>NC_135320.1:39741822-40090989 GCF_048772815.1 Callospermophilus lateralis | reverse complement strand
CCAAGTACATTCCATGTGAGGACACTGAGTGAGATGTCAATCGGGAGGGTTAAGTGAGGGCTGCCTCTGGGAGTACTGATGCACAGTTACTCAAAAGATACTCACAGGGCTCAGTTGCCAGGCATGCTACTAGGTTCCTCAGATGCAGAGATTCATAAGGACTGGATCTAGGACTGAGAACGTAGCTTAGTGTTTCAGCACTTACCTAGCATATGTGAGGCCCTGGATTTAATCTCTAGCACCACACAAAAATAATAATAATAATAATAATATACAAAATAATGACTGGACTTGACATCATAGAGTTTACAATTTGGGAGTGTAAAAAAATATGTAAATAGCTACTTCTAAGACAATACAGAGATATATACAGTGCTTTTGGAGATGGGTCAGTAAGAGATGAAACAAAAAATAGGTTGGGGGTCAGACTGTGAAGGGATTGAATGCTAGGGTCAGGAGCTGGGCTTCATTCTGTAAGCTGAAAGGCCTTGGAAGGCGTTTGAGTAAAAGTGGCATGCCCAGACTTGTGAAAATAAAATGTAAAAAGCAGAATGTTACCTGGAGACAGAACAGTTAAGACGTTATTATGACGGTCCAAGCAATGAATAATGAAGGTCAGAAGGGGATTGTGGGAGTGAAAATGAAAAGAAGAGTCAAATTCAAGAGTTTCAGAGAGAGAAATTTAAGCATATACGAGAAAGGATGTGGGGAGAGAGGCGGAGGAGGAATTGAAACTTCTAAGATTTAAGTCTGGGTGACTGTGTACATGGGGATCCTATTAACCAAGCTGGGAAGTGGGGGGAAGAGTTCAGTCTGAGGCGTGGGAATGAGGGTAGAAATAATGTCCTGTTCCACTTGGCTAGCTGGGAAATATCCAGTTGGCGTGTTTGGGAGTGGTTGGATATATAGGTCAGGAGTTCAGGAGGGATGCTGAAGTTGGAGATAACAATCCATTAGGGATAGTTGAAATTATGGTTGGGGGCAGGGAATAGATGCTCAAAGAAGTGGCTAGTGTCAACGAAATCAAGGTAAGAAACAAGAGTTTGTCACCAAAATAGCAAAAGAAGTAGAATAGGATGGTATCCTTAGAACCATACAAAATAGTTTCCAGAAGAAAATAAATGGTCAAAAGGTGAGAGGTAAGGTCTGAACAAGACTCCAAGGTCAAAGACTTCATCTCTCTCCTGATTTAAACCCCATCCTTATGCAGATGACTCCTTAGCCCACATCACCCATCCAAGTCTCTTTTCCAAATGTAACTCTTTGATTCATCCTTCTGGAAAGAATGTATCAGTTCATAAGGTTCCCATCTTCTAGGTGCTCTAAGTGTGTAGATTCACAGAAGGTACTACATAGTGTGTTAAGTGTGAAGGGCTAAGTGTGATAAGTGTGAATGACCTCTCGAGCACGGAGAGGTGGGGGATGGCCAGTGTCTTCGGTGAACTGGAGGGAGATTCCTGGGAGAGGAATGAGGATAGGTGACCCTGGGACATGGACAGAAGACAGATGCTAGAAGGGCTTTGAAAGTTATACTAATTATTTATGGAATCACAATTATTACTCAAATACACACTGATGGTGTGCACCTAGTATGTTGTAAGTAGTCAGATGGTATCAACTCACTGCTACTGTATTCCTATGAGGTCAGTACTATTAGATTTCCCCATTTGCCTAATACTTAACAGTAATTCATTGACAAGTTTTGAGCAGAGAACTGTATAAGCAGGAGGTTCTGCAGATGCATCGTGGTCAGCAGAGAAAAATGGAAGTCATCATTGTGGCACTTTCAAACCAGCCTCTTCTCTATTTTTTATCTCAGCTCCTGGTACCACCATCTTCCTAAGCAATATGCCAGATACTGGGGAGTCCACCTTCCCGCCCACTTCCAGCCACTCGCTAAGCCCTGTCAATTTTACCTTCACTATTTTCTGCTCTTGACTCTATCCTCTTGGGGGCAGGACCTCTTCTCTCCCAGGTACACCCTGCCATAACCTTTTCCTTAGCGCCCCAGGCTTCCTCCAGGTGTGTCCTCCTTTAATTCGCCTCTCAGGAACAAACATGAGCCAGGTGATGTGGCACTCACCTGTAATTTCAGTGACTCTGGAGGGTGAGGCAGGAGGATCGCGAGTTCTAGGACAACCTGGGCAACTTAGGGAGATCCTGTCCCAAATTAAGCAATTAAAAGGGCTGAGAATGTGGCTCAGTGGTAGAGTACCCATGGGTTCAATCCCCAGTACCAAAAGGAGGGAAAAAAAAAAAGGATCAAACATGACCACTAAGGCTTCAACTTAGTAATTCTTTTTCTTTCTTTTTTCTTTTTTGTAGTGCTAGGAATTGAACTCAGGGCCTTACATATGCTAGGCAAGCACTCTACTGCCAAGTCATACCTGCTAGCCGTAGGCCTTAATTTCTTTTTTTGTTTGGTACTGGGGATTGAACCTAGGGGTACTTAACCACTGATCCACATCCTCAGCCCTTTTTTATTTTTTATATTGAGACAGGGTCTTACTAAGTTGCTGAGGCTGGCCTTGACCTTGTGATCCTTAGGCTCCCTAGTCACTGGGAATACAGACATGCACCTCTGTGCCTAGCTAGGCCTCAACTTTAAACACACCAGTGCTTCCCACAGTTGGTGAGTGAATCCATGGCCCAGGCACTCTCATCCTTACTAGTGGCAATGACACATGTCCTGGCGAGGGTCAACAGACAGTAGTTGCCACATGCCAAGCTCTGCCCTCAGTTTTTTCTCTAAACTAACAATGCACACAACAATCATATTATACAGTGGGGGAAACTGAGGAACAGAAACTTTAGGTCACTATCCAGAGGACACAGGGTTAATGGGACTGAGATGGGTTTCCTGGCTGCGGGGTATACACCTTTGACCTACTCTCTCACCTGGGGAAGGTTGAGAAAAGCAGGTTGCAAGAGATTTGGGTAGAGATAAAACAATATAAAACTTAACTAAAATTTCACAATCTGCTACTTCCATCCCCCCTGACATTCCTGGAGAATCTCCGGAGTACAAATCTAGCTCCTCCTCCCTTACCTTCCTCTCCAGCACCCCCACCCATTCACCCTCTGATGAGTGGCAGCCTTTTGGTTTTGCTGCCTGGTGCCTAGCTGCTAGCCCTCTGCGGAGAACCTTGTGATGTGACCACACCAGGCCTCTTTGAGTCTCTTTGGGCTCTGACTCAGCTGCTGAAGTGTAGGACCCATGCTTCCTCTTTGTTCATCCACTGCCTCTCCCAGTACCTAGGACAACCAAGATGACATGGAATACTGGCTGTTGGTTTACACCTGCTCTCTCTAACCCACCTCAGATTCTCCTCATTCAGGAAGCTCATTGTAAAACATTCAGTTTTACAGTGATGTATCAATATTGTGATTCTGTGTCATTTTTCTTAAAAGTGACACTGATTCACCAACCTCAGTGGTAATGTACTCCTGTAATCCCAGCCACTGGGTGGCTGACTAAGCTCCTTGAAGGTGGGGACAGTCTTCCTCCTCATATTCCAAATTCTAATGAGATGTCTGTGGAATAGAAATGAATTTGAGTGCTTTTCAACTATACAAAACTGGGATCAGGGCACTGTGGCACAGTGGCCAATTCCAGCTACTCTGGAGGCTGAGGCAGAAGGATGACCCATTTGAGGCTAATCTGGGCAATTTAGCAAGACCCTGTCTCAAAAAAAAAAAAAATATATATATATATATATATATATATATAGAGAGAGAGAGAGAGAGAGAGAGAGCTGGGGATGTGGATTAGTGGTAGACATCTATGGCTTTAATCCTTAGTATCATGAAAAAATAATAATAATTCAGAGGCTGGCAATGTAACTCAGTGAAAGAGTGCATACTTAGCTTGCACAAGCCCTGGATTTAATCCCAGTATAACATACCAAACAAAACAGAAAAATAATACAACATTCATGATATCCAAGTTTTAAGGTGTGCTAATAATAAAACAAGTATTCTCCTAAATCGTTTTTTTCATACATTATCTCCTTTAATACAAGTAAATGAAATAGGTATTGTTACTATTTCCATTTTCCAAATGAGGAAAATGAGGCTTAGAGAAATTGTGACTTATCCCAAGACAGTCTTCAAAATGGAATAGGACACATTCCTTAGGTTCAAATATTGAACTTTTTTGTGTGTGGTCCTAGGAATTGAGCCCAGGGGTGGTCTACCACTGAATGCCATCCCAGTCCTTTTCATCTTTTTATTTTTGAGACAGGGTCTTGCTAAATTGCCCAGACTGACCATGAACTTGAGATCTTCCTACCTCTGCTACCCCAATAGGGATTATAGGTCTGCACCACCCAACCCCAATCAGCTTCTAAGTAGCTTATATATATATATATATATATATATATATATATATATATATATATATATTAGTTGTTGATGGACCTTTATTTTATTCATGTATTTATATGCAGTGCTGAGAATCTAACTCAGTACCTCACACATGCTAGACTTTACCCTTGAGCCATAATCCTGGCCTTAAGTAGTTTATTTTTGAAGAATTTAAATTTCTGCCATTAAGAAAGCTTTGTCCTGTGAGCTGTATCTTTTATCCTTCCCCCTTCAAAGAAAAAAACCCCTTCCCTGCAGCCTGCTCCCCCAAGATTGGATTTAGATAAGGCTAGAGCCAAACCACCCTGCAGATTGCAGAACAATTGGTCACCTGTGTGTAGGTTACCCAGAGCCTCCCTGGGGGGGTTTCTTTCTCCCCCACCCTCATTTATCTATGGAAAGGTATTTGGGAGAGTATTTACTGACTCCCCATCCCTCCCTCATTCCCACCCTTTTCACCCTCACCCCCACCCTCCTGATTGCACCCTGGAGAGTCCCTCCTGGGCCTGTTCCCTATATCTGAACTCACAGGAGCTGGGTCCTGGGTCTGGTGATTCCCCTACCTCCTTACAGGAAATTCCAGGTGTCCCTCACCTGCCTGTCTTGATCCCATTCTCTTGGAATAAGGAAGCTCTGCCTTTGACTTTGCTCCCTGGCGCCTGTCTCCTGGCTCCCTTCTTTGCCGCCAAGTACCAAAGTGCACTTACACACTCCCATACCTTACTTTGAAGACACCAAAATAACACTGAGGCCGATCTTCATTGTTTAAAAAGTCCAATACTTTCCATAGACAAGTCTCAATCACTTTATTGGCATTACCTTGAAATGCAGTGCATGTGAGTGAGTGTGTGTGTGTGTGTGTGTGTGTGTGTGTTGACATCTGTTTGTTCACCATAAATTTTTCTTGAGCAGCTATGATCTATGTTTTGTCAGCCTGGTGGGGTGTTAGGCACTGATTAAAGTCAAATAGAACCAAGATCTTTCTCAAGGAGCATGAAGTCCTGTGGGGAAGAAGACAGACAAGTACAAACACAAAAAATCTTCAGTGTAAATTGGAGGTGCCATGACTGATGGGTGCAGGTGATGAAGACAGCTATAGAGGAGCTTCCAGTTCTCCTTTTCCCCTGTTTCTCCCTGGGCCTTCACTTCTCATGTGTTTCAGTTTGTTTTCCTTCCTTCCTTCCTTCCTTCCTTCCTTCCTTCCTTCCTTCCTTCCTTCCTTCCTTCCTTCTCCTCCTCCTCCTCCTCTCCTCCTTCTTTTCCCTATTCCTTCTCCCTTCTCCATCCTCATCAGCCCTCCCAGCCCACTCACCAGGCCTTCCTATGTTTCTTCCGGGGACATTTCTCATTCCCTGTGTTTATTCACTCACTCATCCTGTCAATCGTCTGCACCCTGGCCATTGTCAAGGCCCTGGATCAGGCACTGGGGAAAGGGTGCTGAGTGAGATCCTGTCCTCTCGGAACTGACACCCTCATGGTGGGAGCATCAGAGAGCACATAGGTAAACAAGTAAATGTGAAATAACGTCAGATAAATCCAACTGCTGTGAAGAAAATATAAAAGGACAGTAGCTAGACAGTGCCTGGGGGCCACGGGGGACCATTTTCTCAGAGAGAAAGACCTCTCTATAGGGGGATGTGAGGCTGAGGTCAAGATGACATAAGTCTCCTGCACAGATGTGGGAAGAAGATATGAGGCTGAAAACAAAGGTGGGACCAGGCCTGAAGCTGGGAGGGATGGGGCAGGACTGAGGGACTGAAGGAAGGCCGGTGAGGCCCGAGCCGCCCCTGGGGACCTGCAGCAGGAGGAAGTAGGTCCCTGGCAGGAAGCCGTAGTTCATGCCTGCCTGGTAGGGTGCAAGGTACTGGCTTTATCCTCAGGGCAACGACACTGGTGAGAGTCAGCAAGGCTGGATATTTTCAGTTAATTGTTTTATTTTATTTTGGGTACGGGGGATTGAGCCCAGGGGCACTCTATCTCTAAGCTACATCCCAGTCCTTTGTTTTTTACTTTGAGACAGGATCTAAGTTGCTCAGGCTGGCCTTGAACTTTGGATTCTCCTGCCTCAGCTTCCCAAGTCACTAGAAGTACCACCACACCTGGAGGTTAATTGTTCCATAAGCATTTTACAAATAAAGCTTACATTGTCCCAGCTATTGGAACACCCTCAAGCACAGGATCCACAACAGCAACCTTCTATGTATGGTTACCCATTTGTGAGAGGAGAAAATTAAGGCCTTTATATATATATTCTTGGTACCAGGGATTAAACCCAGAATCATTCGACCACTGAGCCACATCCTTAGCCCTATTTTGTATTTTATTTAGAGACAGGGCCTCACTGAGTTGCTTAGGGCCTCACTTTTTATGAGGCTGGTTTTGAACTCGCAATCCTCCTGCCTCAGCCTACTAGCCGCTGGGATTACAGGCCTACACCACTGCACCTGGCAAGGCTTTAATTTATCAATAAGCTTGTCTAAGGTTAGGATTTCAAATGTAGCCTTCTGCTTCTTAGTATAATGGGTCATGACCAGCAGGTTCCCCTGAGGTCGCGGAACCAGACATTAAACGCTGCATTTAAATATGGAAGAAGAAAAACCAAAACCAAACACCTCACACCCACCTCCCATCCCCCACCAAGAGTTTTCCAAAACTTCTCAGAACTTCTCAAAAGGTGTGAGCTGGGTGTGGTGGGGCACACCTGTATTCCCCCAAGGACCTAGTAGAAGCTTTGCAAATTCAAGGCCAGGTAGGATAACTTAGGGAGAAGCAGCCTCTAAATAAAAATAAGAAAGGTTGGGGGTGTGGCTCAGTGGTAGAGCATCCCAGGGTTCAATCCCCTGCCCCAGAGGAAAATTTTAAAAAGTTCTCTGTTCAAAAGGCAAAGAAACTCCTAAAATCATTCCCAACATTCTTTCAATAGGCTTATCCCAGAGGCAAAGAAGGCCTACTAGCTTAAATAACCTCAATTAAATGCTCAGAAGACTGAAACTCTTTGTTGTTCTTTACACCTTCTAGAAAGGTAACTTTGAGGCCTGGTTTCACTGGTCCTTTGAAATTCTGATGAACTGCAGGAGCAATTAATCAGTATTCGTGATTCTCCCACAGAACTTGGGCTCTGGAAAGAGAAGTGAGTCTGTGGGGGCTCAGTCTCTGGGACCTCAAGGAGCACTTGAATCCCTGGAGAACTTGATTAAAATGCAGATTCTGACTCCAAAAGCCTGGGGTGGGGCTTGTTGTCTCTTTGTCCGAACTACCTCTCAGCCAATGCCAGGTGCTGGTGCTTAACCCAGAACTTCTCAGAATTGCTTTTCCTCACCTAGAAAAAAATCAGCCCAAGTCAGTACATCTGTATCAGTGGGGGCGGTTCATTTCTCTGCTGAGCAGCTGGCAGCCTAGACCAAACATTTAGTAATTTCAGCCATAAACTCACTGAACACCCTGGGAAACAGGATAAGATCACCACTCCCAGTGCCTTTACGCAGTTTTAGTTTACATGTGATTGGAGAACATCTCAGTATCTTTAAACCCTCAGGTGAAGAGTAGGGTGGGCAAATGGTTCTCACATTCTTTCCCCCGGCAGCCCAGTGGGCTGCACCAGTACTGTTAGGCAAAATACTGCTTCTCCCCAGCTCAAGGGTGCGGAGGAAGGAATGAGGGAAAGGAGGGGTCAGTCCCCAGTCCCCTCCTCCACAGTTGTCACTCCAGTCCCTCTCCTTCCCCTTCCCCCAGATTTACCTAAGGCCTAGTTCTTTCCCCTAGGAGTAGCACCTGGCTGTCAGGACTACCATTCCATAATGGTCTCCAGATCATTCTATGCAACTGGTACATGAAAAGACAATGTTCTAGGGGCGTCACCAAATAAACTGGCCCAGAGTCTCACAAGTTTGAGGCCAGCCTCACTCAGTAATATAGTGAAACCTTCAGCAACTCTAGTGAGAACTTGCCTAAAAAAAAAAAAAAAAAAAAAAACTGGGGATGAAAGAAAAAGAAAAGAATGAATTATGCCTTAACTGATTAATCAGATTCTCTATGCCTTACAGCAAACACTTGTGTGTCCTTTTAACTAGTCTGTGTTTTCACCTAGGTTTGATAAGAATTATGCCTTTAATTATAGAACATTAAGTTGTTTTGTTGGGGTTGTTTTTGGTATCAGGGATTGAACCCAGGGGCACTTTAACCACTGAGCTACGCCCCCAAATAAAATTATATTTTGAGACAGGGTCTCACTAAGTTGCTTAGGGCCTCGCTAAATTGCTGAGGCTGGCTTTGAACTTGAGATCCCCATGCCTCAGTCTCCATATCTGCTGGGATTATAGGCATGCACCACTGCATATGACATTAAGTATTCTGAATTCATAACCTACAAGATTTAGCAGTAAAAATTAAGCCTCAGAAGAAACACATGTTCCTTTGTTAGATTATTCTGGAATCTTTTTTTTTTAGGGGGGGAGGTACCAGGTATTGAACTCAGGGGTACTGGACCACTGAACCACATCCCCAGCCCTATTTTATATTTTATTTAGAGACAGAGTCTCAGTGAGTTGCTTAGTGACTCACTTTTGCTGAGGCTGGGTTTGAACTCGTGATCCTCCTGCCTCAGCCTCCTGAGCCTGGCTGTGCCTGGCTATTAGATTACTCTGAACACTAGGAGTTTGCAAAATTAAATATCCATTATTGTCCCTTTATCCCCTCACACATACTCAAGTGTTTACCTCTAGAAGACTCCTAAGTCTAGCTGGTCTCCTCCTCTCCCACAGTGCTGATGCTAAGTAGGGTGTGTACATGTCTGTCACCTGTGGTCCATGCTGGGTAAGTAGCTCCCAAACTGATTGGACTGGAGATGTTTCTATCCCACCTCAGATAAAGCACACCCCCATCACACCATGCCCCTGCCCAAAAGCCCTCATAGCTGCCTCAATGACCACTAAGGAAAACTCAACTTTACCTTCTAGGCCAGTACAAATGACTTCACCTCTCTGAGCCTCATTTATTCATTTAAAAACCAAGGATCATAACACAAGCCTTTCAAATTGTGACTGCCAGCCCAGCCAGGGAGGCTGCCTGGATGCCCAGCTGACTGGATTTTGCTGCCTGTCACATAAGAAATAGGCAAATGAAAATGTGGTATATATACAGAATGGAATATTACTCAGCCAAAAAAAGAATGACTTTATGACTTTTGCCAGTAAATGGATGGATGTGGAGATCATGCTAAGTGAAATAAGATACTCCACAAAAATCAAAGGCTGAATGTACTCTCTGATATGCAGATGCTAACATACAATAAGGTAGGGGTGCAGAATAGTTCATTGGATTAGACAAAGGGGAATTAGACAGTAGAATGAATTGGACCTAATCTTCCTATGTTCATATATGAATACACACAACCAGTGAAACTACACATCATGTACATCCACAGGAATGGAATCCTAATTAAAATAAGTTATGATTCATGTATGTATAATATGTCAAATACACTCTTCTGTCATGTATATCTAAAAAGAACAAATAAAAATAAATTTTAAAAAAGAAATAGGCAATCGATAATCTGGCCGTAGTAGCGCACACCTGTAATCCCAGTAGCTCAGAAGGCTGCAGCAGCAGAATCACAAGTTGGAAAGCAAATTTGTCAATTTAGTGAGACCCTGTTTGAAAATAATAAGGGTTGAGGATGTAGCTCAATGGTAAAGAGCCCGAGGGCGAGAAGGGAAGAGAGGGGGAGAGAGGGAAAGATAGGCAAATGATGAAAAAAGGAAAGAAAATAATCTTCTGCAGTCTGATCAAACTGAGGAGAAGCATCTAAATGGCTTCTCCGCTGGTCCCACAGAAGCAATTACAATTCATAGAGACAAAAGCCAATCTATGTATATAGATTGCAGATTTCGCTAACCAGAAAATGTGTCAATCTTAATTTCCTTGGCATCTGGCCTCAGCATGAGGAAGTTCAGGAGCTTTCTATTTTATGACGGTTTTTTGTTTTGGTTTGGTTTTTGGTACTGGGCACTTTACCACTGAGCTCCATTTCCAGCTTATTTCCATGTTATGTTTTATTTTGAGACAGGGTCTCCTTACACTACAGAGGCTGGCCTTGAATTTGAGATTCTCTTGCATCAACCTCCAAAGCCCCTGAGATTATAGGTGTGTGCCACTGACCCTGCTGGGTTTTGTTTTTGTCCCCCACCCTGCCCCCTAATACTGGGCGTTGAACCCAGGGCCTCATGAAGGCTAGGTAGCACTCTACCACCCTCTTCCTTCCTTCCTTCCTTCCCTCCCTCCCTGTCTCTCTTTCTCTCTCTCCCTCTCTTTCTTTCTTTCTTTTATTTTTGCAGTACTGGGGGGCACTTTACCTCTGAGCCATATTCCCAGCCCTTTTTATTCTTTTATTTTAAGACAGGGTTTCACAAAGTTGCCAAGGCTGGCCTTTACTTTGAGACTCCCCTGCATCAGCCTTCCACATGGTTGGATTTCAGGCCTGCATACCGTGCTTTGCTCAGATGGGCTTTAAGGATGACATGGAATATATGTAATGATCCCCTAAAGGGCACAGGGTAGGATCTCAGAAAATGTATTTCTGTTTGGTGAGCATATATTGCCCTCAAATTGTGTGTGTGTGTGTGTGTGTGTGTGTGTGTGTGTGTGTGTGTATGCATTTTTTTCTGTGTTGGGAATCAAACCCAGGGTCTCATGCATGATAGCAAGCTCTCTACTACAAAGGTACATCCCTAGCCCTATTTTTGTTTTTTTGTTTTTTTTTTTTACACAGCAGGCAGGGGGGTCTGGGGATGTAGCTCAGTGGTAGAGTGCTTGCCTAGCATGAGCAAGGCCCTGGGTTCAATACCTGTACCACAAAAAAAAAAAAAAAAAAAAAAAAAAATGGGGCCAAGTGATTGACACAATATTCAGATTTGTGTAAGTAAGTACACTCTCTGATGTTCACACAATGGCAAAATCACCTAAGAACACATTTCTCAGATGCTATCCCCATTATTAAGCAATGCATGACTATGTCAAAACTTAATTCGGGCTGGGATTGTGGCTCAACGGTAGAGCGTTCGCCTAGCGTGGGTAGGACTTGAGTTCGATTCTTAGCTCCACATAAAAATAAAGGCATTGTGTTGTGTCCAACTACACCTAAAATAAATAAATAATAAATGTTAAAAAAAAAACTTAACCCAATTAAGATGGGTGGTGATGCACACCTGTAATCCCAGGGACTTGAAAGGCTGAGGCAGGAGGATCACAAGTTTTAGACCAGCCTTGGAAATTTAGCAAGGTCCTAAGCAACTTAGGGAGAACTTGTCTCAAATAAAAAGGGCTGGGGATGCGGTTCAGCCATTAAGCACCCCTGGGTTCAATCCCTGGTACAAAAAAACCCCAAAACCTTATTTAATTATACATTTGTCAAAAATGAGTATTATTTAGTCTCATCATTGAATTCTAAATCTCTAATGTGTACTTATTAAAAAACATTCCATTGTGCTATCAGTTTGCTAGATTTTGCCAAGCACACATTTTTTAGTTTCAGTACCAAAGGGAATTATATATTTATTACTTAAACTATATAATCTATCCCTGCTTGACAGAGAAAAGGAAAAAGAAAAAGTATATATTTAAGGACAAAGAATAAGCCACACGCAGTGGCATGCACTTGTTATCCCAGCTACTTGTGAGGCTGAGGCAGGAGGATCACAAGTTTCAGGCCAGCCTGGACAATATGGTAAGACCCTGTCTCAAAATAAAAAAATAAAAATGAAAAAGTCTTGGAATGTGGTTCAGTGGTAGAGTGCCCCTGGGGTCAATCCCCAGTACCCGCCCGCAAAGAAAAAAAATGGTCAAGTCACGCTGAGAGCTTTAAGAAGGAATCCTGGGATGTCAGGACTGATTGCAGTCTAAGCCCTACATTTAATGTTGCAGAAACTGCAGGCTTCTTTCCTAAGGAAAGCACATGGCTGGACTATAATTATAGTGACTTTGGCAATATGAGGCCTTTGGGTCCCAGAATGTAATTCATGTTCTTGCTTGTTCAAATCACAGTGGCACTGGACTCCAAACACTTGCTAGGTTCTAGAAGAAAAAAAAAAAATTGTGCAATAGGAAAGAAAAGGTGAAATTAGTTCAATGAAGATTCGAAACAGAATTTCTTATCAGATTGATAATGAAGTCATTTATTCATACTAAAAAAAAAAAGTGTTTTTGACAAAGAAGTAGAATAACTAAACTGAAATTTCCACTGTGCTATTTACGAGGCATGTGACTTTGGGGACCTCTCCATATTGATTTTCTCATCTGTAAAATGGGAATTATCTTATTTTCCAATCCTCTTTTCATTGAATGAAATAAAGCAGATTGGGAGTCAGGTGTGGTGGTGCACACCTGTAATCCCAGTGACAAGGGAGACTGAAACAGGTCGATCAAGTTCAAGGCCAACTTAGGCAATTTAGCAAGAACCTACCTCAAAATAAAAAGAGAAAAAAGGCTGGGGGTGTAGCTCCATGGTAGAGCACCGGTGGCTTTTATCCCCAGTGCCACCAAAAAAAAAAAAAAAAAAAAAAAAAAGAAAGAAAGAAAGAAAAAGAAAGAGAAAGAAAAGAAAAAGAAACAGAGATTGAAGTACTTCTTTTGTTCTGGGATTTGAACCCAAGGGTGTTTTACCACTGAGGTACATCCCCAGCTTTTTAAATTTTTTATTTTGAGACAGGGTATTGCTAAATTGCTGAGGCCATTCTGGAACCTGAGATCCTCCTCCCTCAGCCTCCTAGGGTGAAAGTACCTTTTAAGCACCAAGTGTCATGCAAAGCAAGGTGTTAGTGGCGAGCAGTAGGAGCATCAAATGCATAGATAAAAGATCTAGTAAATCAAAAATTTCAGAATTTCCCCTTAGGCTATAATGCTCTTTCCTGCATTGGTACATCTCCAATTTGAACTGATATTTTTTGTGTATATTCATATCCCTATGTGCTCATCTGCTTCACACAAATATCACACTGTCTTGTCATTTTTGCTTTCTATTTCTGTCTCCTCCATGAGACAGTAAACTTTTTAATGATGGAAACTGGGTCTTTTTCAACAGGATGCTTATCCCGCTCCCTGTCCCCATGAGCCTTTCCTCCACTCCCCACTCAGGATTTTCCAACCAATTCACCACCCTGGAGCCCCTCCCCACCAGGCAGAAATTTTAGCATCACCATGAACTCGTCCCCTTTTTATGTCTCCAGCATCTAAAATAATGCCTTGCAGCCACCTCTAGGCAGAGAGTGAGAGCTGCCTGCAGGGTGACCGAATGAGACCACTGGATTGTGAGATCATCTCTGAGGATGCTTTCTTCCTGTCAGGCAAGGTCCCCTCTATGTAAATCTCTGAAATTGAATCATTTGATGGTTTTTGGTTTGATTTTTCAAGAAGGGCCACAACTTGTAGTGACTTGTGATTTTGCTGAAGAAAGAATGTGGACGAAGCACAGGCCGGGCCAGGCCAGGGTCAGGATGCAGCCCTTATTCCTGCGCTAGCCTCCCCAACCCCTAGCTCCTCCACCAGGCTTTCTTATCTCTGCCTGTTTGTCACGTGTCCACTGCAGCCAGGAATCCGGATCTTTTGACTCTGAAATCCAAGTTCTTTCTTCTATAGTTCTCAAAAAGATTAGAATTTTCAAAGCATTTTGTTATCTCATTTGCTTCCCACAACAACCCCCACAAAGTGGGTCTTCTTATACTTCTCCCTTTGCTGATTAGGAAAGAGGCTCAGGAAAGAGGCTCTCTGAAATTTGTTGAAGGTCACCCAGCTGATAAGTGATAGATAGGACCCTAGAAACCAAGATTTCTGAGTCCAAATAAATGCTCTCTTTCCTTTATCATACTATAATAATGTTGGACAAATAAATCACATATATATTTATTAAATATATGAAGAGGCAGCTGGGCACAATGGTGCACACCTGTCATCCCAACTACTCAGGAGGCTGAGGTCAGAGGATTGCAAGTTCCAGGACAACCTGGGCAATTTAGTGAGACCCTGTCTCAAAATAAAATATAAGAAAGGCCTGGGGATGTGGCTCAGTGGTTAAGTACTTCTGGGTTCATCAGTGGTTAAGCACTTCTGGGCTCAATCCCTGTACCAAAAAAAAACATAATAATAATAATTAATAAATAAATATATATATATAGAGAGAGAGACAGAGAGAGAGAGAGAGAGAAGCAAGTATGTACATACATATCTATTTCTCTTTCTTTTTCTTTCTTTCTTTCTTTTTTTTTTTTTTTTTTTTTTTTGCAGTACTAGGAGTTTAAAGCAGGGGTACTCTTCAACTGAGCTATGTCCGCTTTTTTATTTTTGTTTTGAGACAGGGTTTTGCTAAGTTACTCAGGCTGGCCTTGAAATTGTGATCCTCCTGGGTAAGTCTCCTGAGCAATCAAGAATATAGACATGCTCCACCACCGTCAGTTTTCAGTGCTATTTATTTTATTATTTTATTTGTTTCATTTTTAGTTTAGTTTAGATTACTTTTTTTTTTTTTTTTTTTTTTTTTTTTGTGGCACTGCGGATTGAACCAGGGGCTTGCACATGTTTGGCAAGTGCTCTACCACTGAGCTAATTTGTCCCCCTTATGTTACCTCACACTTAGCTTGGTTTACTGTTCAACTGTTTTCTTCAAGTAGCTCTTACTCCTTGTCTCAGTGAATTTACCTCATATGTTGGCATTTTACTCTCAGAGGGTTGACAGTTTGAAATACAAGCTGAAGAATCCATCAGAGGGATACAATGTGGATTAAGATATCTTGCTAACCTTTCATATGTGTCCCAGGAGTTGAAAATTCAATTGGTCACTTTCATAGATACAGTATTAATAAACCAGATTTATAACTAATAGCCTTGAGCAGATCTCAAGGAGATCTTAAAAGTTGGAATAAAACACATGTGAGGGGCTGGGGTTGTAGTTCAGTGGTAAATCACTTGCCTTGCATGTGTGAGGCACTGGGTTCAAAACTCAGCACCACATAAATATAAACAACTAACAATATTGTGTCCAACTACAGCTAAAAAAAATACTTAAAAAAATCACATGTGAGATAATATCATATGCAAATTTTTAAGATACAAAGCTAGGTATTCTCTCCCTCTCTCTCTTTTTCTGGTGGTTTTTTTTTTTTTTTTTTTTTTTGGATACTGGGAATTGAACCTGGTTGTGCCACATTCCCAGTCCCCTCCCCCCTTTTTTAGATAGGAGCTCCCTAAATTGCCCAGGCTGGCCTCGAATTCATATCCCTCCTACCTCAACCTCCCAAATCACTGGGATTTCATAGGAACAGTATTAATAATGGACCACCATGCCTGGGAACATACATATTGATAAAAGTACACAGACAGGAGGTACCTGTACTACAAGATGATGGTTGCTTCTGGAGAGAAAGGAAAAAGATTGAAGTATCATGGGAACATTAATTATACCTAAATTCATTTAACATCTATATCAAGTAAAAAGATCTGAAAAAAAAATGTAGAAAATTGTTAAGATTTGTTGAGTTGGAGTGGATATTTTGTTACCACTCACCAACCACAAGAAGATAGAGACAGTGGCCCAGGCCTGTACTTCCAGTAACTCTGGAGGCTGAGGCAGGACAGTCACAAATTGGAGGCCAGCTTGGACAATTTAGCAATATCCTGTCTTTAAATAAATAAACAGGGATGAGGATATAACTCATAGCCTAATGTGTGAGGACCTGGGTTTGATTCCCAGTACTGCAAAAAGAAAAAAAGGAAGGAGGGAGGAGAAGGAGGGAGGAGAAGGAGGGAGAAGATTGAGACACATCAGCCCCGTGGAGGTGGTCAGGCCCCAGTCCTAGTAGCACATCCCCTGCTCTACTTTCCTTGAAGTATTTAACAGAAAAAAGTAAAACCTGTGTCTCACCAGAAGCTTCTCAGTAGCAACTTGGGGAAGGAAATCTTTCCTTTTTAAGAAAAGCTGTTGACCTCACCTTCCTTTTCTAAATATCATCTTCTAGCAAGCTATAATTCCCAGGAAATATGGCTCCAGTGCACTCCAGTATACTCCAGTACACTCCAGTTCACGGTCAGCAGGTCAGGTCTGAACTTGTGGTCCTTGAGGTGCCTTCCAATCTGGACTTTCTATGATTGGTTCCTTTGTTTGAAAGATGTTTTTCAATCAAAGTTATGAGATGCTTTTCTTTGCATCATCCATAGAAAGATACCATCAGTTAGACCTCTAGCTTTGAGTTTTTGTCTTTTAAGAATTTAGTTAGCATCTCAGCTACTGGATATGAGTTTGTTGAAAAAATAATGGAAAATAAAACTTTTTATCTGGACCAGGCATGATGGCGCACAACTGTGATTCCAGCAGCTGGGGGGTACTGAGGCAGGAGGATTGCAGGTTCAAAGCCAACGGTAGCAACTTAGCAAGGCTATAAGCAACCTCATGAGATCCTGTCTCAAAAGAAGAAATAAAGGGATTGGGGTTACAGTTCAGAGGTGGAGCGCTTGCCCCTCACACATGAGGCACTGAGTTCGATCCTCAGTACTACATAAAAATAAAGAAAATAAATAAAGATATTGTGTCCATCTTTAAAAAAAAAAGAAGAAGAAAATAAAGGGCTCAGTAGTTGAGTGCTCTAGTACCAAAAAAAATTTTTTTTTATCTGGAAGTCACATGCTAGATTTTTTTCTTCAGTACTAGGGATTGAACCCAGGGACATTTTATCACTGAGCTATATCCCCAGTCTTTTATTTTTTATTTTAAGACAAGGTCTCACTTAGTTACTGAGGCTGGCCTCAGCCTCCCAACTCTCTGGAATTATAAGTGTTATATGGAGGGTTTACTACATACCAGGCCCTGGTCTAAGCTCTTAACATACAAATGATGATAATGATGCTAAAACAAAAAGGGCTACTCTGTTCCAGAGTTTACTACATAAAGTGTGTGCTGATCCTAGGTCAGCATCAGTTTCTAACCAACTCTATTGCCAGGATCAGCATTTATTGATGCTGGTTCATATTAGCTTAAGGTCCACAATTAAATTGCGTGACTTGGATAGTCATATAAACTTCTTTTTATTTTTTTCCCCCAGGACTCATATTACTATTCCCTTATATCATTCTCATTTACCTTGCTTATTGTCTGTTCTTCCACTCCAAAATCTTCGTATGTTCTATTTTGCGGCAGGGGAGGCGGGTTGTGGGGTGGGATGGGTGGGGGTGGTACTAGATATTAAAATCAAGGGTACTCAGCCACTGAGCCACATCCCCAGCCTTATTTTGTATTTTATTTGGAGAAAATGTCTCACTGAGTTGCTTAGCACCTCGCTTTGCTGAAGCTGGTTTTAAACTCCAGATCCTCCTTTCTCAGCCTCCCAAGCCGCTGGGATTACAGCATGCCCAGCTGGTCTACTCTATCTCCCAATGTACACCAGTGGCCTAAGATGGTGCCTGTGACAGGCTGCTGCTTAATAAATAGTTGCTGAATAAATGAATTAACCTCTGCCTCTCAGCCACCCTATCTGCCAAATGTTGATCCTAATGATAAAATGAAAAGGGCTACTCTGGATGGAGGGTTTACTACATACCAGGCCCTGGGCTAAGCTCTTAACATACATTATCTCATGTAATCTTTCAACAACCCCATGACCTAGGTATTAGTCCCACTTTGCAAATAGAGGAAATAGAGATTTAGGGTAACTGCTTATAATCACACATCTGATAAGAAGCAGAGCAGAGATTCAAATTTGGATTCTGCAACATTTCAAAGCCTGCTCTTAAATGCAGTCTCACTATATAGAAGGGTTATATGTACCACAGCAGGAAAAGGCAAATTTCTCTGCCCTCCAATTAGAACTATTGACTTTATCTTCCTCTCCTTCCTCTTCTTTTGGTAATAGTGATTAAACCCAGGAGCACTTTACCACTGAGCTATATCCCTCATTCTTTCTTTATTTTTTTGAGATAGGGTCTCACTAAGTTGCTGAGGCTGAACTCAACCTTGTGATCCTCCTGCCTCAGCCTCTCCAGTCACTGGGATGACAGGTGGGCACCATTGCACCTGGCACAACTGCTGACTTCTCAGCATTCAACATTTAATTCCCTTGCCCTTTACCACCTCTCCTCCCTTTGTTACAAATGGTCACTCACAGGAAGAAATCAGGGTCCACTGGACTCCAGCCTTATCAGCATTACAGACCCTGAACAAATGAATTAATCTCTGCCATCTCATCTGCCAAATGATGATAATGATGCTGAAACAAAAAGGGCTACTCTGTTCGAGAGTTTACTACATAAAGTTTATTACAAGCACAGGCCCCGTCCCAATTCCATGCTGAACAGCAATTCACTGACACATTCACTTTTTTTTTTTTAAAGGTTTTTGTTGTTATTATCATTATTATTATTACTAGGTACTTGGGATTAAGCCCAAAGAGCTATACCACTGAGCTACATGCCTAGCCCTTTTTCATTTTTATTTTGAGAGGGGTCTTGGTAAGTTACTGAGGCTGGCCTTTAACTTGTGATCCTCCTACCTTAGCGTCCTGGGTTGCTGGGATCACAGGCATGTGCCACTTTACTGGCTATTTTTTTATTTTCTAGAATCAGGGTCTGGCTTTGTTTCCCATGCTGAGCTCAAACTCCTAGGCTCAAGGGATCCTTCTGTCTCAGCTTCCCAATTAGCTGAGACTACAGGCCTGGCTTCCAGCAGACATTGTCACATGTTTTTTAAAGAATGTTTTTTTTGGGGGGTACTGGGGATTGAACCCAGGGTGCTCACCACTGAGCTCCAGTCTCAGCCCTTTTTATTTTTATTTTTTTTTTATCTTGAGAGAAGGTCTTGATAAGTTGTTTAGGGTTTCATTTAAATTGCTGAGGCTGCTGGGCTTGCTTGACCTTGTTGAGGGAATAATGATAAGAAAAAAGGTCTGTACTTGTTCAGTACAGATGCAATTTTTTTCTGAATATTTTTCAACCTATGATTGGTTGAACCTGCAAATATGGATGGGCCAACTATACTCGTTTCCTGGGCAACCTTCAAAAGTTACTCATTTCTTCCAGGCTTGGTGTTTTTCACCAGTAAACTGGAGATACTGAAGCCTCCCTTATGAAGTTGGTCACATAGAGGACAAACCAAGCATTCTTTTGTCATGTTGAGAAAAAGACTAAAAGAGAAAGAGTCACTAAAAGCCAGCATGGTGACGCATGCCTGTAATCCCAGTGAGTAAGGAGGCTGAGGCAGGAGGATCACAAGTTCCAGGCCAGCCTCAGCAACTTAGTGAGACCCTGCTTCAGAATAAAAAAGAAAAAGGGATGGGATGTGGCTCAGTGGTAAAATGTCCCTGGGTTCAATCCCCAGTACGAAAGAAAGAAAGAAAAGAAAGAAAGGAAGGAAGGAAGGAAGGAAGGAAGGAAGGAAGGAAGGAAGGAAGGAAGGAAGGAAAGAAAGAAAGAAAGAAAGAAAGAAAGAAAGAAAGAAAGAAAGAAAGAAAGAAAGAAAGACATTTTAAGATTTCCAGGCAACTTGTCCCATCTTGTTGGAATTTTGCTTAAAGGAACTTGGGAACAGGGCAAGGAGAAAGACACTGGAGGAGTTCTTCTTTACCAAGTCTCTGCCCTGAGCATGTTCTTCACCATCTCTAAACTTTTGCTGAGTGGTAGATAGCCGGTGAGAGGAAATAAAGCGGATAGGGGAAGTCTCCAGAAGAATCTGCCAAAGATGCGCTTGCTACAAAGCAACCAGAACAGTTTCATCTTTTGCTCATTGTTATTCTTATTTTTGGAGCTATTTATGTAGTCTAAATAGTAATTCTTTTCTCTTTCATAAGTATGCGCAGATTTCCTTATAGTTTGTGACTTGTCTTTTAATTTTATAATTGGTGTTATTATTATTTGTTGTTTTTTTTAAAGAGAGAGAGAGAGAGAGAGAGAGAGAGAGAGAGAATTTTATTATTTATTTATTTATTTTTTTAGTTTTTGGTGGACACAACATCTTTATTTGTATGTGGTGCTGAGGATCGAACCCGGGGCCGCACGCATGCCAGGCGAGCGCACTACCGCATGAGCCACATCCCAGCCCCTATTATTTGTTGTTTAGTGCATAATTTTTTATTGCTTTAAATGCTAAAAAGAGGCAAATAAAGCAAAATGTTAGTTTTTTTTTTAATTAGGTAAATGGATATCAAACTAGCAAAAGTGTTTATACTAGTAGTTATTCGTTTTTATATTTTGTGATATTTTATAAAAACAAAAATAAAAACAAACAGCAAAGAAAGTTTTGATGTCCTTTCTCTTCCCTTCAATCCCTTAGGCAGAATTACCCACATTAGCCCCCTTCTCATCCAGATCTTCAAACCACTTCATGAAAGGTTATTGAGCACAGGAAAAGAAAACTGCACCTAAAAATGACTTGGAATTCTGGGGACATTCTTGGCGGAGGCACCCAATCACAGGATCAGCCCCAGGCCAGATTGTGAAAGAGGCTACGTGTCTCTGGGCGCCTCCATTCCTGAACCCCCACCCTGTCCTTTCAACATCTGCTCCCCCCAGGCACCAGGCAGTCACACTGGATTCCCAGTCACCTCTTCCAGCACGAGACACTCATTAAACTTAGTTTCTATGGGGGCAGTTGAGTAGGAGAATTATGGCTTTCTTTTAACTGAATTATCTTAATAATTTAGCAAGATTGAATATTTAATCTAACAAAGGTCAGAGACTTACTATAAGTGGGCTCGACCCCATTTTGAAAGTGTTTGGGGAGTGGACAAAGAAAGGCCCAGGAAACTGCACTTTCAGAAATGTTCAGAGAAAGGCCAGGGGACCTCTGAGAAGACCCTGGAGCTTCTACATGGCACAGCTTGATTCCTTGGTTGTAGGGACCCCTTCTTGTTGGACATAGTGCCCGACAGCAAACTGGGACATAGTGTGCTTTACAGGCAAAAATAAATGTTGGATGAATTTAATGACTTCTTGTCTGTCTTTTTCTGTATGATGCATTGGGATATGTTAGTGAAGAAAACAGAGGCAAATTCCTCTCCTCAGAGAACTTACATGGTGAAGTGGGGAGGGGATGAGGAGTGTTCTATTGTATAATACTATGCCATACTATTACAGTCAACTCTATTATACCTTTTTTTGGTACTGGGATTGAACCCAGGGGCCCTTAACCACTGAGCCACATCCCCCAGCCCTTTTTATTTTTGATTTTGGAGACAGGTTCTCGCTAAGTTGCTTGGATTTCACTAAAGTGCGCAGCTGACTTTGAACTTGCAATCCCCCTGTCTCAGTCTCCCAAGCCACTGGGATTACAGTCATGTGTCACTGCCCCCAGCTTATATGATTACTATCTTAAACAATATTACATACAACAAGTACTTTGGAAAAAAAAAAAAAAAGAAAGAAAGCAGGAAAATAGGTCAGAAATTAGTAACTTGTCCTGGAGGGTCAGGGGAAGCTTCCTTGAGAAGGTGTCATTTGAACAGAGAAGCGAAGGAGTAAGCTAGGGGACGAGCTCCCCAGCCTTCCAACATGTCCTGTTTTCAAGACTGAGCCCCTCCAGTTCTGAGAAGGCATTGTGCTACAAGTTGTCAGTTTGCTTATGTGGTTCTCTTTGTCTGATATTTATCTGGTCTTTTCTGCCTGGCCAATTCCTCCTTGTCCTCAAAGACCCCTATCAGAGGCCACCTCCCCTAGGAGACCTTCTCAGGGCCTGTAAGCAGATGTCATTGTTACTCCCTTTGCACTCCAGAAGTACTTTGTTCTGTTCTTACTAGAAGCTTCTTAGTGCCCTTCCTGGGCACCACATGTGTCTTGTGGAATTCTCACAACAAGGTTATGCTATTTCTCTCCTTATTGCTTTTATTCTTACTGACTTATTTTTGTGGTGCTGGGAATGAAACCTGGGGCCTCACGTATACTAAGCAAGCCTCTACCACTGAGCTACACCCCAGACCTCACCATTGTTTTTAGACCTATGAAAAACCAGGTTGTCATAGTTTAAGTGCCTTGTCATAGGTCATCAACCAGGTTGGAAGTCCAACTCTTAGATCAACAACCCCTGCTCCTAAATAGTCCCTCCTGCCATTCTGGGAGCCTCATCTTGCAAAGGGCAAATTGTATTTATGTTAGAATGTTCAGCTACATCTTGGTCGACCTGAGGTCAGACACCATTTCTGCTTGATTAGGAGAGAGGGGCTGTCTGGGGAGCACCGGGTAAATATTTGTTCCGTGAATAAAGGGATGAATTAGTCACCAGCAGTCCAGGTACTTCCGTGGAATTTGTTTTTGAGTAGTGGCCCTCCTGGGTTACCTGAACCTTACCTCACCAGTGACTACTTACCCCACTTGACCTCACCTGAACCAGGGAAAGGGACAGTTTGGGCTTTGGGCTACCATTTTTCCACTTTGGGCACTCTTAAGTGAATTGGTTTGCAACAGCTAGGGGAGGATGCAGGGTCAAGAACAGAACAACAAAATGTGTGGGTGACAGGCACAGGAGTACCCAGAGGAGAGACACTGAGCCCCAGTACTTGGCTATCCTCCCCTCTGTATCCTGAGTCTCTGTGTCCCCTTCACAAACAAGTAGGCAGACCTGGGACACCAGCTCTCTATTCAGGACAGAGAGAGAATGTAGTTTCCTCATTCTTTCTGGAAAAGGTGGAGTACAGTTTTCCATTGGCAGTTCTCTAAGGTAATAAGTGAACTGTTGTGTTCATCACTAAGATCCAGGAGAAATGGAGGGGAAGATGGTTTAAGAGAAACCAAGAACCAGGAAATAGGTGGCTTTGAAGAAGGCTGACTAAGGGAGGGGCTTGGCCCTCTATGGGGTAGGGAGCCCTGAAATACTTGCTGAGTGAATGAGCTGAATCTGTGGGAGGGAAATGTTTGTTTCAAGGTAGTTGGAGATGGTGTTTTTCTTCCAAATCAGGGTGAGGAAATATTTATGCTGCGTAGTTTAGTTTCTAAAGGGCATTCCACAGGCAGTACCTCCATATTAAACCCAGGCTGGCTCATTGCTGCTGTCTCATTCACTCATACACCAATGTTGAATCAGGTATATGCAGTGAACCTCAGATGCCAGCAATCCATGAGCTTGCCTTCAAAGAAGCCCCAGTCTAGAAAGCGAGAGTTGTACAGGTAAGCGAGGCACCAGGTATAGAAGCCATGACTGCTAGCCAGGTATGGCAGCACATACCTGTAATCCCAGTCACTCAAGAGGCTGAGGCAGGAGAAGTTCAAGGCCAGCCTGGGTAATTTAGCAAGACTGTGCCTCAAAATAAAATTTAAAAGAAAAAAAAAAAAAGGCTGAGATGTAATTCAGTGGTGGAGCACTTGCCCAGCCTAAGCAACACCCTGGGTTCATTCCCCAGTACCACAACTTAAAAAGAAAGAAAGAGGGGCTGGGATTGTGGCTCAGTGGTAGGGCACTTGCCTAGGATGTGTGAGGTCCTGGGTTCGATCCTCAGCACCACATAAAAAATAAATAAAATAAAGATATTGTGTCCACTACAACTGAAAAATGAATACTTAAAGAAGAAGAAAGAAAGAAACCATGATAGTTGTTTGTCTGGCTACCATGGTGGCCCAAAATGAGGGAGAAAGCTTCCAAAGATGAATCATATTTGAGAAAAGTCTTGGCTATTTTAGTTCCCCCCCACATCCATGGGGGTAGATGAATAGGAGAATTATGGCTTTCTTTTAACTGAATTATCTTATTGTTTAAACTTGAAAGCAATGCGGTTCCTTTTAAAGGGGGTTGGAAAGATAGATAAAACCTCTGGAGGATTCCATTTGCATAGAGCCTCTGCACCTCTCCTGATAAGATCTCAGATCAGGTGGGGATGTGGGGAAGAGGACACCGCACCCCACCCTACCCCACCCGCTTCAGTCCAGAACACCCAAATCCTAAATCCTACTCTCATCCAACTCTTGGTTGTGACCAAATATAACAAACAGGTAGAGGTAATGCGTGACCGCCCCCTTGCCTGTCTGTAAAATGAGAGGGACACCCTAAATTGCCTGCCCTTGGTGGACTCTACATTCTCATTTTACAGTGTTCAGCTATATCATCCATTTTCATCTCAAAGTGATGCTATGGTATGTTATCTTGAGAGTTGAGGGTTTGTGACCTGAGAGCAAGGATCAGGGTAGGGTGGGGAGGAGCTGGAGGAATGAGGGAACACTTGTGGGGTGGAGTGAGGTAGAGAGAGAAAAACATTTGAAAGGGGAACCTTTCCCCCACCCTATTCTTCCCGTCAATGGTGGGCATTTTCTTTTCTCTGGGAGGGCCAGCACTTCCTCACTGGAGATGATGATAAACAACCAGCTTCACCCAAGGTTAAGAGTTTAATGCTTTGACCCCACTGTGTGTCATAGTCTTTGTTTATTAGGCTCCACACTGGACAGACAGATGTAATGCCTGGAGAATTCGAAGCAGATCTCTTCGCCCAACACCATAATGGAAGAAATAAGTAGAGGAAAAACTGTTTAGAATCTTTCAACTGAAAAAGATGTGAATTAACTCATCCTGTGCGAGCCCCTGGAGTGGGGCTGTGTTGTTCTCCACATCACGGGTGAGGAGAACAAGGCCTTGCAGAGTTTATAAGCCTACCCAAGATCACTTGCCCAGGTACCGTTGGACATAACAGCAGGACACGCACAGTAGAGATGAACATAAAGGACGAGTGTGGACCCCATTCCTGGGCAGCAAGGTGGAGATGGGCAGTGGCCACCCCATATGTAAGATATGGTGTGCGCTTGGCAGTTTCTTTCCCTCTTTAGATTGAACTGAGGAAGAGTCACAGAGTTTCTGATCATGACCCTTTACTTTGCTGAGAACCAATTCTAGAAGAACCAGACCTCCTCTGGGGCTCTTAAAACCAGCAGTTTTTGCCAGTGCAGACCATAGTTTCTTTAAGGAGCAGCCTCACCCTCCCCCTGGGAGGGAGGGCGGGGTGGAGGTGACTCAGCAGACACCTGGGGGTGAGGAGAGCACCACAGCCTGGCTGGGTGTTTTTCTGAGGTTACACAAGTCCCCTCCACCCTGGAGCTGTGAACCTGGGTTTCAGCAAGTGACCTCATGCCTGCCAGAGCACCCCAGGGGCCTGGACCTCAGGCTTGGACAGAATCCTAACTATAAAAATATAACAATTAAAAATAGAAAAACCAACATAAATACTACTGCCCACTCATGCTGTCGCTCTGTTAAAAACAAGAACACATTCTGTAGGGTCTCTATTATAAGTGTGTGTGTGTGTGTATGTGTGTGTGTGTGTGATTGTGTGATGCTGGGGGTTGAACTCAGGGCCTCGTGCATGCTAGGCAAGTGCTTTACCCATAAGCTACATCCCCAGCCCTTATAATTTCTTGTTTGAAGATTTTCAGCGTTACTATCTTCCCAGCTTCCCAGAGTCTAGCATGGTGTTCCATGCTCAGCAAGTGTTTATTGACCATCTGACCCAACCTCAAGCACACACATCTAAGACAGAAAAAGAAGTGTCGAGAGATGAAGCAAGCCCCTGACTCTGCTGATGCGTGTGGACAAGTGTGGACAAATCCAAGCCTTCATGGAGGTGCCATGGTTTGGGGTAGACCAGGACCCATAACTCCCTATGTTAGATTGTAACTTCAGAGAGTGAGGGTAGGATCAGAGGCAGAGGGCCCAGGAGCTGCTGGCGGGCAGGTACCTTGAGAGCAGGTATCAGCATGATTGACCTCCTAGGGGATCAAGGGATATCCTGGCTTTGCTCTTTTCTCTGGGGAAACCATTTTACCTCCTCTCCTCAGTCTTTTCAGAAAACATGTGGAGGTCTCCAGTGAATCCGAAGGAGAAGGTGACTGCATTCCAAGGACAAGGACAGGTCTAATTCATCTTTGTCTGCCCAGAGTACACAGAGGAACACCAAAAGCTCTCCGTGAAGGAATAATGAGAGCTGAAGAGAGGTTAGCACAGCGATTAGCACCCAAGGGGTGAGCAGAAAGCTGAGAGAGTGTTTCAGGACCAACAGAGTAGACTAGGAGGGGTGATAAACTGAGGGGTGTTAGAAGCGTTCCAAACAACTATGGGGTGTTTTGGGAGTCCTGGACACCAAAAAAGATGGATCATTGTGGCATCATGAAGAGTCATGTTAGCACTATGAGCATCTTCAAGAACAGTCACCAAATGGAGGGAAGCTTCAAGGAATACTTCAGGGGACTTCAGGAGAGCTAAAATGGATCAATTACACAAAAGAAAGAATCCAAGTTGAAGGTACAAAAGTGCACATACACAAAAATACTGAAATGTAGCATTCCTTACAGTGCTTACTGGGAGCTGATGACCACATAGAGCCTGAGAATGCCCTTTGCTCAGAGGCCTTATCAAGGCAGTGACTTAGGCCAGACCTGTGGCTACCAGACCCAGTCCCTCTAATTATGACTTTCAACCAGGATTTGAGAAGACACTTTCCTGAAAGGCCATCCCGTGCTTAATGTAAGACTTTTGTAGAGCAATAACAGGGTTGAGCCCAAGCTTCAATACAGAGGTTCATTCCCTCCCCACATCTCCTCATTGGTGAGGCTCTCTCCCTGATAGGTGTGTGTGTGTGTGTGTGTGTGTGTCTGTCTGTCTGTCTGTATCTGTGTGTGTGTGTGCCATTTCTAGGTGAGATGGGAAAAAGATAAATTGAGACCCACTCTCTTGAGACCTCCAAATTCTACTCAGAACTTCTAAGGATACTGCTCAATGCCATTCACAATTGTGCTCTGCACAGGTACAAATGATTCTTCCTACACTCTTCTTCTTTAATTGGGAAATATTGAGCACACATGGAACCTGAGAGGAAGGGACCAGCTTACTTAGAGTTATTTATAGCTACAATATTTCATCACACCCAATATGTCATCAATTTTAAGATGAATAACTATTTTTTGTATCACTAGGAGAAAAAAATGTTGCCAAATTATGATATCCCCTTCTGATTTCAGTGATGTTAAAATGGGAGAAAATATAAAATTATTTCAATATAAAAAACATCACCATATCCATTAGAAAGTCAAGCAAGTCATCAGCAAAGTATTATATAGCTAATGTTTATTTAACAGACCTATTTCATGTTATTATATTTTATAAATAAGAATCTATTTAATCATTGAAATAATCTAATAAGTGTTATTATCATCTGCATTTTACAGTTGAGGAAATTGAGGTACTATTAGGGTAAGAAATTTGCTCAGTTAATAAATAGCAAACCCAAGCTTCAAATCTTTTGCCTCTTCCCTACTCCTTACCACATTTGTTCTCATCACTGACATGTGTTAGACCATGGTAAAACAGTTTAGCAAAAATAAATTGAATGAGTAAGTGAATGAATTAAAAAAAATAATCAAAGCTGAACTTCAAGCACAGAAGGTAGTATGAAAGTCTCTTTTGTTCCCTAATCATCTTAAGAGAAGGATCAACACATTTTTTTTCACGACTACAAGATAGAAGGACATTAGTTGAGTTCTAAAGAAGGTTCTAAAGTTTAGAAGGTATTCTAAACAAGAATAGGGGCTGGAGGGGTGGCTCAGTGGATGAGTGCTGGCCCAGCATGCACAAGGCTCTAGGTTCTATTCTCAGCATCTAAAAATTTAAAAAATAATAATACAAAGTTTAAAGAGGAGGAAGTGGGACATAGTATAAGGGTGAGAGGAAGGAAAGTTACGGAATAATCAGCATCACTTTGTTGCAGCTGTGATTCTGCTATTCCTCTAACTGCAGTCTAACATCTGGGCAAGGAAGAATGACAGTACACTGTGAGAGAGTGCCACCTATTGAGTGACCACCTCAACTGGAGAATTTCATCCAAAACAGCCAGGAAAATGAGACAGGGCAACATAGCTTTAGAAATGGAACTAAGACGAATGCACCAATCAATCAACATATAACCTTGGACCCAGGTCCTGCCGATGATAATAGCTCAGAGAACCTTCTTTGTAAGATGTTAAGGAATCTAGAAAATATCTTAGCTGGAAAAAGAGGACTGAGCTGAGTTCCAGGGCCCGGACAGAGTTGCAGTCCAAGTCATTTCCATATCATTTGTTGCTACAGTGAATACAGAGGAAAACTGAAACCCTAAAGAAGGAAGAAAAAGTACAGTTACTGAGTCTTTATCACATCCTTGCAAATGCATTCATTTCACCTTCATTTATTCAATAAATATTGACTGAGCAATCGCTACATGCCAACGTGTCCCCAAACAAGGAGGAAACAACATTGAACAAGGGCAGCAGTCCAGGTGCCTGCTCTCAAGGAGCTCAGGTGAGGGAGGAGGAACAGGCACAGAAAATAAACAAGTGATTGGGTAATTTCAGGCAGTGACTAATGCTGTGAAGACAGTACAATTGGAAAATAGGATAAGAGTGGTCATATCATTCAAACCTACCAGTAATCTCAAGAGGTAATATTGATCCCATTCTATAGGCCCTAAGAGGTAGAGCATTTAACCTGCAGTTAATTGAAGTCAACTGTTTTCCAGTGAGTGAATGATCCAACTAGCAAGGAAAAAAACCCAGGGCTTCCCATGTGCAAGGCCAGAACTTCACCAGGGAGCTGCACTCCCAGTCCCTAGCAAGGATTGAGTTCTCTACCTTTCTGACTCAAAGCCCATCTCTCACCCCAACCCAAGGCTGTCCAGGAAGAGTCCAGGTGGACAATCATTGCTGGATATCCTATTTGGTCAATAATCATTTCTTTGTCATAAGAGCTGTTGACAATACTCAAATGTCTCTGGCAGGACATGTAGATAAAAAGATAACATCTTGTAGATATTTACAGATTTTCAGAATCTGTTGGTCTTTGATTTTTTTTTTTTTAAACTAGGGGTTGAAATCACAGTTGCTTTACCACTGAGCTACATCTCCAGTCTTTATTTTATTTTTTAACTTTGAGACAGGGTCTTGCTAACTTGCTGAGCATCTCAAGTTGCTTGGAGTTGCTAAGGCTGGTCTCAAACTTTCAATCCTCCTGCCTCAGGCTTCTGAGTCCCTGGGACCATAGGCATGTGCCACCACGCCCAGCAAGAGTACTCTTTTTTTTTTTTTTTTAATCATGAAAAGGAGTTAATGACCTTTTTTTAAATTTTTAATATTTATTTTTCAGTTTTCGGCGGACACACATCTTTGTTTGTATGTGGTGCCGAGGATCGAATCCAGGCCGCACGCATGCCAGGCGAGCGCCCTACCTCTTGAGCCACATCCCCAGCCCTAGCAAGAGTACTCTTAAGAAGGAAAAAAACAAGCAAAGATCCTTCAGTTTCCTCATTGAGGCATTGAGACATTGACTATTTTATAAGTTCACATAGTTCTTATAATTTTTTTGTTACCAAATCTTATCATTAGAACATATATAGGGGGCTAGGATTGTAGCTCAGTGGTAGAACGCTTGCTTAGCATGTGTGAGGCACTGGGTTCAATCCTCAGCACCGCATAAAAATAAATAGAGGTCCATTAACTAAAAAATATTTTTTAAAAAAGAACATATATAGGTTTCCTTGAGCTTTCACAGTAAGCTGTCATTTCTGGGAGGATGGGAAGAGGAGCTATGTGAGATCGTGGGGTGGCTCTGGCCAGTCTTCTAGAGGAGAGAGAGTATTGAGTCTTCCCCCTAGAGGAAGAGGTTTGGTGTCTGAGGTTAGAAGGGCGTTGCCATCCCCTTTTCTTGTCCAAGACAGGATCTTCATATTGCCATAGCCCTCAGACAGCTTGCTGCTTGCTCATTACCCTTGGAAGTCAGCAGGACACGTGTTTTCTCACCTCCTGCTGCTCTGCTCCTCCTAGGCAGGCACAAAGTTCTCAGGCTGTCGGTGAGCACTGGCTAAAGCCACTTTGATTCCTGTGAAGTTTTGAAGAATTTACAGTATTTCTCAATTACCAAAGATGACTCTGCATCCTACAGTTGGAATTAAATGGGAAAGAAATTGCTCCATTTGACAAATCCAGCTGCCAGCTAACTTAGAACGCTAGCTTTTCCTCAAGACTCAGGGATAACAAATGGGAAATCCGTTGGTAATTGTAAGGATGGCCTTAGGCCTTAGCCTAAGCAACTCCATTTTTTAAAACTCCATTTTGAAGGGAAAAAAAAAAAAAAACACTCCACTTTGAAACCTGCAGTCTCACCAGGCATTCCTACAAAGCCCTCCAATATGATCATCAGGCATGGCCCTGACATAAACAAGCCATTTCTCCCCACCCTGACAAGCTCAGAGTGAAGTCTCTGTCATGTTGTCCTCAGTCCATAAGGGGAAAAAGCAAGGAAATCAGGTTGGGGACCACCAGACCAGATGCTTTAATCCCAGGGCAAATGACATCACTGAGAAACCCGGTGGCAGCTGATAGGGATTGAAAGGGCGGTCAGAAGCCCCAAAATGGAGCAAATGAACAGACATTCAGCCAGCCCACACTGATGCCCTCATGCCAGAGAGCCTGGTGAGGACCTGGACTGACATCCCAACTCTTCTCATCTTTTGCCTGATCCTCTGAATCTTCTTCACTGCTCTCAAACTCTACAGTCACATCTTGGCCCTGGTGAGAACTGCAACTTCTCCCTAGGACCCTCTCCTCAGCCAGCCGTCAACTCCACCCCAGGAGAAACCTGCCTTGGTTCCTGATCTGATCACCATGGTCTGACTGAGTGTGCATCTGCTGGACTTAGAGCCTAAGGCTTGAGACTTTTGATCTGACACTTGAGCTTAGCAAGCAGAGAGAATGTCTGTTATGAGCCTGTCATGATGAAGTGTGTTTGCAGTGCTTAGAATTAATCTAGAATTGTTTGCTGTGAATTGATTATGTCTATTACAGTGCCTAGCATTAAGGATTGTCATTTTCTTGATTAAGAATCTATGGAGTGGGCTGGGGATGTGGCTCAAGCGGTAGCACGCTTGCCTAGCAAGCGTGAGGCACTGGGTTCGATTCTTAGCACCACATAAAAACAAAATAAAGATATTAAAAAGAAAAAGAATCTATGGAGTGAAATTGTATTGAGTGAATAAAGCATTGAAAAGGGCAAAAGTACATGGACGTTCTTTATTTCTCCCCCTCAACTGGATAAGTCACACCTTTGGCCCATCATGGCCGTAATACAAAGCTCTGGATTGCACTGTTGCCTTTCAGACGGCAGTGACCAGTGCAGACCCCACTGATGCCCTCTGTCCTCCCAACCTCCACTTGTTATGGGCTGCTCCTCTATGGGCTGCTTTTCTTCCAAAAAGCAAGACACTATTTAATGTGCTTTTATTGATTTGAAAATAACTATAAGAATCTTGAAGAAATTGCCTATAGGAGACCATAAAATAAGCTGGTTGTGGTGATGCAAGCCTGGTAATTCAGTTGCTCAGGAGGCTGAGGTAGGAGGATTGGAAATTTGAGGCCAGCCTTGGCCATTTAGCAAGGCCCTAAGCAACTTAGCAGAAACCCTGTCTCAAAATAAAAAGTAAAAAGGGCTGAGGATGTGGTTCCGTGGTAAAGCATCCCTGGGTTCAATCCCTAGTACAAGAGAAAGAAAGAAAGAAAGAAAGAAAGAAAGAAAGAAAGAAAGAAAGAAAGAAAGTAAGAAAGAAGGAAGGAAGCAAAACATAAATGACCAGTGCAGACTCTAGGGTGGTTTTTATCTTTCTTTTTCTTTCTTTTTTTTTAACAAATCACATAGACTCTCTTAGCCTTCCTTAAACCATGCTGGTTTTCTGTTTGTGTCATACTGTTATCCTTGAGGAAACAGATCCAAAAATGGTTCTAAGGCAAGATAGAATTACAGCCCAACTAAACATGGGGCTCGCCTGATAAGATCTTTCTTGTTCAAAACTTGGTGAATTGTGCTTTTGCATGATTTCCCCTTCTCTGATGTTATAAATCCTCAACACCCAGACAGAAAGTTCCCTTCTATTTTTACATAATTTCTTTATCACTGGGTTTTGCATCAGATAAGAGTAGGCATTTGTATTAATTAAGACATTTAGGCATTAGATCTTCCGACATCTATGAACACTTTCTTGTAAATGTCTCTGACTATCCCAACACTCAGAATGTTCCCGAATGACTATATCTTTTGCTTTTTCCTGTCATTTTGTTGCAATTGCTCTTTTAATGTAGATCTCTAAGTAAATTGGCACCTTTTTGTCTCAATGTTTCAATCCACAGATGTTTTGTTAGGAAAGATGATAGTCTTCCCCTGAGATCTTTCATTTATTCAGCCAGCATTTTGTGGCCAACTTTCTTGGTGGCAGGCAGTACTACGTCTGTCACAGTTCAAAACTGGAGGATAAGTAGGCCAGGTGAACAAGATTTGGGAAAGAACAGTTTGAGGGACGTCTTGGAGGTATGCCAAGTTTGGAGGAAGGCAAGCACTGTTTTTGAATTTTGAACAGAGGGAACAGTTTGAGGAAAATCATGGAGATCTGTCAAGTGTAGAGAAATGCAAGCAGTGTAACTCAGTGAGACAAAGTGAAAGGTATACCTCCAGGGATAAGAGGTAAGGGTGGCAGGGACCTGGGACATAGGCTAGCTTGCTTTAGCACATTCATTCTTTTTGTTGTTGTTGTTCTCATTTTATGTATTTATTCATTTTTAGCATTTGGGATTTAACCCAGGGATGCTTTACCACTGAGCTACATCCCTAGCCCTTCCTTTTTTTTGTGTTCATGGTACTGAAGATTGAGTCCAGGGGTGCTCAGCCACTGAGCCACATCCTCATTCCCACCCCCCTTTTTCTTAGGTGTAGATGGATACAATACCTTTATTTTTTTTAAATATTTTTTAATTGTCAATAGACCTTCATTTTGTTTATTTATATGCAGTGCTGAGAATCAAACCCAGTGCCTCACACATGCTAGGTAAGCAGCTCTATCACTGAACCACAACTCCAGCTCTTGTTTATTTATTTTTTACGTGGTGCTGAGGATGGAACCCTGAGCCTCACATGTGGTAGGCGAGCACTCCACCACTGCCTTAGAACCCCAGCCATCCCCAGGCCCGTTTTACATTTTACTTAGAGATAGGATCTCGCTAAGTTACTTAGGGCCTCACCACATTGCTGAGGCTGGCCCTGAACTTGCAATCCTTCTGTCTCAGCTTCCTGTGTAGCTGAGATTACAGGCCTGTGCCACAACGCTGGCTTGTTCCTTTCATCATTATTCAAGAGTCCTATTATATTGCTCACTGATTTTGGTTGATTTCGGAATTTTAGAGTGTATGGGGATTTTAGAGTGTGTAGGGATTGAACACAGGGACGATTTACCACCAAGCAACATCCCCAGCCCTTTACATTATTATTATCTCGTTGTTGTTGTTGTTGTTTTGAGATAGGATCTCATTATTTGCTGAAACTAGCCTCCAACTATGGTCCTTCTGCCTCAGCCTCCTAAATTGCTGGGAATACAAGCGTGCACTACTATACCTGGTTTCACACACACCACTTTTGATAAAAACAATAAGGGCTGAGGGGCTTAATTCAGTGGTAAAGCACTTACCTAGGCCCTGAATTATATCCCCAGCACCACCAAAAAAAAATTAACAAATAAAAATAAATAGATAAAATAGTAATATGCACTGTCATTACCTAGAAATGTGATTATTATGGTATATGGGAAGATTGATATTTGATATTGACATTTGGTGCCTCTTCTGCAGCTTCTGTATATCCACATATCCACAAAATTTGTGTATTTTCAGTTCTACACTTTGATTTAAAAAAAAAATCATCTTTTCATCCTAAGTATTGATATATATAAAGCATAGGAATATGTGAGTACATAACTGAGTTGGTGCTTAGGTTTATCCAGTCTAAGCAGCAGTATGCATTTGGGGAAATTCTGAAACATTTGAAAAAATTCGATGTGCAATGAAATAAGCATTTAATTAGCTCTTAATTAGAGACACCAAAATACAATAGTCTGTAAAAATTGTTCATTGTTCAAGTCCCCAATGTGAAAAGCTGCAGTTTATGTGCCAACCCTTTGCACAGCGGTGGTTTTGAATAATTCTCCTCTAACCGTCGCCCTTGGCTCTCCATCTGTCGATACATTACCATCTGAATTTCTATGGAGAAAGCATATTTTTAAAATGTTGTATTCTCTTTTGCAGTTCACTGTGGCTTTTAAAATGTATTTCTACTGAAGTGATGATAATTTCAGCTCAGGCAAATAGTTGTGCCCAGCATGTTAGGAATGGACATATGTATGTGGTCCTTTTTCTGATTATCATAAATTATAAGGTAACACAAACAGGGGTGAGATCAGACGACTATGACTCAAGAGAATGAGGGAGAGAATCAAAGCCTTTTAAAATGGTACAAAAAGTAGGCTAGGCATCTTGATTTCAAAGCTGAAAAGAGTAAGGGACCCAGAAAAAAAAATCCAGTTAAAATAATTTGGATAATGAAGTTTGGGTATGAGGTGGGCAGAATTTAGATACAATGAGTCATCTTCATAAGTCCTGCTAAAGGTTACAATGTTTTGTAACAGGGAAAAAAGTGACCAGGGAGCTCAAAGAGGATGCTCTTCATCTATGCAGATTTTGGGGAAGAACACATTACTTTCTCTTCAATCAGGGTGTCTCAGTCTCATAATTAGCAACATCTTTGGTGGATATTCAACGATAAGCAGAGCTGACAAAGGGATTGGGATACTGAATTATAAATAAAGATGAGAGGTGCCAAATGCAAATATGTAGCACAGCTAAATGAAGGAGAAACTGAAAAAAAAATCAAAATATGTGAACAATTTCAGGTTCCAAAAGATAGTGATACTTTTAAAGAAAGAGAGAAAATTACAGTAGTTTCAGGAACATAGGAAATGAAAAAAAAAATGTAGTGGAGAAAGAGAAGAAGTTTTTGGGAAAAGATAATCACAAAAGTAAGAATAGTAATTTTTGCATATGAATATTCAAACTGAAGGAACGCTTTTCAGAAATCAAATCTGGGACTGGGTGCATCGCTCAGTGATAAAGTGCGTGCTTAGCATGCTCTAAGCTCTGGGTTTGATCCCCGGCACCAAAATTAAATACATATATTCTACGCCCTGCAAAGTGTTTTAAAGTTTATTGGAAAGGATGTAGAGTCACAAGAAAATTCTGTATACAGAGAATGTGTATTTAATCCTCATGGAATATATTCTTTTTCCGTACACCTGCTCCTCTTCCTTTGGGCAAGCATGTTCCTTGGAAGGAATTCTTGGATTTTCAATGTCCAATTGCTCCGCCCCCGCTCTCCATCCTTCCCTTCTGTTTTCTGCTATAGCAGTGCCGTTGACATTCGCTCCCACCCTGGAAAAAAAAAAAAGGATGGAGGAAAAAGGGGAAGAGAAACAGATGGAAACACACATCTCATTGATCTCACTGTAGATCTATGCAGAAAAACAATGGCTGGAAACTCTCAGAAGTCCTTGATTCTCAATCCTGGGGCTCTGGGTAGAACCCAGAATAGAGCGCTGTCAAGCGCAAGGGCTGGCTTCAGCGAGAGGCGGACGCGCGGGGCCGAGGCTGCTCGGGAGACGGAAGCTTCAGATTGTGCCGACTTGGCCTTCCGCGGAGTGCCAGCAGGGGGCGACGTAGCGTCCACATCGCGGGAAAATGAGGTGGACAGTTCTTGGCGGATGGAACCCAAGATTTGGATGGCTCTCCACATTGGCAGGGGTCGAGGACTGCGGGTGGGAGGCCTGATACACCTCAGAATGACTACCCCGAGCTGGGCAACGTGGCGTGCATCTGTAATCTCAGCCACTTGAGAGGCAGAGGCAGGAAGATCACAAATTCTAAGCCAACCTGAGCAATTTAGAGAGACCTTGTCTCTGAGTATTGAGGAAGGATTGAGAAAGAGTTTCCCTGGGGACAGGAACCAGTCTATTTTTTTGGTTTTGATTTGTTTTTATATGGAATGATTAAGAATTTGCCGGTCATTCTTGCAAATGGGGTCTAACTCTGTATCTTTCCAATTATATGTGCTACCTAAGTGAGCATTTATATTTGTTTTTTGGGGCCAGGGTCTCACTTTACTGCCCAAGCTGATCTCTAACTCCTGGACTCAAGCGGTCCTTCTACCTCAGCCTCCAAAATAGCTGGGACTACAGGCTCACACCATGGGCCCACAGGGCCTCCCGCATGCTATGGGCAAGTCTTCATCCCTGAGGGATAACTCCAGCCCTAGACTCTCCTTTGAAGGCAAACTTTCATTCTCCTACCAGGCAAATACAGCCTTGGAATCTAGGGGCACTTTTCACATGCCGCTTGGTGATGATCTGTTGTTACAGATAAACCCTGCCCCATGAGGGTACCCCCTACCCCCAGCACCCCAAGCAGCTGATCACAGAATTCTTCCAGCACTTCCTGTAATGTCTCTGAAAGAAGTTCTGGAAAATACAGCTTTCATTTTCTCAGTAAGTTTGCAGTGATATGAATCCACACATAAACGGAGCTCTGATGAAAGAGACAGTGTCAAAGTCTTGAGAATTGTTCCTTGGTAGACAACCCATTGGGGGACAAAGAATCTGAAAATGTAGGCTCTGGTTTAACTTTTGTGATTGGTTTTTACCTGGGCTTCAGGCTTCCTGTGCTTAAATGTAAATGCTGCTTCCAGAATGTAGCCTTTATTAGATTCATTCATAGTGTCCTGTACATACAGAGCATTGCACTGATTATATTTGTCATATTAATGGATATGTCACATTTTAGACTTACGTATATGACACACATGCATCTTATGTTACCTGCTTGGGGTGCAAATGATGTTATTCCACATGGTGTGGCATCTTCACCTAGTGGGCTTCCTCCCCCTTGCCCAGAGACCTCTCCTCTGCTCTGAACCTGTGTGCCCCAGATGCATACATGGCTCCTAAGGCCTGGGTCTAAATTCTCTCACCTCTGTTGAAGCCAGAACTGGAGCTTAAAGAGTCCACGCCCCTCACACTAGATTTCCTCCAGACTCCTGCTGCTCCCACCATCACCAGTGAAGCCAGAGGTCGCATGCGGCTGCTGAAATCTCTCAAGAAGGGAGATAATGCCCAGGCTAAGCTGCAGCCCCCACAGCTAGTGCAAAGCAAGGCAAGGCTTCCTTGAGATGGGGAGTGGGATGATCCTTAGGGTCTCACATGCCACATTGGCCAGTTCCAATGTGATGGCATGTCCAGGGCAGCAGGAAGAGCACAAGTGCCACTGATGGCTGTGGACCCAGACACCCCATCCCATGACTAACCCCACACTGTAAGTGCAGAGGCCCCTCGAGTAGTCTCATCCATGGTTTCCTGCCATGCTCATTTCCCCACCTGCAACAAAGTTTAATAAAGTACAAAGGTGAGGGGTCAAGTTCTTGATACCACTTTTCCCCAGCTAAATGTCTTACCAGGTCCATCTCCATACTCCCCAACACTGAGTTTGTAACAGTCTCCTTTTCTATGTAGGTTGCTGGTCCTGCCACGTTGCATGGCCCTTAGTAAACATAGGAGCATTTACGAAGGGAATATTGCTTCCTTTCTTGAGCCTCCATATTCACTTTCTCCATTATTATTATTATTAATTTTTATTTATTATTATTATTATTATTAATGCTTGGGATTGAATCCAGGGCTTTCTGCATGCTAGGGAAACGCTTTACCATTGAGCTACACCCCTAGCTCTATTTATTTTTAGAGACAGGGTCTGACTCTATTTCTTAGGTTGGCCTTGAACTCCAGGGCTCAAGTGATCCTCCTGCCTCAGCCTCCTGAGTAGCTGGGACTACAGGTGAGTACCATCACCCCTAGCTTTAGCTTTCTTTAGTTTTAGAAGTCCATGATCTCGTTTTTGAGCTAATACCTTTCAGCCATGTTGGGGGAACAGAAAAACTATGGACCACAAATGATGCTAGGATTGGGGTGGCAGCCTGTGGTCCTGGGGTGCTGCAATCTCAACAGCTTTCTAGGCGTGCTTTGGAAACAGTAATTAAAAACACAAATTGTTGTTAGAAACTGTAGTGAAGCAGAAATACAATATTATGTTTTCTTTAAATGACATTAAAATGCAAAATCATATGAGGTGTTATTCTACCAGCAACAGAAATGTGATTTATAATGCTGTAGTGAACTATTTATAATGCTGCAGAATATAATCTGTCTTTGTTTTGTATGTGTAGATATATGGTGGGTACTGGGGATTGAATTCAGGGGTGCTCTACCACTGAGCTGCATCCCCAGCCATTTATATATATATATATAATTTGTTTGTTTGTTTTGTTTTGTTTTGAGACAGGGTCTCACAAATTGTCCAAGCTGGACTTGAACTTGTGATCTTCCTTCCTCAGCCTCTAGAGTCACTGGGATTCCAAGTGTGCATCACTACACCAGGTCGGTCCTTGCTTGATGACTCCTTTGACTTCTGGCTTCCCTCTACTCCCTTTTCTCTCCCTTGTCCCCCTTCTTTTCTTCCTCTCCACCTCCTCCTCTTCCTTCTCTTGCTCTTCGTGTCTGGCTATTTCAGAGCAGGCAGAGGGTCCTGTTAATTTGTACCCTGCTCCAGTCTTCTATGGGTTCAATCAGGATGTCGTCTTTACAAATTGGGATTCAGTTCAGAATAGTCTGAATTGATGCTACTCCTTCAAGATAATGTTATTGTTTCAAGATGCTGAGAAAGTACACAAATACTAAGTACTGAAGTAACAGGTAATGGATAAAAAGCAGGCGGTCTGGTGACGTGGTAGCATTGCACTACACGCTCTCCGGGGCCTGCTTTACTTCCTTCATCCTCCTACCCAGTGTTCCCACTTGAAGGCTCAAGGGGAAAAAGGCTGGAAAAGTAGATTAAGGCCAGTTTCTTGAGGGCCACACAAAAAGTTTGGAATTTATCCTGTGGACTAGAGATCCACAAATACAGTGTCACATTGGTGTACCCCCAGGAACTGCTGGTAAGAGGGACAGTGAACCACATCAGAGAGATTGCACCAGATGTCCCAGGCCTGGGGCTGTCCTCTACAGCCTCCTTTGTTTATCCCAGTGTGCATACTGGTATTGTCATGGTCTGTGTTTGTCTGACTTTGGCTGTCACTGCTCTGTAGACAACATGTTGATGAAGACATTTGGACCTTTGTATGATGTGTGTGTGTTTGTGTGCATGTCTAACTGTCTGTGTGGTCCTAGAGATTGAACAGGCTGGGCAAGAGCTCTACCACTGAGCTGTACTCCCAGCCGACATGATACTTTCAGTTGTAAATTTATTTTTCCTCCCAACTGAATAATAACCACTTCCAGGAGAGGAACTCTGCCATATCTCTTTGGATGTGCTCTATTATCTGTGGGGAGTGAATGTTCAAGAAATACTTGATTATTTGACTGGTTGGATATTGTGGCTTTTTAAAACAAAACAAACAAACAAACAAACAAACAAAAAACCAAACCCCTAAGCATTACCAGTTACTTAAGACAGATGACCACTGCTTCTAGGAAGGCTTTGAAATCATAAAATGCCAAGTGGGAGTGATTCTAAACAGTGGGTCAGAAAAATATGCTTCAAAGGAATGTGAAACACTTATGCTGGCGGACAAGTTTAGGGCTGTCAAGAAAGGAGAGATCAGAGAGTCTCAAGGGGAAGATAATATAAAGGAACAATTTTCTGAGTCAAAACCTGACCTTGGTCTTGAAGAATCAAGACTGAATCATTTATTAGAAATCACTTCTTCTTTACTTATTTTTGCTTAGTCAGTTTCCTTTCTTCCACATTTTTATTAGTGCATTATAGTTGTACATCCCAAAGGGATTTGTTGTTACATATTCATACATGCACACAATGTAACAATATAATTTGGGCCTATTTCATTCCCCAACATAAAGTCAGTTTCATTGAGGTATGACTATCACAAAGTAAAATGCATTCTTTTTAGTTGAGAAATCTCTTTACCATAATCCCGTGTAACACTCTAGCTATCAGACATCAAGGTAACAATATTTTACCCCTTGAAGATTAAAAGTTCATTGGATTAGACAAAAGGGAATGAAATGAAGGGAGTGGGAACAGGAATAGGAAAGACAGTAGAAAGAATTGGACATATCTTTTCTATCCTTATATATGAATACACAACCAATAAAACTCCACATCATGTGCAACCACAATAATGAGATCCTAATTGGAACAAGTTATACTTAAAATATTCTATGTATGTATAATATGTCAATATATATTCTACTGTCAGGTATTTCTAGAAATAATAAATAAATAAATTGATTAATATATTTTACCCCTTACTAGTCATTCTGTATTCTTAAATGGGAGTAGGTTTTGAAGTTCTCTTACCATATGACATAGTAACTCCACTTCCAGGTATCTCCCTAAGAGAAACACAGGTCTACTCAAAAATTCATATATGGGTCTAGGGTAGTAACTCAGTGGTAGAGCACTTATCTAACATGTACAAGGTCCTGAGTTCAATCCCCAGTGTGTGTCTCTCTCTCCCCCTCTCTCTCTCTCTCTCTCTCTCTCTCTCTCTCACACACACACACACACAAAAAAAAAAAATCCTACTATTATGGGTATTCATATGAGCATTAATTATAATACCCCAAAGTAGAAACAACCCAATGTCCATCAACTGATGAATGGATAAATAAGGTATCGTGCATTTGCAAGGCAGAATATTATTCAGCAACAGAAAGAATGAAGTACTGAAAAACACTACACCTTGAAAATACTGTTAGTGAAACAAATCCTTCACAAAAGGTCACATTTATATGAAATGTCTATAATAGTCAAATTTATTATCAAGTAGACTGATAGTTACCTAGGGATAAGGATGGGATAAGGGAAAATGAGGAAAGTGTTAATGGATACAGAATCTTTGGAGGATGATGAAAAATTTCAAAATTAGCTTGTGGTAATTGTTGTGCGACTTTTTAACTATACTATACAAAACATTGAAAAGGAAAGATAAACCAGGTGAGATGGCTTATACCTGTAATCCCAGTGAGTAGGCAGGCTGAGGCAAGAGGATCTTAAGTTCAAAGCCAGCCTCTGCAATTTAGCAAGATCCTAAGCAATTTAGCAAGACTCTGACTCAAAATACAAAAGGATGGAGGATGTAGATCAGTGGTTAAGAGCCCCTGGGTTCAATCCCTGGTTAAAAAAAAAAAAAAAAAAAAAGGAAGGAAGGTAGGTAGGAAGGAAGGAAGGAAAACAAAGTTAAGGGGAGCAGGGCACTATGGTACACACCTGTAATCCCAACAACTCAGGAGGCTGAGGCAGGAGGATCACAAGTTCAAGGCCAGCCTCAACAATTTAGAAACACTATGTCTCAAAAAATAAAAAGGACTGGAGATGTAGTTCAGTGTTTCAGCACCCTTGAGTTTAATACCCAGTAACCCCCCACCCCCCCAAAAAAAAATCACAGTGAAAAGAGTTGCTCAGGTTTAGCAGCAAGGAGATTTAATTAGAGGACTTATTTTTCCAAATTTATCTAATTTACTTTAATTTGTAATGAGTGGCAGGTAGAAAGGGCTCACATGCAAGTTACCTCCAGGGGGAGGAGGATAAAAGAGGATGGCAGAATATTATTCAGCAGCAAAATGTTTGAGGCAGAGAAAGGGAGCGGGTTTTGTTATTGATGTTTGTTTTTGTACTGGAGATTGAACCCAGTGGTGGTCATCTACTGAGCCATTTCCAGCCCTTTTTGTTTTGAAATAGTCTCACTAAGTAGCTTAGGCTGCCTCTGAACTTGGGATCCTCCAATCCTCCTGCACTCAGCCTCCTGAACCACTGGGATTTCAGACACAGGCAACTGCGAAGGGCTAAAGGGAAGTTTGAAGGTCAGTACTTGTCAGAGAAGGAAAGGGCACCTGTCAACAGCAACCATATTTCCTCTCCTCTGCAGGGATCCTGGTTGGCTTCTTGTAGAGCTGCCCAGCAGCTGACCTTACAAGCATGAACATCTATCTGACTTCCACCCCCTCTCCCTTAAAGACACACAAACTACTTTTGTGTGGTAAGTGAATCTGGTTGTGTGGATTCTGATTTTTTGCAGGTCCAGGTGTTCGCTGCGCAGAGCAGCTCCTGAGCAGTAGAGGGCACTGCTAGCATGTGAAGTCTGGGCTGAACGAAGAAGGAAGTACTATAGTTGGGCTAGAGTCTGCCTTGCATCATTCGAAGGCAATTAGGCTAGAATGACATACTTTGAATTTTAGAGGACAGTTGCCACATTCTGGGAATAGTGATTTGGCACATGTGCCACTGTACGAAAATAAAGCCGAACTCCACCAGTACTGTTCAACCCTGGATGATTTCTTTAGACACACTGGACATTCTTTTATCCAACAACTATTTATCAAATGCCTCCTATGCACAGTGTATTAGGTACTTTGATGTAGTTTAAAAACATTAATCCAAGATTGCTATTGAGAGCTTATAAAAGTGAAAATGATGCTATCCACATATTTATCACCTGAACTCAGAATGCCTTGCAGTACAATTCTTTTTTCTTTTTTCTTTCTTTCTTTTTTTTCTTTTTTCTTTTTTTTTTTTTTTTGGTGCTAAGGATTGAATTCAGGGCCTTTATGCATGTAAAGCAAGCACTCTACCAACTGAGCCATATCCCCAGCCCCAGTAGAATTCTCTTCAGGGATGCAGTATTGTCAGGAAATATCTGATAGAGAAGGAGGGTAAATTATTGACTGTTTTATCCAAGTTCCCTGCCAGCCCAACTGCATGGAAGTATAATGACAGTTATTCAGCACAGTGTGCCAGGCGCTGCTCTAGAAGTTTCACAATTTGACATGGAAATGTGACCTAAGGACTAGCAATGCCAGAACTTGTTGGACCTGCAGAACTTCCACACCACCCAGTGCCACTGACTCCCATCCTGTATCCTGTATTAAATGAGATTTGCCCACACATTAAGTTTCACAGGCACTCTTCTGTATGTATTCTCTTGTTTAACCCTGTAACTCTTCTGCACCAGAGTTTCTATTATCTTCGTTTTAAAGTTGAAACTGAGGCAAAGAGAAATTCAGGGACTTGTTCAATTCAACGCTGGATTTTTCACTCAGGCTTCTATGACCATTTTCTGATTCATGTTGCTTAACTTTTCTTCTTCTTCTATTTTGGTGTGGGAGGTGGGATGAAGTGGGTGGATACCAGGGATTGAACACAGGGTCACTCAACCACTGAGCCACATCCCCATCTCTATCTTGTATTTTATTTAGGGACAGGGTCTCACTGAGTTGCTTAGCGCCTCACCATTGCTGAAGCTGCCTTCGAACTTTTGATCTTCCTGCCTCAGCCTCCAGAGCTGCTGGGATTATTGGCATGGACCACTGTGACAGCAACTTTTCTTCCTAATTGTCTTCTCTCACTGCTTTAAGATGCATAAACTGGACATAAACATGTCTACCTTACTATTATACTGATTAGGTAGCCACTATTTATAAATGCAGTAGAAGTCTTTACAGTAATTTTTACAGGTTATTTATACGATGTGAAATTTAAATGCTTCTATCTTGCAAGTATTTTATTTACCACAGTTACTTTTTACCATAGGTGTGTTTTTTGTTAGCATCACCTACCTCTAATACATTACACACATTTCTACCCCAGAGCCTTTGCAATTACTTCTACAGATCCGGCTGCCTCCCTCTCTCACTTCCTTCAAGTCCTTGCTTAAATAGTACATTACGTGGAAGCCTTCCTGGACTACCTGATTTGAAATGATATCTGTCCTTTCTAAGATGCTTCAGAAAGGAGAGACATTCTTTCCCAAACTGAAGAAAAAATGGAAGTCTTTATAAGCTGGAAGACCATGCAGAAAGACAGCCATAGCTAAAACAGGAAAAAGATCCTGCATCGTCCCCCTGACAGTGGCCCAGGACACGAGTGTGGAGAGTCCACACAGCTTCAGAAACATGCTCCCTGGAGGAAAAACTTGACTCCTGTGCCACCCTCAGGTTCCCTGACTCTCAGAGGCTCAGTCAGAAGATGCAGGTCCCAACACTGGTGCTCACCAGGGTTGTGCAGGACAGATCCAGCAGGATGGGAAGACGCCCTTTGCTCTGACATGGCTGGGGTCAACAACATCCCCGGGAGGGAGAAGGCACACTTCAGACAGATCTCCCATCCCATATTGCCGACAAACTGGGGGCACTTAAGGGGATTCTTCTAGCTCACTAATTCTAAATATATTGAAGTTTTTCTATTGTCCCACCCCCAACACACACACACACACACACACACACACACACACACACTTTCTCTCTCTCTCTCTCTCTCTCTCTCTCTCTCTCTCTCTCTTGTCTTTCCACTTAATTTTTCTCAGTAACACTTTTTACAATCTGGTAAGTATTTTGTTTTATTTATTTATTTTTTGATACTGGGACTTGCACCCAGTAGCACTTAACCACTGGACCACAACCCCAGCCCCCCTTTTTTATTTTATTTTATTTTTTTAATTTTTCATTTTGAGACAGGATCCTGCTAAATTGCTGAGGCTGGCCTCAAACTTGCAATTCTCCTGCCTCAGCCTCCTGAGTTGCAGAGATTATAGGAGTGTGCCACTAGGCCCGGCAAGTATGCTATTTCTTTACTTGATTATTGTTCTTTTTTTTTTTTTTTTCCCTATTAGGGTGTTAATTTCAATAAGCACAGGGATTTTTGTCTGTTTTGTTCCTTGTGCACCACTTTTCATCCCCAACTCTTAGAAAATTACTTGGCACAATACAGGTGCTCTATAGTATTTGTTGAATTAATAAATGAATTATTCCTAACTTCTCAAGTTGTTATGCTGTTTTACTCAGTTTTCTGTCTCAAAACCTAATAGCAGCTGGGTACAGTGATGCAGGCCTATGATCCCAGTGGCTCGGGAGGCTGAGGCAGGAGGATCATGAGTTCAAAGCCAGCCTTAGCAAAAGTGAGGTGCTAAGCAACTCAGTGAGACCCTGTCTCTAAATAAAATACAAAATAGGGCTGGAGATATGTCTCAGTGATAGAGTTTCCCTGGGTTCAATCCCTGATACCAAAAAAAAAAAAAAAAAAAAAAACAACCAACCAAACAACCAACCAAACAAACAAAAAAAACACCCAAATTAAAAACCTAACAGCATAATAGATAAAATAAATGTTTATTGAAGTGGAATGTTTTATTGACAGCATACCTATAAAAGGTTAAATTGCACATATAGATATTACCAGTATCATTTTTTTTCTGTTTTTCAGAGATGGTCAGATCAAAAAATTGGAAATTATACCACAGTTTATAAGAGAAGCCCATTCAACTGTAATAAAGAATAATTATACATTCTGCATTTAATGTCTACAGTTCTGAGAATTTTATACTTGATAGGAAATTTTTATTTGACATATAAAAATTTTAGTAGCTTGTAAAGGCATCATTTTTTACTTAATGTTTTGCTTAATGCTGTTGAGTTACTTTAAGAAGGTTCTCTCTAGGTCAGAATTGTAAAAGCTGTCATCTGATGTCGCTGTTGCCAAGGTAACCATCTTAATGAGCAATTAAGCATGTGAATTCATGGAACTCATCCATGTGTGAATTTTCAACTCCAGTGGTTCTGAAACATTCATATCATTATTTTCATGTTTTAAAATGAAATTTAAATTTTAGTCACAGGGAGGGACCAAATATATCAAGTCTGATTTGCATTTTAGGTCTTTCCCATCTCCCTTTTATTTGGTGACGGGGATTGAACCCAGGGCCTCATACGTGCTAGGCAAGGGCTCTACCACTGAGCTTCACCCACAGCCAGCACCTGCAGCCAGTCTTGTTGGAGTTCATGAAGAGCTCTTGAAAACACCCTTCTCTTCATCTCTTGAGTTTCAACCCAGTAAACAGAGAGACATCAGAGTCTGGCAGAGAGAGACAAAATGATTCATCCTGTGATTTATAAGCTGAATTGAGGACAGTAGCTTAAATCTCTGCTCACAGTCTGGTCTGTTCCACGTCTGGACTGACTTCATGTCAATTAGAGAATTGTAGTAAATAAATAAATAACCAAAAAATTATCAAGAAAATTCCCCCAAATCAAAGAGCACCTTTCTAAAGAACCCAAGAAGAGATCACAAGGGAATTTAGGAAATGTTTCAAACTTAATGAAAATGAAAACATATCAAAAATTTTGAAATGAAGCTAATTCAGTAATCAGAGAAAGGTAAAACACTCTTTTCTGTGTTCAGGTTTTCTTATTATAGATCTTTCACAGAGATTTTTTTAAAAAAATACATTCTGGATTAAAGTTCCTTATAAGACATTTGATTTACAAAAATCTCCTACTCTGTGTCAAAGGACACATTTTTATAATGTCCTTTGAAGCATAGAGTTTTTAATTTTGATGAAATCCATTTTATTTTTTGCTCCTAATGCTATTGCTATCATATCTAAAAAAATCATTGCCAGAGCCAATGTCATGAAGATTTAGCCCCCTGTTTTCTTCTAAGAGTTTTATAGTTTTAGCTTTTACATTTAGATCATTGATCCATTTTTAGTTAATTTTTATATATGGTGTGAGGTAGGATTCCAACTTAATTCTTTTGCATGTAGACATCTACTTGTCCTAATCTCATTTATTGAAAATATCATCCTTTCCCTGTTGAACAGACTTAATATCCTTGCCCAAAAATAAAAAAATAAATTAACCACAAATTCATGGGTTTATTTTATTCTTTAATAATTAATTTTATTTATTTGTTTGTTTGTTTATTTATTTATTTTGGGGGGACTGGGATCAAATTCAGGGCCTTATGCATTCAAGGAAAGCACTCTACCACTGAGCCACATTCCTGGTCCATATGGATCTATTTCTGGACTCTTGGTTGTATTCCATTGAAGTATAGGTCTACTTATAAGCCAGTATCATATTGTCTTTTTTTTTTTTCAGCACTAGGGGTGCTCTACCACTGAGCTACATCACCAGATCTTTCATTATTTATTTATTTATTTATTTATTTATTTATTTGGTACTGTGGAGTGAACCCAGAAGTACTTAACCACTGAGCCACATCCCCAGCCCTTTTTATTTTTTTGAGACAGGGTCTCCCTAAGTTGCTAAGGGCCTCACTAAGTTGCTGAGGCTGGCTTTGAACTTGAGATCCAACTAAGTCGCTTAGGGTCTTGCTAAGTTACTCAGGCTGACCCCCTATTTGTCATCCTCCTGCCTCATCCTAATGAGTCACTGGAATTACAGATGTATGACACCATGCCCGTCAACCTATCATTTTTAAAGAGTACAGGCTAATAATCATTTAATGGTCTCAGATTTGGGTTTCTCTGATGTTTCTTCAAAATTTATGTTTGTTTGTTGCTATAGTGGTAATGCTGTATTTTTCGTATTACATCTCATTGGGGCACAGTTTTTGTCTCATTATTGATGATGTTTCCATTTATCACTTGGTTTATGTGATATTTGCTAAATTTTTCCACTATAAAATTAATTAGTAAGTACTTTGTGTTCAGTGATTAATACATAACTAAGTAAATAAATAACAGGTATTTCATAGCAATATACTTAGGACTTTCATTAGAAGGTTAAAAAAGCTTCAGTCTTCCCCATTTAGTCATTTATTGTTTAGTTTTGTCATTATGTGTTCTTGTATTCCTATTTACTCTAAGGATCAATCTGTAACTATTACTATCACAAATAGTTAAATATTCGTCCAAGTTATCTCAGAGTTTACCAGTGGGCACTCTTTCAAACTGTTCTTTTAACATATCCACTTCATTTTTTGGAGGGAGAGTCCTGGGCACTGGATCACTGAGTCCTATCCCCAGCCCTATTTTGAATTTTATTTAGAGACAGGGTCTCACTGAGTTGCTTAGTGCCTCATGTTTTCAAAGGCTGCCTTTGAACTCATGATCCTCCTGCCTCAGCCTCCCCAGCTGCTGGAATTACAGGCATGCACCACCGCTCCTGGCTCCACTTCATTCTTTGATCTCCTCTTTATTCTCTGGCAAAACAAGATCATCCAGGCTCATCTTGTATTTCTCCTGTCCCTGTCCTAGAGACAGCCACTTCTCCAAGACGCAATCCATCGTTTTATCTTAGGATGCTGTTTAGAAATGAAGATCTGGCTGCTAGGTGTGTTCATTGCTACCAGTGTATCATTCTATCTAGAAACCTTCTTTTGCCAATTGAAACCCCCAAGATTGTTCTCTGAACCATCTGGTTTCTGTTTGTCCTGCCATACCCAGTTTCTAGTGTTCTCCTCCTTGCTCTCTGTGCCCAGAAGCCCGTGTGATATGGAACAGTTCCCATGTCCTTGTCACTCTGAAAGGGAAGGAAGCAGAGAGCAAAGTCCGGTATTTATTGCCCTTCCTCACCCCCTGGGAGGTCTCCTTAAATTGGCTGTGTCTCCTCACTAGAAGTCCCCAGTTTTCTCAGGGTCACTACCTCTAGAAGAACCCCTTCTCCCATCTCCTGGAAACTGCTTCCTCTCCAATATCACCTTAGTTTCCAGCTAATTAGGACCCTCCTAAATTCACAGTTTGTAAATAGTCCCTGTGTTGCTAAACCCTTTTCAGATTATCTGAGTTAAAAGGGCCAGCTTTTTCCCTTTGGTTCCCTGACTGACACCCTTTGAGTAAAAATATGGATGTTCCTTAGTTGTTTTCCCTTTTCCCCAAGATAGGTGGTCTCCAATAATCCAAAATAATCCCAGACTTCTTGTGAGTCTGAGATCCGATATTAAAGATTTCCTCCTCTAGGGCAGGGGTTCGTATACCTTTTTTTTTCTCTGAAGTTTCCAGATCAGATAGTAAACATTTTAGGCTTTGAGAAGCTATCCCATCTCTGTGGTTGCTACTCTACTCTGCTATTGTAAGCAAAAGCAATTACAGTCGGGAGAGAAACCAGTGGGCTCGACTCTGATATCCAGGGAAGACTCCTAAGGTATCATCATTCAGTCAAACTTTTGTGGTAGGTTTTTGTTAGATATTCTTTTAAAAAGTCAAGGGACACTATTTGTGCTCCCACCATCACTTTTTTTTTTTTTTTTTGATACTGGGGATGGAACCCAGGGGCACTCAACCACTGAGCCACATCCCTGTATTTTATTTAGAGACAGGGTTTTATTGAGTTGCATAGGGCCTTGCTAAGTTGCTGAGGCGGGCTTTGAGCTAGTGATCCTCCTGCTTCAGCCTCCAGAGCCACTGAGATTACAGGTGTGTACCACCATGCCTGGCCATTTGTGCTCCATTTAGTGGGCAGGGAAATTAAAATTATTGAGGTCAGTGGTTTGCTGATGCCCCATTACTGTGCAGTGAGGGATTGGCACTAGTACTGTACAATGGTACCAGATGTTTTGCTCACATTACCATGCAGAGTTTCTTGAATAAGTTCTTATGAAGATGATATTCTGCAGAACAGATGATAGGTTAGTGAGTGAGATTTTTGAGGCTAAGAGGGTTTTCTGGAAATCATACCATCTGTTGGTAGGCTCAATTTTAGACAGGAGGTATCATCATAGGATCACATACAATATGACATACAGGGAAGTGTGTGACATTTTGACAATTTCCCTAACTAGATTTTTTTTTGACACCACAGAGCTACAAATCAAATCATTCTGAAGGCTGCCCTACATTTCAATTATCCTGTTCTAGTTATTGTTAACCAGTCTGAATTGGGATTTGTGTCTGCAACTGAAATGCTAGCTCTAGATAGCTAGAGCTCCCTGTTGCTTATGAATCAAGAAGCTAAAAGAAAACTTAGCGGCTTCTGGTTGCTATTCATAATTCCACAGGTGTATGCTTCCCCCCACCCTGAAGATTTGTGTGTGTGTGAAATGCTGTAAGCTTTTCAGAAGTAGGTAAAAGTATTTGTTTTGCATGTTCAGGATTACCCATTAAATATTTTTTTATCACTCAGATATAATTTAATTGTAATATACTTGAATATATATATATATATATATATATATATATATATATATATATATATATATACCTTGAAAACTGCTTTTTTTTACAATTTTTTTTCTTCATGCAGTGCTGGGCATTGAACCCAGGACATCATGCAGGCTAGGTAAATTCTCTACCACTTGCTACATCCCCAACCCTTTTCTTACTTTACAAACAGGGTCTTGCTATCTTTCCCAAACTGACCCAAACTGACCTCAAACTTGGAATCCTCCTGCCTTAGTTTCTCAAGTACCTGGGATTACAGGTGTGTACCATACCTATAGTCAGTACCTTCTTGGTTTTTTCTTTTTTTTTTTCTTTTTCTTTTTTTTTTTATACTGGGGATTAAATTCAGGAGCACTCAACCACTGAGCTACATCCCCAGCCCTATTTTGTATTTTATTTAGAGACAAGGTCTCACTGAGTTGCTTAGTGCCTTGCAGTTGCTGAGGCTGGCTTTGAACTCATGATCCTCCTGCCTCAGCCTTCTGAGCCACTGGGATTACAGGCATGTGCCACTGTGCCCGGCAGCTAGTCAGTACCTTCTTTAAAAAAAAAAAAATTGTTTTGTTTATGTGGAGTTGGGTATTGAACCTAGGGCCTTGTGCATGCTAGGCAAATGCTTTACCACTGACCTATATATATCCCTAGCCCCTGGGTGTCTTTTTTTTTTTTTTTTAAATACTAGTGGATATTGGTGAAATTCCAATTTGCTATTTATAAAATCATTTGGGAAAGGGATGACTGACAGTTGTCATAGTCCATTTTGTGCTGCTACAGCAGAATACTCTAAGAATACTCTAGTCTGAGAAATTTATAAAGAATGGAATTTTGGTGTTTTTTTTTTTTTTTACAAATTTTTTTAGAAATTTTTTTTAATGTTTATTTTTTAGTTTTTGGCGGACACAACATCCTTGTTTGTATGTGGTGCTGAGGATCGAACCCGGGCCGCACACATGCCAGGCAAGCGCGCTACCACTTGAGCCACATCCCCAGCCCAAAGAATGGAATTTTATTTCTCACTGTTCTGGAGGTTAGGAAGTCCAGCCTTAGTTTGTTGGGGACCATAGCAGAAGGACAAAGGGCAAGCTGATCAAATGCCATATGAAGCCTCTTTTAAAAGGGACTAATCCCAGCTTCAGCAATTCAGTGAGGCCCTAAGCAACTTAGCAAGCCCCTATCTCAAAATTAAAAATGAAGATTAAAAAAAGCTGGGATGTAGCTCAGTCGTTAAGTGCTCCTGGGTTTAATCCTCTACCAACAAAGGCCCATTTAAGAGAGAGGAAACCTCATGGCCTAATCACCTCTTAAGGGACCCACCTTTTTTATTTATACTGGGGATTGAACCCAGGAGTGCTTAAACACTGAGTCACATCCCCAGCCCTTTTTATTTTTCATTTTGAGACAGGGTCTCCTGAGTTGTTTAGGCCATCATTAAGTTGCTGAGGCTGGCTTTGAACTCTTCATCCTCTTGCTTCAGCCTCCCAAGATGCTGGGATTACAGGCGTGCGCCACTGTGCCTAGCCCTACCTCTTAATACTATCATTGGCAACACCTGAACTTTCTAGGGGACCCATTCAAGACATAACAATGGTTTTTAGCTTGTTTGCAAGCAAAGTGATGGCAATTCTCTGGCAAGAATACTATTAACTGCAGCTGTTCCAATAAGAAAAAAGTGGATGATCTGGGGTGAAAATGTATTTCCAAAGGTTTTAATTCCTTGCCTAGTCTGTTATGTTCCTTTGTTCTGCTGTAATGCCTAAATCAATGAATTCAGTATTGATTTATTTCAAAGTCCTGGAGGCTTGAAGGCTGGAGACAAATTGAAAAGAATGAAAGGAAGAATTTCCTACCCTGTTTTAAGCCTCTAGGCATAGAAAGTATAGAATTGAAAAAAGCACATCAGAGACCTCTGTGTTTCCTGCTAAAAACTTTTGGAAAAATACTCTGTGGCTAGAGTAGAAAAGAATATTCCTAATTAATGAGAAAATTTATAATTTAACCAGGACCACTTAATTCCATCAAAGTAAACTTCATCTGTGTATGGGACCATGTTAGTGTGCCACTACTTCTTGCTATGTTGGAGATGCCCACCTTGCCTGGTTTGATTCCACTGGTCCTAGCTTGCACTCAGGGGACATTCAAAAAATAGTTCATGACTGACTGGATGGATGGATAAATTCATGGAAAACTGCAAATTTTGTTTAAGAATCTTTTAAGTATAAATTTTACTCCAATGCTGCCCATCAATGTTCTGGTTTTTGTTATTGTTATCAGGGGTTGAACCCAGGGACACTCAAACACAGAGCCACATCCGTTGACCTTTTTATTTATTATTTTGAGACAGCATCTCACTAAGTTGCTCAGGGCCTCTATAAGTTGCTGAGGCTTGCTTTGAACTTATGATCTTCCTGCCTCAACCTCCTAAGCAGCTGGTATTACAGGCATGTGCCACTGTGCCCAACTGTTTTTTTTTTCTTAATTACAAAAAAATAATTAGCATAATATAAAGTGTTGAGTTCTAAGAGTATTTTGATCTGCTGCCATTTAACACTTTACTTAATATAATACTTACCTGACCGTAAAATAATTATGGCAATAGCTAATAAAATAGTAATATTTTGTGTGTGCTTATTATGCCAGGCAACAAGACATATTCTTCACATGATATTTTGAAATTCATATTGAGGACAGCTTTCCAGGAAGTGGTATCATTTTCCTTGCTTGATAGATGATAAAACTATATAAATTATGTTGCCTCTTGGGCTATATAAATATATGCATTTGAACATAAAGAAAATAAGGATGATTATGATATTTTTACAAAATAATTCTTTATTGAGTGACAGGATTCTCTTGAGTCTTTTTTTTTCCTCATTCATTCAGAAATTTTTGAATATAATTTGAATATAATTGATGCTTTTCATTCACAAATCTTTTTTTTTTTTTTTTTTTTTTCTTCAGTGCTGGGGATTAGACCCAGGGGCTTTACTACTGAGCTATTCCCCAGCCTTTTTTAGTTTTTATCTTGCTACAGGATCCCACTAAGTTGCTGAGGCTATCCCCTGAACTTGCAATCCTCCTGCTTCAGCCTCCAGAAAAGCCAGGATGGCAGACTTGCACTATTGAGCCCGGCTTTACTGACAACTCTTCAAGAACATGAAAAGAGAACTGTAATTTATCATTCTCTCTTTCTTTCATTCTTTCTTTCTCTTTGATACTAAAAGTTAAATTCAGGGCCTCACATATGCTAGGCAAGTGTTTTACCACTCAGCCACATCCCCAGACTTTTTAATTTTTATTTTGAGACAATGCCTCACTAAATTGTCCAGATTGGCCTTGATTTGTAATCCTCCTGCCTCAGCCTCCAATTCTGTAGCTCAGATTATAGGCATGTGGTACCATACCTGATTATGAATAATACCTTTATGTGTGAAAGAAAGGTGATTGCTTGAACCAAAAATCAATTTTACCCCCTATTTTTAAAAAATATTTTTATTTGTTCTTTTTAGTTATACATGACAATAGAATGTATTTGATAAATCATACATACATGGAGTATAGCTTACCATTTTTGTGGTTGTACATAATGTGGAGTTACACTGGCTGTATATTCATATATGAACACAGGAAAGTAATGTCTGATTCATTCTCCTGTCTTTCCCATTCCCGTCCCTCCTTCCTTCCCCTACTCCCCTCTGTCTAATCCAGTGAACCCCACCCCTTGAATTGAAAGTAAGCATCTGCATATCAGAGAAAGCATTTGTCCTTTGGTTTTAGGGGATTAGTTTATTTCATTAGCATGACAGTCTCCAGTTCTATCCATTTACCAGCAAATGACATAATTTCATTCTTCTTTACAGTTGAATAACATTCTATTGTGTATATCATCACATTTTCTTTATCCATTCATCTTTTGAAGGGGACCTAGGTTAGTTACATAGCTTAGCTGTTGTGAATTGAGTTGCTATAAATATTGATGTGGCTGCATCACTATAGTATGCTGATTTTAAGTCCTTTGGGTATATGCTGAGGAGTGGGATAACTGGGTCAAATGGTGGTTCCATTCCAAGTTTTCCAGAGTGGTTGCCCCCTATTTGTTAAAATCATTACTGTAGGGTTGGGGATGTAGCTCAATGGTAGAGTACTTGCCAAATGGGCAGTGCCCTGGGTTTGATTGCCGGAGTTGCCAAAAGATTCTGTAACTGTAAAAACCTAATTATAGATATATATTTAATATTTTCTTATGAAAATTAAGTGAACACCTATATACCCATCACCCACCTTTAAAAACTATCAAAAAATTTCAACCTAGAAATATATTTTTTAAATATCTGTAATAAGAAAGGTAACCATGATTCATCGTCTAAACCAGTACACTTTTGAGAGTAAAAGGGGCTGTTATTAATAACTGAGGACAACAGGCATAAACCAAGACTGTACTGAGGAATCCTGCACATGTGGTCACATAGAAAAAATTCACTTTTGTAACATTTAAGTTTTTAAATAATACCCCATATGTAAGACTATATACAAAAAAAAATAGCTCTGGTGTGAAAAAGACCCACATATCTCTTGTTAAATAGTTTTCAATGTTCATCATTGCTGTGAGCTGAATGGTGTGTTCCCACAAAATCCATTTGTGGAGGCCCTAATGCTTGGTGAGATGTACTTGGAGGTAAGACCTTTGGGAAATAAAGGTCAAGAGGTGGAGCCCTTACAATGGGATCAATGCCATAAAAGAGGAGATACAGAGAGAGCGCTCTTTTTCTCTTGAGCATAAGAGGTCACAGCAGGAAAATAGCCTCTTGTACCCTTCCTAGGAACGGAGTCATTGAGTCCCTTGATGTAGGACTTCCAGCCTTCAGAACTGAGAAATTGCCTGGTGTGGTGGCACGCACCTGTAATCCCAACGATTTAGGAGGCTGAGGCAGAAGGATCACAAGTTTGAGGCCAGTCTCAACAATTTAGCCAGGCCCTAAACAATTTAGTGAGACCCTGTCTCAAAATAAAAAAATAAAAATAAAAATTAGGGTTGGTGATGTGACTCAGTGGTTAAGCACCCCTGGGCAAAATCCTTGGTAACCTCCCCCAACAAAAAACTGAGAAATTAATATCTGTTGCTTAAGCTACTTAGTTGTTTTAGCAGTCTAGGCTGATGATGACAACCGTGTTGAAAAGAATTTGTGTCGGTATTTACTCTTCTGTGGCAGAACAAAAATGCATATAAATAAAATGCATACTATTAAGGTAGTAATAGTGAGCCTACTACTGTTCTCTAGTGGCAATGTAATACAAACAGCAGCTGAACAGTGACAGGGCACGGGAGGAGACAACCCTGAGTTTGCGGCAGATGCCTCCCTAGTGCTAGCTGAACCTGTTGCTTAGCGTCCCAGAGGCCCTATCCTTCCTCAGCTCCACCAACTGGGGACAGTAATAATACTCAGCTCCTGGGGCTGTTGTTAGGATAAGTGGGTAATGAAGGCAAAGCACACAGCATGCCACTTGACACATGTGGCCACGCCAGGAGGAGTAACTTTCTTCCCCCTCCTCTTCCTCCTCCTTTCCTTCCCTGCTCCGGCTTGTTCTCCTTCCAGGGCAGCAGCAACAGGGGCTGAGGAGAAAGAACATAAGCTATCTTCAGTGCCATACAAGGAGGTATCCCTAAGGCACTCACAAGATACAGGGGACAAGGAGGGATTATTTCTTGTCCCTTCTCAGGGGGAGTTCAAAATTTCATAACTTGAGCATTTAAAGTTGTGAACCAGCCGGTCCAATGGTACATGCCTCTAATCCCAGTGGCTCAGGAAGCTGAGGCAGGAGGATCATGAGTTCAAAGCCAGCCTCAGCAACGGCAATGCCCTAAGCGACTCAGTGAGACCTTGTCTCTAAATAAAATACGAAAAGGGTCAGGGGATGTGGCTCAGTAGTCGAGTGCCCTTGAGTTCAATCCCTGGTACAAAACAAACAAACAAACAAAAACAAACCTCATGAACCAACTCAGGTGCACGCTTTTGTAATCTCAGCTACTCAGGAGGCTGATATAAGAGGATTGCAATTTAGAGACCAATCTAGGCAGCTTAGCAAAACCTTATTTTAAAATGAAATAAAATGAGCTGGGGCTGGGCATGGTGGTGCATGCCTGTGATTCCAGCAACTCAGGAGGCTGAGGCAGGAGAGGAGGATCACAAGTGTAAAGCTAGCCTCAGCAACCTATCGAGGCACTTAGCAAGTCAGCAAGATCCTGTCTCTAAAGATGAAAAGAAAACCTTCCTGGGGATGTGGCTCAGTGGTTAAGCACCCTTGGGTTCAATCCCCAACACAAAGAAAAAAGATAGCTGGGGCTATAGCTCAGTGGTAGAGCACTGGCCTAGCGTGCATGGGCCCTGGTTCAATCCCCAGGATTGAAAACAAAACAAAACAAAACCACGACCCAATTTATAATCAAAGACTGATAAGGCCTAGATGTTTCCATCAAAAGTAAAATTGGGAGACTGAGGATGTAGCTCTGTGGTAGAGTACTTGCCTAGCATGCCCCAGGCCCTGGGTTTGATCCTCAGCTCCAGGAGAGAGGAGGAGAAGTAAAATTGGGGTATTATTCAATTCAGAGAATTGCTATGGAGAGTGCATCAATCAAATAACAAACGTACAGGCCCTAGCATGGTATTGATCTGGCTCATGTTCAAAACAGTGTTTATCTCACTAGTGTACTGCTCCTTTGAAGACCTTTGGAGACACAATGAATAGAAAAGTGCCGCATAGAAGGATTTTCCCTCTGTTTTAGAGCAGGCAAATCCTCAACAGCCCACATCAACCCCCAGGGCTTCCTCCTGAGTGGCCAACACATTTCTTTAATCAGCTCAGACAACTGGGTCAACATTAAAGATTTAAAAACTGTCATTCCTGGCCATATGGTAGCACACAGAATAGCAAGAATGGTGTTGTTTTTTAATCCTTCTATTTTTTAAATTTTACTTTTTAAGTTTATTCTTCTTAGTGATACATGACAGTAGAATGTATTTTGACACATCATATATACTTAGAGAATAACTTCCCATTCTTACGGTTGTACCTGATGCGGAGTTACAGTGATCATGTATTCATCTATGAACACAGGAAAACTCACCCCCAATTTATTCTACTATCTTTCCCATTCCCACCCCCGACTCTCCTCCCACTTTACCTTGTCCAGCAATAATGTTTTATACAATTTGTCCTATACAATTTGTATTGATTGTTACATTTCCATCACTTATCATTTTTGTCAGTTAATAAATGCCTTCATGAATTAGTTAACAAATAGTTTGCTTCCCGCAGTAATGCAGGTAAGAAAAATGACAACATTTTGCTCATCACTCACTGTGTTTATGGTGCAGAAGAGCGTTTCCCAAACCAGTAAGCGTGCTACCCAGCGCAGACACAAAGAAAGATAAATCTTCTCCAAGGAAATGACGAGAAGACAGTGGCCATTAGCTAATACTTCTGAAACACTTAATCCTCGTCATATATAGAACTGAAAGATGGACTTTCATGCTCTGGCAAGATACATGAAGTAATCATCCAGAGTAAACCTGTTTGTGACATCCCATCTCTATTTTTTCTGGGGATAATATATTACATGTACTGAATTCTATGAAGAGCTAAGCAAAAACCACACCAGACACACATACCTTAATTGAATTAGGAGTGAGAATTGCAGTGTGGGATGTATATAAACAGAAACATCATGTTGGAGTTAAAAGCAGGGCATTAATTATTTTCCAAGCCATAAACATGGAAGGACTGACAAGGAAAGTTAGAGAGAGACTGAAGCTTTGCATTCAAAGAGAGGAGCAAATAATGGCCAGATCAGTCGAGCTGAGCTCCTCAACTTTTTTTTTTTTTTTTTTTTTTTACACAGTGCCTTCCTTCCCTGACTCCTCCCACCTCTCCAATAGGGCATTTTTCCAGGGCCAGATCTCCCTTAAAGTGACATTACCGCCACCAACAGGGCAGCCTGCTGACACAGCCAGGATGCATGGGGCTTCTAGGAGCTCAGTTTCTCTCCCTGGCATGAAATGAGTTTGGTTTCCTGTTTTCCCAAGTGTCCTGTGGGTTTTAGAGCCCTGGGCCAAAGGGCAATTTTTCATCCACAAGTGCATGCATTTCATGCACTTTCAAACTTGCTTGTGTAATCTGAACAGTCCAGAAACTGGCGGGAAGTGGGGTAGGGATTTGAGTCATTCTCCAAGGATCAAAGGCCATTGGGCCAGCTCAGCAACTGGCGGTGGGAGTCCAGCCATTCCAGCAAGGCAGAGTGTTTGCTTTAAGAACTGTCTTTCTTCCCTTTCTCTTCCTTCCTTTCTTTTCTCAGTCCCTCCCTCCTTCCAAAACTAATTTTAGCGTAACTTTTAGGAGCCAGAGACCAGGAGAGAAGTCAATTACCTTACATTAGTAGTAACAAACAGATACCCTGTCTGAAATGTCAGTCTTAGCATAGATCCTTTAAAGGCATCTTATTCTAGATCCTCCTAAATAAAAAAAAAAAAAAATCAATGAAGGGACCCAAAGAGGAATGAAGTTGTTGTTCCATCCTCACTGATGGAAGCTGGCAGGTGCTAAAGTCACGTGTCTCTGATATGTGGATACTGACTCACAATAGGGGGACAGAGAGGAGTGGAGGCTCACCGGATAGACTGAACTGAGGAATGGGGGAAAGAGGGGGATGAGGATTGGGAAGACAGTAGAATGAACTGGACATCTTTCCTATATACTTATATGACTATACGACCAGTGTAACTCCACATTATGTACAACCACAAGAATGGGAAGTTATACTCCATGTATGTATATGTCAAAATACATTTTACTGTCATGTATAACTAAAAAGAACAACAAAAAAATTAAAAAAACAAAAAAAGAAGAAGTTGGCAGGTACTATTGTTTGGGGGATTTCCTTCTCTTCCACTCACAGGATCTCTCTCTCCTACTTCATTCTCTTCTCTCTCTCCTGTCCCTTTCTCTTCCCTACTTCCTTATCCTGAGACCCCCACAGTTGTGTCTTCTTCCTTATCCCTCCAGGGAATATTAATAGTAAGATTTTTGATATTAATATCCAAGATATTAATAGCAACATTTTTGCTAGAAAGAAAGCTGTCTCGAAATCTGGCAACAGGAATCAATGAGAATAGTTGATGTTTAAAGGGTTTAGCAAGCTCATTATTGGGGCCCTTGTTACAAGTCCCTGTATATTCCAACACTGGGGGAACATTCTGACCAATTTCTAGTGAGGAACAGCTGCAGTTATTTGTCTGATCAGAACTCATATCCATAGAAATCACTATTGCTTGAATTCCTGTAAGTGGGCTTAAACTAAGAAATATATATATATATATATAATATATTTTATTTATTTGGTAGTCCTGGGGATTAAATCCAGGACTTCCTGCATGCCAGCATGCTAGTCAAGCCTTCTACCACTGAGATATGTCCTTAGCACTTTTGCTTTTATTTTGAGACAGGTCTCACTAAGTTGTTCAGGTGGGCCTTGAACTGACAATCCTCCTGCCTCAGCCTCCCAAGTAGCTGGGATCACAGTCTTGCACCACCACACCCACAAGGTGAAAGCAAGAGCTTCCAGATAGTGAAACATGGAGGTGCTTAGAGGGTGCTTTACCAGAGAGAAGACATGGAAGCTCTGCATCCCTCCCACACGTCTTGCTCTATTCCTTTTTTCAGCTGTGTCTTTTGTAATAGCCTTTATCAGAAACCAGTAGGCATTAAAAAGGGAAGCAATTTCAGTTTTCTGAAGTAATGTAAGTGAGATATAGTAACTGGAGTTAAGTCATCAATCCCATCACTGAAGTCCCACAAAACAATTCCAAATGAATTAATGTGCCAATTGCCATCCCTAGTTGTGGTAGCAATCCTACTGGGCTTTATTCTGACATGTACACTTTGGAATTTTTATGCTGTTCACTTTGGAAATTCCCTTAAGGAAAATGAATTGGGTCTTTGTTTAATTCTCAGTAAAAACTGGCACGATGCTAACCAGGTACTAAATTTTTCTTAAAGATGATCAGCTGGACAGCAGATAATAAATGTGGCTACTGGTGCTTGAAACAGTGTAGCAACTAAATCCATGGCTGATCCTTATTTATCAATAGTTGTCACCGTAATCAATCCAATAACCATTTCACAAATGAAATACATATGTTCACACAAAAAACGGTGGTATGTACTTCTGGGTAAAGAACAGAGGCTTCAATCTGGGCTCAATGCTTAGAACTTGGGTTCTGATTTACAAAGTGCACAACTTGAGCACTTAGGACTTTGTGTATGTTTCAACTCCCGCATATGTTAGACAGGCATGGTGGGAAATAGAATGATAAGCCCCACCCCCTTAAAATGTCCATATCTTTTTTTAAAATATCTTTTTAGCTGTAGTTGGACATAATACCTTTATTTTTATTTGTTTTTGTTTGGTGCTGAGGATCGAACCCAGTGCCTCACACATGCTAGGCAAGTGCTGTACCGCTGAGCTACAACCTCAGTCCAAAGATGTCCATCTCTTAATCTGCCAAAATCTGTGCATACCTTACTTTGCATGACAAGGCACTTTGCAATTTCAATCAAGGACTCTGCAATTGTGATTAAGGATTCAGGAGGAAAGGGAGATTATCCTAGATTATCTGAGCAGGCTCAAAGTAATCATAATGGTCCTTTTACAGGAAAGAAGGAGGCAAGAGAGCCAGAGGAAATGCCATCATGGGTGCAGAGGTCAGAGTGATGCAGGGATGAGAATACTCTAGAATCTGAAAAAGCAAGGAAATGGATTATCCCCTGAGACTCCAGAAGGAATACAGCCCTGCAGACTGATTTTAGACTGGTGATCTCCAAAACTCTAAGAAGATACATTCATGTTACTTTCAGGCACTAATTTTGTACTTATTTGTCACAGCAGCAATAGGAAACTAATACAATACGTGAATCCTCCTTGCAAGATTGTGTAAGGATTAAAAGAAAACATCTATATAAAGACAACACAGTGCCTGACTCATACAAAGAGTAGAATAAATGTCACTAACATTTGATAAAGCTTTACTTTTGCCCCTATAACAACACAAAACACAACTCCAGAGTTTCTTCTCTCATATCCTCTAATTTATACTCAGTAGTTGCAAGTAGTGGGAAAGGAACATTGTTTCTCTTGGCTGTTTCCTGATGAGCAGACTGGAAGAGTAGAAATGTGAGGGGCAGGGCTATATAAGCCATTGCCTATAACCTCATTGAGGGCTTCTGATGCTCCCTACAAAATGCGGGGAAGAAATATAAAGTATCTGAGAGCACAGGGAGGAGGTTGGAATTTTTTTAAATAAATTTTTAATCATTTATTTTTTAGTTGTAGTTGGACACAACACCTCCATTTCACTTTTTTTTTTTTTTTTTTTAATGTGGTGCTGAGGATCTCACCCAGGGTTTTGCAAGTGCGAGGCGAGCGCTCTACCGCTGAGCCACAACCCCAGGCCAAGGAGACTGTAATTTATTGAGACAGGCCCTTTATATGTGGGAATGACCACAACAAGCTTGGTTGGTGGGTTCCCTAGACACAGAGAGGTTAAATAACCCTCCTATCAACACACACTTGCTAAGAAATTAAGTCCAAATTCAAATATCTCTCTGAATTAAAAGCCTGTAATTTTTCTAGCATTCCTTCAGACTCCATAATATAAAAGGAAGCACTGTTTTTTAAGATACTGTAATATATCTTCATGGTTATTTTGCACAGAATTTTGTCCCAATTTCATTATGCATTGATTTGGTGACTGCCACTTTGCTAGTTTCACAGGACAAATAAGAGTACCAATGGTAGCATTAATAAAAATAATTCATTTGTATTAATTTATAATGAACAATAACAAGTAATTATAATAATAATTCATTTATTATATTGCAAAATAATTTTACAGTTTTAAAAGTACTTTTAAAGTATATACTGATTTCTTCAGGAATCTTGTGGCTTCTGAAAGATGAATCTCACTATTTCCTTTTGCTCTAAGAACTCCAGGTTCACAGACTGCTGCTCAAGGGACACATTGAATGACACATCAGAAACCCATCTCCTAGTTCAAAATTTCATGCTACATCAGTTACACTGTTTTCTGGGAGTGTCCTCCCCTTCATGATCTGGAAAGTGATTTGCAAACTATTTCCAGAACAGTGTGCCGGATTGTGGTCAGTTGGCAAGTATGCATTTAGCAAAACTGAACAACCGTGTGCCAATCCTGCGGTTATTTTGAGGTCAAAAACCATATCTTATGCTAAACATTAGGCTTCAACAGAGAGAATTGGAGATTGCTTCTGAGGAGTTTAGAGTTAAGTTTTTCTGAAGGTCATTGTATTTTATAGCCTGCTTAAAATTCTGTATTCTGTAAAATAGCTGTAAACACTTCACATAATTATAGTAGATTCTTCTATTTTATTTTTAGTTGCAGTGGTGTGAAAAAGAAAACAAACCATATTTCTTTTTAAAGTTCTTTTGTATAAACAGGGTTGTTTCTCTTCTCTCTCTAAATTGGGTAGCCTGCATTCATTTGTTTCCAGGAATTTTTCTTTATACAATATAAATTCATTCCCACTGCCTTAAGATATTTACACTTTAACCAATTCCCTTCTTTTGTCATTATCTTTTTTTCTGGAACATACAAGATCAGTGAAATACATTTAGTATTGCCTTATTTAATATAAAAGTTCAAATGGTTTTTCCTACAATATGAGTAGATTGTTTACAGAAAGACTAATTCTGCATTTAGTGGTTTATGATTTAAGTATTATCACTATGGTCTCACAAATGTTTCTCATATGTTCGAATCATCATGTTTTTTAAAAAAATTATCTTGTAATTCACAATTCACTATTTTATGTTTGCTTTTCTTTTTTAAAAATGGCCATGATTCCAATCTTCTCCTTCTTACCTACTTATATACTGATCATACATTAATATAAACCTTCTGATTTTTTAGAATTTTTATTGCTAAAAATTTTGATTGATTTGATAATTAAAATGATAGAACTAGACAAATGACTTTTACTACATACATCCACATTTGAACTAGTCATAAAGTAAATGTACTGTTAGTGAACCATGTTATAAGCATGCTGCTCTCCTTAATGTGTTCCAAGACAGACATTTTTTCACCTTACCATCCCTGCAATTGAGATGTCTTAAAATCAATGTGGTAAAGCCAGGCAGAGTGGCACATGCCTATAATCCCAGCAACTCAAAAGTTCAAAGTAACTCTCAATAATTTAGCAAGGCCCTAAGCAACTTAAGGAGACCTTGTCTCCAAATTGAAAATAAAAAGTGTTGGAGATGTAGATCAGTGGTAAAGGACCCCTGAGTTCAATTCCCCGGTATCAAACAAACAAACAAAAACAAAGCAATGTGGTAAGAAGTCCAATTTAATTAACAATGTTTTCTTTCTTTCTTTCTTTCTTGGTAGTACAACCTAAAACAATGATGCAGCTTTAATTTGGTAGCATCTTAGATTCTGTTATGGACTATTGTTCATGTTTTTCATATTCTCATTTAGTCTTCTAAGCAATCCCATGATATAGGCACAATTATTTTTCACATTTCACAGAAGAAGAAAATAGATCAAAGAACTGTGGTGCTGTGGCACATACCTGTAGACTAAGTGACTTGGGTGGCTGAGGCAGGAGGATCACATATTTGAGGCCAGCCTCAGAAACTTAGCAAGGCCCTGTCTGAAAATAAAACATAAAAAGGTCTGGGGATGTAGCTTATTGGTAAAGTGCCCATGGGTTCAACACAGGGAGAAGAAGAAAGTAATATAGATAAAAAAAACTTGTCCCCATCACCTACTATTTATACTATACCCTATAATATGCTGATAACAACCATATCTCAAGGGGAAGTCTTGATTTGGAGCATTTGCTAATTTTCATCATGTAAATTATTTCACTATGGCCAATCTCAAGTTACCAACATGCACTGAACTTAGAATCAGGAAGGGCATTAACACAATTGGCTATGTTCTGAACATTTGTGAACTGACTTCAGCACACAAGGTATAAGTTTTTCCTGGTTACCTCTTCCAAAGACATGCCTTTAATACCATTTACATGCAGATACTGCAATACCCCACCTCTACTAGTTATCTCCACTTGGATGCCCTACTCGATCCTCCAATTCCATGGATAAATAGTAACCTTCTTACTACTAACATTCTTTTCTTTTTTAATTTGTTATTGATGGACCTTTATTTTATTTACTTATTTATATGTGGTGCTGAGAATCGAATCCAGTGCCTCACACATGCTAGTTAAGTGCTCTACCACTGAGCCACAACCCCAGCCCTGACATTCTTTTTGAGATAATTTTTGAAGACAGGAAAAGGAAATGTACAATTTTGATAATATGATGGTTAAGAACTATAAAGAATGTGAGATTTTATTCTACTTTTAACCTAACAAATTAATTAGCCACAGTTCCATGAATGTTGTCACAACCCCTTTTAATCACAGATAAAAGACTTTATTACTCATTACAAAAATAATACCTATAGGGGCTGGGTTGTGGCTCAGTGTTAGAGTGCTTACCTAGCATATGTGAGACACTGGGTTCGATTCTCAACACCATATATAAACAAATAAATAAATAAAGATCCATCAATAACTAATAAAAAATCTAAAATAATAATAATAATAATACCTGTAGTATTGATACATTTTGTTTTGTTTTGTCTTTCTTTCTTGTTTTTTAAAAATGTAGCCTGAGTCCCAGTGCCTATCAAATGAGGCAAAGAGGCTGCATGTTCAGTGGGTGGCCTTACAGGAAACCTTAGCTCATGGCATCTGAATGTTTTATAATGGGAAGTAAACCTGCCTTACTTCTTGGAAGGAAACACTATCTGTCTTACAAGACTGTAATCAAGACCACTGTTTTCTTGAGAGGAAGACACTGTATCTTCCACGAGTGTTCACTATGCATCATGCTTACTACGATATTCTAGAGTGGCCCTGTCTCTAGGATGTGCAGAAACGTAAGACCCGTGGAAAAATTTCCTATGAGTATGCATTCCATTGGCCACTCTAGTTAACCTGACTCAAAGGCTGGAACTAAATCCACTTAATTAGTCCTTCATAGCATTAATTTGGCTACTATTAATAGGACTCCAAGTGCAGCAGGATGAGGCCAACCTGCAATGTTGACCATAATCATGTGCCCTCAATCCATGTGCCTGGATCCAACTGGCTGAAGAAATTCCCAAACCACCAGACTTTATCTCAATAAGCTGGATACATTTTTTTCTTTTTCTTTCATTCTTCTCTCTCTCTCTCTTTCTTTTCTTTTTTTGGTACCAGGGATTGAACTCAGGGGCACTTGTCCACTGAACCACATCTATTTTAGGCTCTCACTGTGTTGCTTAGTGCCTCACCATTGCTGAGGCTGGCTTTGAACTCGCTATCCTCCTGTCTCACCCTCCCAAACCGCTGGGATTACAGGCGTGTGCTACCACACCTGGCACTGGATACATTTCTTATTCAGTTTCTGCCCACTTTTTCAATTGGTCCAAGGTATTAATCGAGACATAGCAGGATGTATTAAGACTGCACAGTTTCTCCCTTGCTCTGCAAGAAAGACTTCTTAGTAATTTAATTATCCATGACAAACCTAGCCAGTAAATTGAAGATGCCTTGAATGCCTTCCAAAGCCAAGGTGTTATACTGATCACTTCAGCCAAAAATCAGCAGCACATTTTGAATTACTTTGTTTAATTGGATGAAGTGCATAATAAGGAAAACCATCCCTAAGGTCTGACACATTAAAAACCAGTCTGGTCGGGCATGGGGGTACATGTCTGTTATCCCAGTGGCTTCGGAGGCGGAGGCAGGAGGACCACAAGTTCAAATCCAGCCTCAGCAACTTAGTGAGGCTCTCTAAATAAAAATAAAAAGAGTTGGGAATGTGGCTTAGTGGTTAAGTGCCCTTAGGTTCAATCCCTGGTACAAAAAAAAAAAAAAGGGAAAAACAAATCTGTTCACCCCCTGGAAACTTCCCTAAAGTAACAAAATCTTATTCTGGAGTTCTGCTGCCATCTGAGGACTATGTGAGCTTCTGTAGCTTTTGCTTATATACATGAAGGTCTTATAAGGCTACCCTTACGATGCAAGTGAACACATTTTTTTTTTAACATATTAAAGGTGCTTTTTATTTATCGTTGTGTGTGTGTGGGCAGGGTAATGGCTACAGGATTGATTTAAAATCTACCTTAGATATTTTTTTTGAATTGCCTGAACATAAAAAAATAAGAATATTAAGAAAGAACAAGTTATTATAAGTATAAATAAATTGATAATAAATATCACAAAAACATGGACCTCTCTGCTCTTTCGGGTGTCAAGCAAAACACATCTGGATCCAAAGCTTGAGCTGTTTTTGAGCAGACTCACTGAAGGACTTCCAAGGTCCAGGGCTCCTCTGCTCCCTCCTGTTCCCCCTCTTTGTGCCTATAGTTTGAGCTTAGGCAAGTGAACACGTTTTTGTGAGGGAGACAAGTTAATGTTGGACCAAACTGTATTTTTTCCAGACTATCTTTTCTGGGATGATTGTATCATGAACCCTCTCAGAAGACAGAGTATTTCCTCTGGAGCAAAGGGCAGTTTTCTTAGTCTTGTAAGATAAGCTTCCACACAGGAAGTACAGTGTTATCATTGCTGTGGTCCCCAAGTGGAGCCAACATCAGTCAGGGAGCACAGGTTGACAATAGTTCCATGTAGCCTGCCAACCAGCTATGGTTCTAAGAGTCCCTAGTTCAGTCTGAATAACTGAATCTAGACCTCATTTTGGAGGCATGCTGGGAGCCATCAGCCAAGTAGGTATGACAATTTCCTTGCCAGCGTACCCCCATGTTTCTTTAGTGGAAGGACTCGTGGAAATAGGACATTTTGCAGCGACATTGCATGTAAGGTGACCTTGCTCAAGGACCAGGGCGGATCCGTGTTTAGGGTGTTCCCGGTTTAGGATAATCCGAATTTAGGGAGTTCCCCGTTTAGAATAGGGCGCATCCTGCTGCCTGAGTTCCCCTTGAGTTCTCACGGGATTCAGAATATATTTGGGAGACAGAAGCCCAGTGGGTGTGGATTTGGGCAGAGAACGTGGATTTCCCCAGAACGTGTTTGTAGACGGCCGGTATGAGATCGGGAATAAAGAATTGCTGTTTGAATCTACAAAGCTGTGAGTGGCTCGTGATTTGTGCCCAGTCAGACTGCAGCAGAGGCACTGCAGAAGGCAGTCAGCACAACCTTTCAGTTTGTCCATATAACCAACCAAGTAGGATTCACCTGCCTCTTTGAATGACTAAGTGATGACTATGGAAATGGCAGTGGAGAGGATATCCAGTAAGTCAGTGGGCGTTTTGCCTGAGAGGTATGGCAACTGGGGCCCCCCTGCTATTTCCCAAAGACTTCTTGGTTGTTTTAAAGGGAATTACAATTAAATGATATACAGAACCATCTGGTGGAGGATGTTAGTTAAACTTAAGGCATTTGTAATTATCAAATATAAGGCATTTGTAATACTTGCAATTTTTGTGAGGAAGGCTCCAGGTGTGGTTCTAAAAGACAAGATCCTTTTCCCTCCTGTGCCTCTTGGGTCTTAGGGTTTGCCCTCTACTGCCAAACAGAACAAAACAAAACAAACAAGAACAACAAAAAACTAGCGTGCTCCATTCCACTAGCTATCATTTTACTTTATTTCCAGTCATCCTCTACTTACACTCAGACCTTTTGTCCAGAAGAGTCCGGCACAAGAAAGACAAGTTTTTTTTTGTTTGTTTGTTTTTGAGACAAGGTCTTACTAAATTGCTCAGGTTGGCCTTGAACTTATGATGCTCCTGTCTGAGCCTTCCTAGTAGCTTGGATTATAGGCATGCATCACTGCACCCAGCCAAAACAAACATGTTTTTATAAAACTTACAGAGACTTTTACATTACCTAACTGACGTACATGTCTAATGTTAAGGGTACTTGAGAAGTATATTCAAATGAGCAGTCAATGTTCTTCTTATGATCTAGGCCATATCAATTCAAGAGAATCCAGGTGGCTGAACCACAATTGACCTTAAGTCTACCAGACTTCCCTTAGTTAGGCTTCCATGTAGGGAGTGTAAAAATCAGACCAGTATGGAGTTCCCATTTGGAAATAGATAGGAATAGCCTGCCCAGGAGTGATCATTGTGGGATTCTGGATTTTCTCAAAAGGTTTAGACAACCAATCATCTGCCTCTTTATTCCTAATCATCACCCAAGTAGTGGCTGAAGGAAGGTGGTCTCTTTCTGGGAATAGCCACATTCATTGACCAGAACTGATTTACTGATGTACATGTCCTATAAAAAAATGAAAGAAGTAGAGATTGTGCCCATGATCGACAATTCTAGATGACTGTGGATGGTAAGGGAGAGTGGACGATCCATCAAATACTCTCAGTCTGCTGTTGAGTGGCTTTTATAATAAGCAGTGCACCATTATCAGACTACAAATCATCTAGAAAGCCAAACACAGGCCACTTGCGAGGGCCATAATAGTGTTCCTAGATCAGCAACATCATAAGTAAAAATAAAAAGAAAAAGAGAAAAGAAAAAGTCAACAGTAGTAAGGTACAACTGATAGTCCCAAGAGGGCATAAAATTTCTGAACCAGTTAGTCTGCCAAGGGAGGGAACATCAGACCCTCAGTACCATGTGGACTTTATAACCACAAGACAATGGGGACAACTTTGGGTAGGAATCCCAGTTCTGGCATGAAGTGATAGCCTTTGCATGAAAACTATAAAGCCCTTCCTTTTGGCCTCCAGTTTCAGTTTTGAGGCTTACTCCATATACAAATATTGCTAGGTCGGGGGTTCTGTGTTGGAGTTTCTAATTAATTTTAATGAGCTGAGGAAAGTTCCCTAACTGAGGTAAGACAATCACGAGGTTCCCTTTCTGCTAGGCCAGATTCGGGATGTTGCCATGGTGAGGGCAGAGTAACAGAATCTCATAAAAAAGTTAATTGGCTGGGCAAATGTGTTCTATATTTCTAGTCAGAAGAAATACCTGTTTTGCATGAAGAGGTAGGAAATCAAGTAGGGAGCCTAGAACTAGTTCAACAGGAGCATTGACAAGTTTTGCAGTGGCAGCTATTGCCCTAAAATAAGCAGGTTAGGCCTTTGCAATTAGATCATTGAAGAGGCTATCATAAACAAAGTTATTTTGTTTGTTTTAGTACTAGGGATTAAACCCAGGAGAGCTTTACTTGGAGCCACATCCCCATCCCTTTTTGAAACAGGGTCTCACTACGTTGCTTAGGGCCACATTTAATTGCTGAGACTAACCTTGAATTTACTATCCTCTTGCCTCAACTTCCTGAGTCGCTGGGGTTAGATGTGTGTGCCATTATGCCCAGCAGCAATGGGTTTTTGATGGTTCTCGTGAAGCTAACTTAAAACCCCAAAGATTTGTCCAGATTACTCATGCCAATCTTTATATTGTCACCTTCTTTAATTCCTAAATGTTGTTGGAAGGTATTTGGTACATTATTCTAAAATAATCTCTGTTGGCATATTTGAGTTAGGGTTCACTTGGGTTCCTATGGGAAGTGTCTCAGGTGTGGCTATTGGAGAATTTGCCCAGATTTGGGGGGGCGGGGATTTTTGATCCTTGGATTAACTATGGAAAGAAGTATCCAAATTGGAGTCTTTGCCCAGCTTTAGGGACCATTTTTGGTCCTTGGATTAACTATGGAAAGAGGAATCCTCTAGATACTATTCTGGGTCAATCCAATCAGCCTTTGCTACCCTGGATTCAGCATCCAAGTTTCTGATTAACATGTGTATGATTTGATCTTGTTCAGAGAACCCTGGGCTCATATGCACCAAGGTCACATGCATAATAATTTTGAATTCATCTATGAATAATTGTTGTATTGCCCGGGCTTAGGTAAATCCTTAATTATAGCTCTTGATTCAGCTCAGATCCAAGGTTTAAATTTTACTATTGATGGCATAATGGTTCAAGGGCCAGATTGGTTGGTAGAGGGCATTGATATCTTAGGTATCAGGAGAATTGTTGGAAAGGCAGGGGGTTTGGATGAAGAAAAAAGAAGCCTAGATGTAGAAATAGAGAGGTCAGAAGGATAAATGATAAGAGAGAGGGCTGGATGAAGAGAATCAGCTGGGAACAGGAGCAGGGAAATGAAGCTAGTTTATTATTGGCTGAGTTTATTAGCTTTGGGCAAACAGTTTGTTTGTTTGTTTGTTTGTTTAGTGAAGCAATTATTGAATTTAAATTTTGTCTGGAGGTCTCTGCATAAAAAAAACAGAAGAAGGAGAAAGAAAGAAAAAGAAAAAGAAAAAAATATTGCACATAGGACTTAAGATTCCCCTCACATGAACATATCGCTCAAGTCAAATGTCTTCCCAGCGTAGTCATTGAGGGCCCAAGTCAGCCTTGGTGAGTAATGCTTCAGAAAGAAGTCACAAGAACTAGGACTGTAATGAAAGTACTAGTGAGAATTTTGGGGGGGCTGGGGATGTGGCTCAAGCGGTAGCGCGCTCTCCTGGCATGCCCAGGTTTGATCCTCAGCACCACATACAAACAAAGATGTTGTGTCCACCGAAAACTAAAAAAATAAATATTAAAAAAATTCTCTCTCTCTCAAGTATGTAAAGTATTTAAAACAACTAAATAACGTGTTAATAAAAATACAAAAGTTTGACTTCTTTTAAAAAAAAAAAGTACTAGTGAGAAATTTTTCCTGGAGGAGAAGAGGATTTAGACTAAGCTGAACCCATGAGAGCTGACAATGATCCGTTGAAAGTGATATGCATTTTGTGTCTCGGATCCCAACCTGACAATTGGCCACCTCAGAATGTGATTATCACTAGTAAGTAGAAAAGCAGAGAGAACGTTCTTTCTGGGTCAAAACCAAGATCCCAGGACCATCTTCCACCAAAACCAAAATCAAGACAGAAGAATGTAATCCAATTTTATTGGTGACCCACATCAAAATTTGTTTGAATGAATGGCTACTGGTTTGGTGAGAATCATCTATTTAATAAGCATATGATACTGACTAAGAGAAAAAGCCAATAATAGATCCAAAATGATTTTACAAGAAAAGTGACAGCAATAGGAGGCAGGAGGATCACAAGTTCAAGGCCTGCCCTATCCACTTAGCAAGACCCTGTCTCTTCCTTCAGTACTTTCTGGTTGGAACCACTGTTGACATTCCAGATGACTTCTATCATTTATGAATTCTGAACAATCAGAGGAAAAGAACTATTGTGGAAGAACTGCTGACAGATCATCAGTTCAGAAGATATAACCAAAAGAATGACTCAGAGATCATGGCTTGTGAGGTATGATGGTGAATGCCTATAATCCTAGTAATTTGGGAGGCTGAGGCAGGAGGATTGAAAGCCCAAGGCTAGCTTCAACAACTTAGTGAGACTCTGTCTTAAAATTAAAACAACAACAACAACAAAACTAAAGGGCCAGGGTACCTGGACTAAATCCCTGGGGTACCTCAAAACAAAAGCATGGCTAAAAAACAGCAATGCAGCAAGAAGAAATTTTGCAATTAAGATTCACCAAGAAAATCACAATATTTTATCTCTTGCCTTCATTTATTTACTAAAGATGTTTTGAAAACTCATGCCATCACATAAATAAATTTAACTTTAAAAATAGGTTAATGAGGTCTGTGCCTATGTTCTGCTTTTTCCCTATGGAAAACAGCACTTTCAGGCAGTGTAACACAAATTAAAAGCACAAAAAAGCAAAAAACGATGAAAAGATATAGCTTACTTCAACAAAGGATGCCAAACAAATGGAAACTAATAAATAACTTGGGTATCAAACAGAAGAAATAGTCATGGAAGCTGAAGCAGGAGGATCACCAGTTCAAGGCCAGCCCTATCCACTTAGCAAGACCCTGTCTCAAAATAAAAATTGAAAAGGACTGGAGATATAGCTAGTGGTGAAGCACCCTTGGGTTCAATCCCCAGTACTTTGGGTGGAGATGGGGGTGGGGGAAGAATCATGGAACTCAAAGTAAAGAGGCAGAGTTTCGACTAGGTGCCGACTTACTATGACAAAGTGAATTTAAAAGCCACAGGTAGAGGGACCTAAGGGGTCTTGGTGGTGCTATACTAGGTAAAACACCGTAGTCTGCAGCAACAGGCAGTGCAGATCATGTATCATGGAAGTCCCAGAAAAATTGTGGAAATAAGCAAAGGCCACCCAAGTGCAAACAAACAGAGGCTACACATTCAGAGATTGCTATGGCAAAGGAATGAGCCACTATCATTTGAGTTTGGCAGAGACTCAAAGGCAGGCAGGCAAGTGGGATTTACAGTGAGGAAAAAGAAGACTTCCGGGTATGTGTTGATTGGAGCTGTTGGCATGGGGAGGCTGGAGGCAGGCCAGCCAGCAGCAGGCATCTATACGACTGGTTTGCAGAGCATACTTGGCTTTTTCTGGTTGGTTCTGGGTTGGGAGGGGCAGGCAAAGATAGGGATGCTGACAGTTAATGACCTGATCGTGTCCTCACCATTCTGTGCCATTGCTGCAGAGGCTGTGATTTGCTTTTCTGGATTAGTGCTCACAGATTGTGGATAAGAATTCTATTGTTATATGTGGTCTGCCATTCTCCATTTGTTTTTTTTTGTTTGTTTGTTTGTTTGGCACTGGAGATCAAAAACTGAAGGATTCTATTTCTAAGCTCATCTAGAGTCCCTTTTACTTCCTTTGTTTGTTTTAGCTGGGGAGAGCCTGGGGATTGAACCTAGGGGCACACTACCACTGAGCTACACCCCCAGCCCCTTTAAAATTTTTTTTTCTTAATTTTGAGACAAGGTCTCACTAAGTTATCAGGCTGGCCTTGAACTTAACAATCCTCCTGCCTTAGTTTCCCAAGTAGCTGAGGCAATGGTCCATTTGTATATTGAGTCTTTTATTTTAATTTATTTTATTTTTTTAAAGTCAATCTTACCCAAGTAGAAGTATAGACTCAATGGTTTTTTAAAAATATTTTTTAGTTGCTGATAGATCTTTATTTATTTATTTATTTAATATGTGGTGCTGAGAATCAAACCCAGTGCCTCGCACATACCAGGCACGTGTGCTACCACTGAGCCACAGTCACAGCCCCTGTATATTGAATCTTTCATCGGGAATCTGATACTTCTTAACTGTACTATATAGTCTGACGTCCCCTTCACCTCGTAGGAGAATGCCCCTCTCTTGGGCTGCCTGAGACATTAGCAACATCGGTTTAGAATGGTCTGCCTGTTGCTTACACCTCAACTGGGAATTCATTCTGCTGGCCTAATTCATTTCAGGGAGTAGAAGCCTGGATTCTGGTTGTCCCTTCATTAATAACGATAAGCCCTGGACACTTTTATTGATCCTCTTTGGTACTCAACTGCTATTCTAATAAAACAGGCTTAAAGATAAAGGTATTTCCCCAAAGACAAAAAGAATCAAACCAGATGTTCACTTGCAGTAATTTCTAGCCCCAAGTTACATGAGAGTTCTAGGATTTTTTTTTTTTTTTTTTTTTTTTGATTCTAGGCTAGTCCCCTGGGATGGGCACCAGGCTGCTGGGATAAATGGGAAATGCTCACTTGTGGTTGTTTGTTTTCGTAACTTGAGCTATGACAATGCACTAATTCATCCTTAAGCTGTTTTGCTACAGTGGTGTAGTAAGAAGAGCTCTGAATTTGAAAGGAGCTCCCTGGTGAGTTAGAGTTCTGATGTTTAAAAAGTTTGTGATTTTCAGTAAGTTTTTTAACATCTCTGTGCCTTACTCTCTTCATTTGCAAGATGTCATGCTGCCACTTCGAGGTTGTAAGGAGAGTCAGTACGTATTCTCCTGTTGATCTTTGGCTTCGTTAAAATTGTGGTATTGAATAAAATCAAATGTGAATTGAAGAAAATAATTCAATGTGTTTTCCGTGCAGAATTTAAAACCTTAAAGAAAATGTTGAGAACCACAGGAAGTATTTTCTAGACAGTTTATCCATAGACTCATAGGTGGGGTTCTATATGCCCCTTGACTGACAGGGAAACCACTGTTTTCTTGGTGAAGGAGAAAGAGAAAATTTCTTTCTTGTGTCAGGAGTAGCTTTCTGGAAGACAATCTCATGTCTGCATCTAGTCAATTCTTTGGAATGCTCATTCTTATTTGGCATTTTCCCTGGGGAGAAAGCAAGAGAGAATATAAGAAAATAAGATAAAATTTATCATTTTCCTCAGGAGGCCGAGGCAGGAGGATCACAAGTTAAGTTCCAGACCAGCCTCTGTAACATAGCAACACCCTGTCTCAAAACAAAAAATAAAAAGGACTGGGGTTGTAGTTCAACGATAAAGTTCCCCTGGGTTTAGTCCCCAGTACCAAACCAAACCAAACTAAACCAAACAAAACATTTTAACCATTTTAAGTACACGATTCAGTACACATTCAGTACATTTATATTGTTTGCAATCTTCACCTCTGTCCATCTCCAGAACTTTTCCCTCATTCCACTGGAACTTTTGTACTTTCTTTCTTTTCTCTTTCCCTCCCTCTCTCTCTTCCCTCCCTCCCTCTCTCTCCTCCCCCCTCCCTCTCTCCCCTCCCCCTCCCTCTCTCCCCTCCTCCTCCCTCTCTCCCCTCCTCCTCCCTCTCTCCCCTCCCCTCCTCCCTCTCTCCCCTCCCTCTCCTCTCCCTCCCTCCCTCCCTCCCTCCCTCCCTCCCTTCTTTCTTTCTTTCTTTCTTTCTTGTGCTAAGTATTGAATCTAGGGCTTTACACATTCTAGGCAAACACTCTACCACTGAGCTACATCCCAAGCTCTTGTGGATTACTCTTGATGCAATCATGGTTGTACATAATAGTGGGGTTCCTTTAGACTCTTTGATAAATATATATAGCATAGTTTCCTCCATTTCAATTATCAGTACCTTTCTCTTCCTTCCACTTCTTCCTCTTCCTTATCCCTTTCCTCTACTCTTTTAGTCCTCCATATATTTATTTATTTTTAATTGTTTTATTGTAGTTATGCATAAAATTGGAATATATTGTGGTATATTCATTCATGCACAATTTGGTCAACTTTATTCCCCATTTCTTCCTCTTTGCCTCCCATTCTCCCTCCACCATATTCCCCTGGTTTTATTCTACTGCTCTTCTTTCCATTTTCATGGTATCTCCTTTCTCTCCCCCCCGCTTTTTTTCTCCCTCGAGCTTCCACCTATGAAAGAAAAATATTACCCTTGACTTTCTGAGTCTGGCTTATTTCACTTAGCATGATGTTCTGCTCATTTTCCATCTAATGCCATAATGTCATTCTTCTTTAAGGCTGAATAGAGCTCCATTGTGTATAATACCCTACATTTTCTTTACCTATCCGTCTACTGATGGTCCCCTAGGCTGGGATTCCATAACTTGGCAACTGTGAATTGTGATTCTATAATCATTGGTAAGCATGTATCACTAGAGTGTGCTGATTTTGATCTTTTGGATAAATACCAACCAGTGGGATAGTTGGGTCATATGGTGGTTCCATTTCTAGTCTTTTAAGCAGTCTTCATACTGCTTTCAAAAGTGGTTGTACTAACTTTCAATTCCACCAACAATATATAAGTGTACCTTTTCCCCTACCTCCTCATCAGCAGTTATTGATATTGGTATTCTTTTTTTTAAGAGAGAGAGAGAGAGAGAGAGAGAGAGAGAGAGAGAGAGAGAGAGAGAGAGAGAGGTAATTTTTTAATATATATTTTTTAGTTTTCGGTGGGCACAACATCTTTATGTGGTCCTGAAGATAGAACCCAGCACACCGCGCGTGCCAGGCGAGCGCGTTACCGCTTGAGCCACATCCCCAGCCCAATATTGGTATTCTTGATGATTGCCATTTTGACTGAAGTGAGATGAAATCTCAGTATAGATCAGGTATGCATTTCCTTGATTACTAAGGATGTTGGATATTTTTTCATATATTTGTGGGCCATTTGTACTTCTTTTTAAAAAAAGATTTTTTTTTTTTTTAGTTATACATGGACACAATATCTTTTTTTGTTTGTTTATTTTTATGTGGTGCTGAGGATCAAACCCAGTGCTTCACATGGGCGAGGCAAATGCTCTGCTACTGAGCCACAACCCCAACCCACCATTTGTACTTCTTTTGAGAAATACCTCTTACAAGATGAGAAGACTCCCCTTTGGATCATTCACCCATTTATTGAGTGGGTTATTAGGATTTTTTTAGTTCTTTATATATTCTGGTTATTAATCCTCTGTCAGAAGAGTATCTGGCAAATATTTTCTCCATTGTGTAGGCTCTCTTCATGATCTTAATTGTTTCCTTTGTTGTGCAGAAGCTTTTTAATTTAGTGAAATCCCATTTATTGATTTTTGGTTTCATTTCTTGAGCTTTAGGAATCGTATTAAGCAAGTTGGTGCCCTTGCCAATGTGAGTGTTGATCCTATGTTTTCTTCTATCAGTGTCAGTGTTTCTGGCCTAGTTCCTAAGTCTTTGATCCACTTTGAGTTGATTTTTATGCAGAGTGAGAAACAGGGATCTAGTTTCATTCTTCTACCTATGTTTATCCACTTTTTTCCAGCACCATTTGTTAGAAAAGCTACATTTTCTCCAACTTACGCTTTTGACACCTTTGTCAAGGATTAGATGACTATGTATCTATGTGGATTTGTCTCTGTGTCTTCTTGTCTATTCTATCCGTCTTTGTATCTATTTTTATGCCAGTATCACGCTGTTATGTGACTATGGTCCTGTAGTATAATTTGAGAGTGTATTGTGGTGACTCCAGCCTCACTCTTGATGCTCAGGAATGCTTTGGCTATTCTGGGTCTTTTATTCTTCCACATAAATTTTAGGACTGTTTTTTTCTAGTTCTGGAAAGAATGTCATTGGTATTTAATGAAATTTGCATTAAATCTGTAGATTGCTTTGGTAACAGCCCATTTTGGTGATATTATCTCTACCTATCTATAAATAGGGGAGTCTTCTCATCTTGTAAGGTCTTCTTCCATTTCTTTCTACAGTGTTTTATAATTTTGTTTGTAGAAGTCTTTCACCTCCTTAGATTTATTCTCAAGTATTTTTATTTTGAGACTATCATAAATGGAATCATGTTCATGATTTCTTTCTCAGCAGATTTATTATTAGGGTATAGGAGAGCTATTGATTTTCATATGTTGATCTTCATACCCTACAACTTTGCTGAATTTGTTTATTGATCCAGGAGTCTTTTGGAGGAATTTTTTTTTGGGGGGGGGTGTCTTCTAGGTATATGATAATGTTGTGAGCAAACAGATAATTTTACTTCATTTCCTATGTGTATCGCTTTCATTTCCTTCTCCAGACTGATAGCTCTGGCTAATACTTTTAAGAACTCTGTTGAATAGGATTGAATACCACCATTTCTTTATCTATTCATCCATGCATGGGTGACTCCATATCTTGGCTACTGTGAATGATGCTGCAATAAACACAAGAGTACAGCTATCTCTTTGACATAGTGGTTCTTTTCCTTTAGATGTATACCTAATATTAGAATTGCTGAATCATATGGCACTACTGGGTTTTTATTTTTTTGAGGAATCTTCATACTGTTTTGCATTATGTCTGTACTAATTTATATTAGAGCAACAGTGTAGGAGAGTCCCCTTTCTCAACATGTCTGCCAGCATTTATTTATTTATTTTTGTCTTTTTGATAATAGCCCATTCTAATGGTGGCAAAATAATATCTTATCATGACTTGAATATGCATTTAGCAGTGCTGGGAATGGAACACAGGGCTTAAGTGCTAGGCAAGCATTCTACCACTGAGCTACATCTTCAGCCCTGAGCAGTTTTTTGTAAACTTCTTGGTCATTTTCATTTGTATACTTTTCTTTAGAGAGGTACCTATTCAGATCATTTGCCCATTTTTCTGTTGTTTGAATTCTTCATATATTTAAATGTTTGGGATATTAATCTGAAAGATTAATAGTTTGCAAATATTTTCTCTCATTCTGTAGATTACTTTTTAACTTAGCCAATTGTTTCCTTTGGTCTGAGGAATGCTTTCTTACTTTTAGTAACTAGCATATGTTGCTGTTTCTTCTGGTTTTAGGCACATTCACCAGTTTGTCCACCATGAATGTTGAGGGAGGATTCAACCCTCCTGTTCATCCCTCACTATTCTCCACCCTTAACTTTTCTGTTTGCTCCTTATTCTGTCCGTGCAGTACAAGGGAGCCATAAGAGAGGATCACTTTTCTTCGGCAAATTAAAGGCAAGTCTCCATTGTCTTTTACTCTGGTTTAAAAGTTCAGTGCTCTTATTATTCCTTCTACTTCCATTATGACCTTTTCCCCTTCATCTCTAGAACTTATAGTTACTTGTCTCCAGTGTTCTGAATTTCATAAATATGTGCCTTACTCTAGGATCTCAGGGAGCCCTTTCAATGTGGAAATCAAGTCTGAATTTCACTGATGAATTCTGTTTTTTTCTCTCCTCCATCTTACTCTCTTGAACCCTTTTGTGGAATGTTGGCCCTCTGGGATCAGTCTTGTAATTCTCTTTTTTTAGTCTACTCTGGGAAATTTACTTAATGAAGTAAGTTGAAAGAACACAAATGTATCATCTTAAATTTCTGAGGCTCAGAAATCTATCAAGAGTTGCACTGGGATGTCGGAAGCCATTCTCACACGTGACTGGGTGACTCCCGGTTAGGGTCTGAGGCGCTCTGGCTGTGTCGGAGCTTTCCCGGCCCTCTCCTGATGAGAGAACCTGTCCGTGTGGGGGTGTAACTGATCACTGACCCTGACCTTGGAGTGCGGCTCCCCCTTCAACCTTCATTGGATGGAATTATCCCCTGAATTTCTTGCTCCCCAATAAAAGGCTACTCCCTGGCGTGCTCTCTCTCTCTCTCTCCTGCTAGCCCTGAGTAATCCTTGCTGCCCTGCCGGGCGGTTAGAGGAGGGAACCAGAGAGGGGAGCCGTCTCGGACCTGGTCATAGAAAAAGGTAACTGAGTCTGTGTGTTTATTTCGATCTCGCTAGCTAACTTTTATGCCAAGAACCTCATTAATGAAACCATTGCGCTGGCCGCATGGTAGACTGGGATAAACAAGTTGGCTGGAGGACTACACTTTTTCTGGAGACTTGGGAAAAATATGTTTCTTGCTTATTCATGCTGTTGGCAGAACTCAGTTTTATATGATTGTAAGAATGACATCCTGCTCTCTGGATAGCTGTCAGCAAAGGGATCTTTTAGCTTCTATATCTACCCACAGTTCTTAGCTCATGCCTCTTCCTCTATCTTTAAGCCAGTAACCATGGGTCAAGTTCTTCTCATGCCTTCTAATCTCTCTTGCTTCTTTGTCTGCTGCAGTATCTCCCAACCTCTGGCCACTAGATTCTCATATTTTAAGACCTCATGCAATTAGATTGGGCCCACCCAATAATCCAGGAGAGTTCCCCCATCTCAAGATCTCAAACCTTAGAGTCTGAAAAGTCTTTTTTTGCCATAGGCTCTGAGGATTAGGACACAGTCTCTACCTACTGCAGGAGTTGTTTTTTAAAAATTTATTTATTTATTCTAATTTGATATGCAAGATATGCATTTCAATTCATAGTACACATATGGAACACAATTTTTCATTTATCTGATTGTGCACAAAGTAGAGTTACACCATTCGTGTCTTCATGCATGTACCTAGGGTAATGATGTTCATCTCATTCCACTATCTTTCCTACCCCCATGCCCTCTCCCTTGCCCTCCCTCCCCTTTGCCCTATCCAAAGTTCCTCCATTCCTCCCATTATGGATCAGCATCAACTTATCAGAGAAAGCATTCGGCATTTGGTTTTTTGGGATTGGCTTACTTCATTTAGCACAATATTCTCCAACTCCATCCATTTACCTGCAAATGTCATGATTTTATTCTCTTTTTAATGCTGAGTAATATTCCATTGTGTATATATACCACAGCTTATTTATCCATTCATCTATTGAGGGGCATCTAGATTGGTTCCACAATGTAGCTATTGTGAGTTGCGCTGCTATAAACATTGATGTGGCTGCGTCACTGGAGTATGCTGTTTTTAAGTCCTTTAGGTATAAACCAAGGAGTGGGATAGCTGGGTCAAATGGTGATTTCATTCCAAGTTTTCCAAGGAATCTCCATACTGCTTTCCAGATTGGTTACTATAGGAGTTTTAATGTCTATTATAATCTATTGAATTTTGAAGAACTTTTTGTTCTCTGAATGTTCCCTTTTTCATATAGCAAATTATTTTTGTTTCATGTTTGGAATATTTTCTTTTTATTTTTTTTCTTTTTTAGTGCTAGGAGTTGAACCTTGACCCTGTGCATGTGGAGTGTGCACTGTACCACTGAACTACATCCTTAGTCATAGGATGTCTTCACTTATCTCTCTGAATATATAATGAGAACTTTTATTTTTTTATTTTTATTTTTTTAACAATGCTAATTGGCTTCATTTTTAATTTTAAAATCAGGTAACTTCATTCCATAAAACAGAATCAGTTTTCCTATGAGCCAAGCACTCATCAAAAATAATTTGATGAGTTAACATCAGTTTATTTATTTTGCTTACACAAAATAAGGACAAGGGAACTTCACTATTTTGCCAGTTGAGAATGGCTGTTCTCCCCCCAATCCAGATTTCTCTTGGAGGAGCAGATGTGTCAGCTTGGTTTGATTGACTCCATGTTGTTTTTTTTCCCCCTGGAATATTGTTTCTGTTGAAAAACTGGCTTCACCAAAGAAGGTGGCAGTAGGAAAATTTCAGAATCCAAAGCTTAAAAATAAGTCTTGGGCAGTGTGGGGTCATTTTCTGTCTCTGGGAGGGATCATCCAGTGTCTGAGGCCTGGAGACAGAGGCAAAGTCCCAGCTGCCCATCCAGGAGATGTCACTCTCAGTAGTCTAGTGTCCTGACCTTTGCTCGCCCAGGATGACAGTGGGTAAGGAGCAGCAGGTCACAGGGGCCCCCTGACCCTCTGGGAGACAGAGCTCTCCCTGGGCAGACCCTGGGGCTGAGGGTCCATGGCCAGGGGAGAATCATGTCAACGTCTCCCTGCCTGTAGTCCCTGAGGTCCTGGGGCAGGGATGTAGGAGGCAGTTAGTGTCATAAGACGCCCCGTCCCCAGCAAGGCTGGGCGCCTGGTTAAGCGAGGAGAAAGACGGTATCCCTCCTCAGGGCCTGGCCCCTGCTCCTGGTCTCACTTCCTCCCCAGCACCGCCTGGAAGGGGAGGAAGTGACACCCAGGGGAAGGCCGGGAAGTGAGGCCACCGTCACATTCAAGTTCAGGGTGCGACAGCTCAGTCTGACCCCTCAACAGGCCTCATACTCAGCTCCCCTTCATGGGTCACGTCCCTTCTGAGAGTCATGCCTTGCCCCTTATAGGCACAAGGACCCAGAAGTTTCAGGGACACGTCCATGTTTAGGCGCCCGGATCCGGAAGTTCCTCAGGCGTCCATATTTAGGCCCATGGATCCGGAGGTTCCTCAGGTGCATGTCCATGTTTAAGGCCCCAGGCCCGGAAGTTCCTCAGCATCCGTGTTTAGGCTCTAGGATGTGTAAGTGCCTCAGGCATACATGTTTAGGCCCTCGGATGCGGAAGTTCCTCAGGCGCACGTCCATGTTTAAGCCCCTGGATCCGGAAGATCGTTGGGTGCACGTCCATGTTTAAGCCCCCGGGCCGGAAGTTCCTCAGCATCCATGTTTAGGCTCTAGGATCCGGAAGTGCCTCAGGCGTCCATGTTTAGGCCCTTGGATGCGGAAGTTCCTCAGGCGCACATCTGTGTTTAAGCCCCCGGATCCAAAAGTTCATCAGTCCTCCATGTTTAGGCCATAGCAACTGGAAGTTCCTCAGGCACACATCCATGTTTAGGCCCCCGAATCCTGAAGTTGCTCAGACATCCATGTTTAGGCCCCCGGATCCGGATCCAGAAGTTTCAAAGGTGCACGTCCATGTTTAGGCGCCCGGATCCGGAAGTTCCTCGGGCGCACATCCATGGTTAGGCCGTAGCATCCAGAAGTGCCTCAGGTGCACATCCATGTTTAGGCTCTAGGATCCGGAAGTTCCTCAGGTGTCCATGTTTAGGCCCACGGATCTGGAGGTTCCTCAGGTGCACATCCATGTTTAAGCCCCAGGATGCAGAAGTTCCATGTTTAAGCCCCCGGGTCCAGAAGTTCCTCAGGCATCCATGGTTAGGCTCTAGGATCTGGAAGTGCCTCAGGCGTCCAATGTTTAGGCCCCAGGATCTGGAATGCCTCAGGCGTCCATGTTTAGGCCCCAGGATCTTAATGGGAGCTTTTAAAGTCCATTTTCTCCTCTTTGTAAAGTTTATTTCATGTATGTTACCTTTTTATTGTGATGTTTGGTCTCTATTTTCCACCTGCTTGCCCTAGGCATTAAGCACCTGATTGGTTCCTCTGGGTACCTGGGAAAGACCTGTGGACCATGAGTTTGAAGATAAAGTGACCTGGCTTGTGCAATATGAATCTTTTTAGTTCTTTTCTCATGGGTTAGTCGAATGCATTAGAGATGGATCTTTCAATATCCAGCTTTCAGGGTGTGGTGCTGGCTGTTTGCATTCTGGGAAACAAGGAGAGGGAAGTTGGAGATCTCACCATTCATAGTGTGCCTGCTAATGGATTTCTCATCTTCCATAGGAAATCCTTACCATCAAATGTACTTACTAACTGTCCTCTCATCAGGAGATTATTCAATTCCCTTCTTCAAAAAAAATCATTTTGGTTTTCTTTGCAGAGGAGGGGAGGAACCTGGGACTTAATTCTTTCTTAAGTGGACATTCAAACCATCCCCCTGTTTTGATTCTTTCTTTGTGCAGCAAAGATACCTGATGCCAAGTCCCAAAGCTTTCTGGAAGTTCTGAGGTGTAAATTAGAATGGTCTTGGCTTTCTCCTCTGCCAGCTTAGCATTGGGTTTTTTTTTTTCAGATCTGAAAGATCAATGATCACTGTGTATCCTCTCATATTCTCTTTGTCCTTGTAGGTTTGTCCCCTTACTGTGATTTTGTAGCTATGGGAGGAGGTAAAAATGAATCTATGTCATGAATACACTAAAAATCAACGAATTATATACTTCGGAAGGGTGAATTTTATAGTGTGTGAATTATATCCTAATAAAATAAATTGAAAAAAAATTAATGGAATATGTGTAATATAGCATTTTAAACCCAAGATATAGCTTCAGGTTTTAGAAATGAGGATGGTGAATCAGAGAAGGCTATGTGAGAAGCCCAGGACTGGGATGGTTTAAGTGATGACGTGTGTGTGTGTGTGTGTGTGTGTGTCTGTGTGTTGCTGGTATGACTTTTAAGTGATGATTCAGCTGAACCTGTTCTCATGTTCTGAGTTGTATCTGGTCTTGCAGTGTTGTGTTTTAGTGACACTAACACACACATATATTCCTCAGCCTTCATCCTGGGTTCTTGATATTCGAACCTACACCATTTCTTCAAGAGGATCACTGTTACGCTGGAAAACTACTCACACTTGCAGGATGAAATGATCTGTAAGACACTAAGTCCGAACATCCGTTAAAAATTTTAGAATATAGGGCTGGAGTTGTAGCTCAGTGGTAGAGTGCCTTGCACACGTGAGACCCTAGGTTCCATCCCCAGCACCATATAAAAATAAACAAATAAAAATATTTATATTGTGTCCATTTACAACTAAAATTTTTTTTAAAAAAAATTTAGAATATTATTAATTGTTTAGTTGTTGAATTGATATAAAACTAATTTATACCCTGGGTCATTTAAAGGATGGTTGAAAATATAAAAACGCTTGATAGCAGTGATAGCAGAGACCACAGAGGAAAAGGGGTCACATCTCTCTCCGTGCTTCCCTCCCCACCCAGCTCTCATAACACAATTTGATAGATACACAGAATTCAAAGTGGCTCAAAAACATACAAGGAAGATTAAGTGGTCTATGGCTTTTCTTAACATAGCCAAAATCAATAATGTGAGATTGCTTCCTGTGAATGTTTAGGAATTTATGTGTCCAACTTGTATTAGTGTTAAGTACTCTTTCCTGCCAATACCCATTTCTACATATTTTTTTAGTTGTTTATCTCATATCCACAGTTACTCTTTATAGCTGAGAGTACAAGAAGATGACTCTCCTGTTTTCTTGATCAATTAAATGTTAATTACCTGACATTAAACTGATTTTTCTCCAAAATTTGTTCTTGGTATCTTGGATCTCCTAATCCTCACCCTCTCATTTACTTTCATTGCTTAAGCAGGAACAGTCTGCCCTTCTCCTGAATGATAACTTTCAAAATTGTGGTATCATCTGCCTTTGCTTGTTGGATGAATCAGTGAGTCCTACTGTCCTTAGATGCACGGTTGTCAGATTTAGCAAATAAAAACATATGATGCCTAAGACTTTTGAATAAATAAGGAATAATTTTTTTTTCAATATAAGCAAGTTACAAATACTTTGGGGATAGATATATTTAATCTAAAAGATTACTTGTTATTTATCCGAAATTCATATTGAATGACACATCCTTTATCTTAGGGGGCAACCCTAGATTTAGGCTCCTGGGAACCCATGTATGGGCCCCGAGCTTTAAAGACTGCCTACCAGTGTGTCTCTTCAAGGAGGAGAGTCCTTGACACCAAACAAACATCTCCATTCATACCTGCACACTTTTTATAGATCTGGCACCAGGTACCTGAAACTCTGAAATCTCCTTCCTACACTGACCCGCATAGGCTGTCAGGGCCTCCAAACTTTTCCCCAAGACAATCCTTTTGGAGGCCACTCTAGGCTGGCAGTATGGCCAAGAGGCAGCTGATGGAAGAGGGTGGATGGATATGGGATTTGTTGTAAGGTGTCTCTACCAGAGGAGTGGGCCAGGCTCACACTGATGTAGGACAGGGCAAAATGGAAAACAGAAGAGAAAGTCAGGGCTCCATTTGTACTCTTGCCCCCAATATGAGGGTGGGCCTGAAGAAAACATCCTAATATCCACACAGTTTGTGTGATTTCTGCTGGTTATCATTTTGAGGGATGTGTATAAGGAAGGCAGAGTGTAGAAGTTTCTACTTATATAACCTCTATTTATTTATTTATGCCAGAGATCAAACCCAGGGTTTTTCATATGTTAAGTGCATGATCTAAGTGCATGATCACTGAACTTTGAATTACATTCCCAGCCTCTAAATTCTGTCTGTCCTCTTTAATACTTTTACTTGCTTCAATCCATCTGTTTTGGGAGAAGTCTACAGTTTCTTGTAGAAATTTCATCAATAAGTGAGCATTTTGAAAAAAAAAAAAAACAATAAATAAATCCATGTCACCCACCAATAACAATAGTAACACAACAAAGTAAATCTAGCGTTTCTCTCTTGTTCTGAACCTTTTAAGTGTGGCTCAGCTAACTGCACCCAGGTCCTTTGTTTAAGTGCTAACCATTCTCCAGAGATTCCTCAGAAGGCTATTAGCTCTGTTCATTTTAGAAGAAACAGAGTTGTAAGTGAAGGGTCTGGTTGTCAGGGGGGAAAATTAATTAGAAGACAAAAGAGAAAAGCAAGCTTTTGTGGAAATATTATGTGTTAGGTTGTTCATAGAACAAAAAGAACTTATTTAACCTTACAGTGAAAATTAAGGTACAATTTGCCTAAGGCTCAGGATTGCATGAACCCATCTTTGTGGGCATATGCCAGAAGGGGATTTAAAATATTCCCTCTTTATCAGGATTGCTTTCAGCTCCATGTAACAGGAATCCAACCAACTACAGTGGCTTAAAAGAGTGGAATATTTGTTTTTCTCCTGTAGGAACCAAATCTGTGATGCCATTAAATACCCATTTATTTATTTATTTTTGCCTTTCCACTCTGCCTGCCATCTTTACCTTGTGTCTTTCTTCTTCATATTTGCAAGATGGCATCTGCTGCTCCTCCATGCAGGAAGGGCAAAGGGGAAAATAATATTATGGAGTCTGTTTTCATTATAAATATTTACTTGAAGATTCATTTTTTTTAAAAAATATTTTTTGTTGTAGATTGATATAATACCTTCATTTTATCTATCTATCTATCTATCTATATTTTTTTTAATGTGGCACTGAGGATTGAACCCAGTGCCTCACACGTGCTACGCAAATCTTCTACCACTGAACCACAACCCCAGCTCTTGGAGATTCCTACTGGCAAACTTTGCTTATATCTCATTGGTTATTAATGACTTAGAGAGCTACCCCTAGCAGTAAGGAGTCTGAAGTGTTCAGTGCGTCAGCTGGGCACATTGCTTTCCCAAACAATATTTGGGTTCTTTCAGGAAGGAAAATGAGAAAGCTGCCATGTGTGAACAAGTACATAAACTCTTCAAAATATAACATTTTTGCTTTTCAACATTCATATAAATCAAATCCATCACTGCATAGTGAATTGAACAGTGTTTTAGCCAATACTCATTTTCAAGTGTCATTCATTTCTACACAAATCAGTTCATAGCCTGAGAGATTGTCTTTCCAGATGTTTATCTCTGTGAAATAGATGGAGCAGTAGCTAAATCAAGAATTCTTTTTTTATGTGTGTGGTGCTGCGGATTGAGCCCAGGGCTTTGCATGTGCTAGGTAAGTGTCCCCTCTCTGAGCTATGCCCCAGCTCCATCTAGTCAAAATTCTTTCACACATTATAGAATTTCCTTCCAATGCGAAAATTTATTTTAAAATATATTTATTTTAACAATATTCATGGATTTATTTATTTTAGTACCAGGAATTTTACCCAGGGGTGCTTAACCACTGAGCCATGTGCCCAGCTCTTTTATTTTTTTATTTTGAGACAAGTTTTCGCTAAGTTGCTAAGGGACTCCCTAAGTTGCTGAGGCTGGTTTTGAACCTGAGATCCTCCTGCCTCAGCTTTCTGAGCTGTTGGAATTATGGTCAGCAACACTGTGACCACAAAAATATATTTTTTAACAGCATACCACTTCACCTCTTTGTTATAAACATTGGATTGGTAGCAGATACAGTATACCTTGTTATACAATATACCTTATACTGAAAGCTAAAATTACAATACTTATTGTGTGTGTGTGTGTGTGTGTGTGTTTCTGTCACTACAATCAAAATGTCTGAGATAATCAACTTATAGAGAAAAGGTTTATTTTGGTTCATAGTTTGTGGAGGTTCCAGTCCATGATCAGTTGACCCTGTTGTTTGGGCCTGGCAAGGTACCACTATCATGGAGGGAGCTCACAACAACATCATGGTCAAGAAGAAAAAGAGAAGAAGGAGCTAAGGTCCCACTATCCCCTTCAGGGCCATGTCTACCCCCATCTAATGACGTCCCAATATGGCCCTCTTCCTAAAGGTTCTAACATTTCCCAATAGCAGTACCATGGGACCAAGCGTTGAACACATGGCCTTTGGGAGACATTCAAGATCCAGATTATAACATATGTGTGTAATTACAGGGATGCAAAGATGACCAAAATGATCCTTGTCCTCCGGAACTTGTAAGGTAGTTGGATTGTGAAACAGATAAAACTGTGACAGGATAGAGCCAGGAACAGCCATCAGGATTAAGTGCTAGAAGAGACAAGCCAGGTGCAGTGAGAGGAGTCAATACCATACCGAGTTGGGGTAAACAGAATTCACTTCAACAAAGAGAAGACTTTGGGGAGATTCTGGCGGGAAGCAGCTACACTTTACATACAGTGCAATAGTCTATATAGAGAAAGCAAGGAGCCACTTTTCGCAACTAGAAGTAATTTAAGAATATACTAATAAAAGCTTAGGGTCTGAGGAGTACTATACAACGCTCAGAGCTGAAGGTCAAGAGCCCCCGAGTCTCCACGGGTAACACAAAGGCACGCCCCGCACTAGCATCTCAGATGGCTAATGAAATTGAGGTACCGTCTTAGGACCTATATAATCAAAATGCCTGGAAGAGGATTAACCTGTAAAACACCTTGAAAACAGAGTGCCAATGCTGATAATTGAAAGTATTGTCATAGGAACTTCAAACAGACGTTTGATCAATGAACATGAAGCCTAAAAATGCATGTCTCTAAGATCCCTGCTGATATTTTCTGCCCAGTGGTTGATTAATGTCATTTAATTCACTTGAGTGTTGTCTCCAGTCCTGCTACTCAAAACACTCACATTCTTATGACATGAAATTCTTCCTAATTGGTCACCTAAAAAATCCGTAGATTCTATGAAAAGAAAGGACTATTATTTTCCAGAGATCCTTTGTAATGTTCGCCTCTGCTGGTTTTTGACCTAGTTAGTGAAGATATCACAGGGTACTGAGAATATGGAGACTAAAGGGGAAAAAAGAGCCACTGGCATTTCCAAATACCCTTCCTGTGGTTTCTACTCTACAAGTGCATGAGAACAGGTGCTCCCAGAGGCGGAGAAAGGGCACCTGCAAAGCCCAGAGGAAACTTTTGATTTTATAAATAAATTGTTGGAGGCACACGAACGCCATCTCGGTTCCCAAGCCCTCTCCACGCGGCCTCCATGGTGAGCCTCTCCTCGCGGCCGCCCTCCTCCCTTCTCCCGGCCGATTTCCTGCCCGAGCCCCAGCCGCGACGCGCCCGCCTCGCCCGGCACCGCCCGCCCGCGCCGACGTGGCGGAGCGCACAGGTCGCGGGTCAGGTGGTCGGGTGACGCCCCGAGTAAGCGCTCCCGCCCGGGGCGGGCGGTGCCGCCGCGCCCGACGCCTCAGGGGGTGGGGACTTCGCAGGAGTCGCGGCGGAGGCGAGGAGGAGCTCCGGGCGCGGCGCGGTGCGGCGCGGCTGGCAGGGGCGGAGGCGGACGGGCTGCGGGCGGCAGAGGCGTAGAGGACGCGAGGCGGCCGGCGGGAGACATGGACCGCAGCGAGCAAGGTGAGCGCGCGGCCGCGGCGGGCTCCGCGGCTCCCGGGGCGGGGGCGTTCGGCGGGCGCGGGTTCGGCGCCGGGCTGCGGGCGGCCGGGCAGGTGTTGAGCCTCTCCGGCCCGAGCCGCAAGTTGCTTCTCCCGGATCCAGATCCGGCATCCTGGGGTGGCTGAGCTGGAGGGAGCTGCCCTGGCGGGCGGAATCGGTACTTGGGTATGTGTGAGTGTGTGTGTGAGTGTGTGTGTGTGTGTGTGTGTGTGTGTGTGTGTTGGGGAGAAATGGAGAGAGAGGGGAAGGAGCTATAGGAAAGAGGGAGAGGGAGAGAAGATTCTGGGATGCAGAGGAGGTGCTGGCCAAGCACCCAACGCTTTGGGCGTACAGTACAGCTACAGCTTGCAAGTGATGGGAACCAGGAACTGGGGGGCTGTGGGTCGGTTTTTTTTTTTTTTTTTTTTTGGTCTCTCAATAAGAACCTCAGAATGGGTACCTGACTTAAGACTTTTTGCCTACTTGGAGTTTAGGTGCTTGGTTAAGATTTTTAGTGGTCTTTGATCCTGTGGCAATGGTTTTGGAAGTAAGATATTTGACATACCAGGTGTTCCCAAATTGTGGAGTGGTGTCTATGGGTTTAATTTGGGGGGTGGTGGGGTGCGGGAGGGAGCTTTTTATATTGAGGGTTTTCTTTTTTCCAGCAAGGTGAAATCCCACAGGACAGAACCCTTAATTTACCGTAGCTCTGTTTTTTAAGATGGTAACTTAAGTGAAATTGCCTTGAAGAGAATCCTTGTATGAGGTGTGGTAATATTAGGGCACAATTTTTAGATTTAAATATTACTTCATCCTAGAGATCTCTCTGCTGATAATAAACCAGACTAACATAGATATGCATGGCAGGCCTTTAAAAAGATATACAAATGCTAAGAAAAGATAACAAGGTAACATTTGGGAAGTAGGAATAGGAATCATTCCCGTTTTGAGCCCAGACACAACACTTAACCATTTTTGCTTATTTTCTTGCAGTATTTGCCTTCATGATGAGTTTTTATGTAAATAAAACCATATTCCACATATACTGTTTTGTTTTTTACTTCTGATAGCTTGTAAGATAGAATCCGTGGAATCCTCTGACACTTGTTTTCCTCCCAACCCCTCAAATTAATTTCACACTTACCATGTGAATGCTTATAAATCTTATGTACAATATGTTTTATACATACGCATATTATTCATTATATATGTATCTATATGATCTATATGCATGCATACATTATCTGCTTGATTTTCAGCTTTTTTTTTTGTTTTTTTGTTTTATGCTAGGGATGGAACCCAGGGTCTCAGGAATGCTAGGTAAGCTGTATACTACTGAGCCACATCCTCAGCCTGTTTTTAGCTTCTTAAGGTCAGAACATTCCATCTTTGATCATGTGTGGTTGGTTGGGCAGCATAGTGACTTGTACATAGTAGATCCTCAAATGAGTGAAGAAATCTCAACATAGGTTTTATATGTATTGTTAGAAGACTTGGGGGCCACCATGGCCCCCCAACTCTGGTTTTTAATGTGGGTGATGGCAGAGGTAAACATGTACATGGATATTTGTATACTCATTTGTTTTTAACATAAATTTGCTTTTAACATAAATGAGATTTTTAGAGTAACTGAGCTTGGTACATGCCAAAGTAGTTTAAACAGCTGTTTGATAAAGGTGATTGGACTGATTAGTTTTAATATGTTGTGTGTTCTGCTTTGTGTGGTAACAATTGCAGTACTACTGCGATATTCTAGCTTGCTTACATACTTTCTGTGATTTTATAGATTTTTTTTTAAGTTTCTAATTCTAAGAAAGTTTAATTAATCCTTTGGCTTAAGGCAAGTCTATAATATTCAGATGGTGTCTTTGGTTGGTTGAGATATTCATTAGTTAAGTTAGTCCTTGTTTTTAATTGTCCATCCTGGAGGACTAGGGAAATCCTCCTTTTTAATGTGATGGACAATGTGGTAGACTTTAATGATAAAGAAGAGTTCCCTGCTTTGGGAAGGTCCGTTGGCTTACTCCTATGCTTTGCCATGCTAGATTCATATGGCCTTTTCTTAAACTTTTGCTTCTATCTGCCTGTCATTTCATCTGTATGTTCTCATGGCATACAGTTAGTGCTCAGCAGTGTGTTGACTGGATAAAGTGTGAGGGAAAGGTATCCAAGAGCAGGTTCCAGTAGCGGGAACCTCTGTCTCTCTCCAAATTGATCTCTTGTTTCCCACTGCCTCATGTCCCTTTTTCCCTATTTCTCAAGAAGCAGAACTCTGCGCTTAGGTAAAGAAAGTTGCTGATAAGGCTGTGTTGGGCTTAGTGGATAAGTTTACTTCAAAGGCCTTTGAACTGGTAGCGCAGAGAGATCTGTCTTAAATGAATCTGTATCAAGATGTCTGGCTTAAAGTGAACAAGGTGGAATGTTTGAGTTTGATGTTCATTAGCAAACTGTGTTGACTGAGATAAGATTTATAAAACTTTGTGATTGTCTCTTGAATTGTGATGATTTTTTTTCAAATTATTTCAAACCAAATCATAAAATTTTTATGATTTCTTTCTTATGTGCATGAAGTTTTCTTAAATTTGTCTCTTAAAAACCAAAACTCTCATTACAAAGTTAAATGCCCTCTTTCCTTACATGCATTCTTTATTGAAAATGTCCTTCTTAAACCTTATAAGATCTCAAAATCTGTCCATTGCTGGGAATTTTATGAACAGCTGCAAAGTTTAAAAAGGAACTTTTTTCTTTGTGTTTTCAGCCATATATTCTAATGTTGTGTTGTAGGAAGACCAGAATATTTTTCTACTTTCTTCTATACCCAGTCCTTATATACAATACTCTGCTTACAGTGAGAGTTCAAAAAACATTCAGTGATTTGAAATACCTTAAACTGCATAATGTCTTTCAATAATTTCTAAGAATTAAGCTAACCACAGTGCATTTAATGTGTGAAGCGTTTCCCAGTGTGACTGGCTAACTAGAGCATACCTTATGTTGAAACAAACAAAACTAACAACAACAACCCCCCCCAACTCCTGCCTCCTTTTATAGGCTGAATAAATATTTATATGCAAGTATTCTCTTATGTAAGTTTAGTTTAGCATTATTATATTGAAGCTGAGATAGTCACCTAGCCACTAAGAATTTTAATAGTTAGAATTAAAGGGGAAAAAGCCAACTTTATTACTTTCAGAGGATAGGGGAAGATTTCTGAGGCCAAAAACCTGAAGAGGGGAGGCTGCAAGATAATTGCCACTACCATTTCCTCATTGTAATTATGCCTTAGGTATAACACAAATGTGGCATGTCATTTATTTAAAAGTAAAGCATTTATGGAGAAGAAAGGACACCATTGTGAGGGTCTGCTCACAGTCTCTGGCTGTGATCTATCTAGGCTATTAATTTCTTTGGTCAACACTCTCGATTTCCATATGGTGCTAATGTCTTTGTTAGCCCTCCTTCACTTCCTGCATTTATTTTTATGCAACAGCTTGCCTAGTCCCTGGAGGAAAAGCTGAGTGGTGGGAGGGGTTGTGATCTCTTAGCAAGATCTCAAAACAGAATAATCTATGCATGCAGTAAAAACAAATATTATACATGCACAGTTTAGAACACAAAAGAATACCCAAATCCCCCAAACATCAATGCTCCTGAGCCTTTTGTTGCAGGCTAAGCTTATTTTATTTTCCTGTTGGGGTTAATTATTGCTGCTTTAGTTGTTGACTGTTGTGAAATAGTAAATTGTAAATTGTCTCTCCTCTGAGACATTCCCAAATTTATTTAAACTGGGTATTTACCAGCTGTGCTGAAACCATAATTTTAGCATGTCTTTTTATCTAAGACAAAAAGGTAAAAATGATAAAGATATTTAAATTTTAATGAAAGTTCATAAAGAAAATGTTTGAATGTAAAATTACTTTGTTTTTTGTTATCAAGAATAGTTGTCCATTTTAGAAAAATCAATAGTATAGATTCAGAAAAAGAAAATGAAATCACTTGTAATCCTATTCTGGAAAATTATAGTTAACATATTGGTTTGTTTTCATCCGTATAGTTATTTAAAATAAATCACAAAGCAGTCTTATTGAATACATTTAAACTTAAAAAAAATAAACTCGATGTATTTTAAAAATATTATTTCGACATCATTTGTCTAGTATTTTCAAGTAATTAATGCACCTGGTACAAAACTCAAAATGACTGAAAGGGTGTAAAATTTAAATCTCTTTCTCATTCTCATCTCCTTGGCTATTATTTCTCTTAGATAACAATGCTGTCATCTTTACTAGTTTCTCTGTTCATCCTGGGAGATTCTATGTATGTTTGTATAGATGTACACATATACTTAAGCACCTATGTGTGGCTTATGTAAACTAGCATATAAATTGTTAAGGCCCAGCTTTCTTCATTAAATACAGTATTTGTTTTACTGATCATTCAACACAATATTATTATATGGAACAGATTTTTGTTGTGGTGGTTGTTATGCTGGGGACAGAATCCAGAGCCTTGTACATGTTAAGCAGGCACTCTACCAGTGAGCTATAGCGCAACTTACAAGAGCTTTATTAAAAAAAAAAAAATATTTTTAGTTGTAGATGGACACTATATTTATCTATCTATTTTTATGTGGTACTGAGGATCAAACCCAGTGCCTCACATGCTCCAAGCAAGCGCTCTACCATTGAGCTACAGCCCTAGCCCCTAGAACAGCTTCATTTTTAATGGCCATTTGTACATGTCTGTTATATATATACTATTTTGTGTCTGCATTAGGCAGTTTTTAACCCATTTTGTTGTATCTTCCCAGACGTGAAACACCTATAAAAACTTATATTGAGCAACGAATGATGTCACTTATAGTAACTCTGAAATAATATTTACATATTTATTATGTTTGCAGAATTGAAAGCTTGGGACTCAGTAAGTTAACTTGTTCCCTGCTGATGGGTATTTTAAGTGTGGCTTTATAGGGGAAGGGAAATTTCTTCTCTAGTTTCTGATGGGCCAATGTATAAAGTCAAATCAACAGAAGAAAAATATACTCATCATATGATTCAAGTGTATGATATGTCAAGATCATTGTACTATCATGTGTAACTAATTAAAACAAATGAAAAAATAAAAAAAGAAAAAAATATACTCATTTATAAAAGTATGTAAATTTATTTAGTTTACCTGTACAGGCAGGCCACTCACAAGAAATTGAAGACCCAATTAAGTGACTAAGTTCTTATATACTAGGATTGGCAATTGTGAAAAAGTAACTAAGACAAAGATTAGTTTAACAAGATTTGTTGGTATAGATTTCTCTTTGTCTTCTATTTTTGCTGTAAGAATGTTTCTTTTTTTCCTGTGTAGGAAGGACATTGTTCATATGTAAGTTTCATCTGATTGCAGATGTCAGAATTCAAAGGATGTCAGAATGCCCTGCTATTATTCAGGGTCATTTAGCTAAAAATAATCATTAAGCCAAAATGGAATGTTTTGGTGATGGTGTGTGTTGAAAAGCTTCAGCAGATATACACCTATATATGTATATAGATCTATACCCATATATATGCATCATTTTGCAAAAATGCCAATATGTCTGTAGGAAGAATTCTTAGAAAAATGTGACTGTTCAGTTTTGATTGTGCCAAATTCTGCTCCATAAAAGTGGTGCCAATTATACTTCTACCAGCAGTGTGACCGTCTGCTTTCCTACACCACGTGGCCAGGCTGTTCTCACACTTTTTCAGCTTTGCTTATCTCACAGAAGAAAAGTGGCTTCTCAGTGTGTGTCTCATCATATATCCTTAATATGAAGTTAGTTGTACTTCTGATATGTTTTAGATCTAGATTTCAATTTCTGTGAAGTTTCTGGTTGTAGTAACCTTTGCCAGCTTATCTATTATGTGTTTTTTCTCTTTGTTTTGTAATGTGTAGCTCTTTGATCATAATGTGAGTTTTTAATACATATTTTTCCTAGTTTGTCATTTCTTTTTTTTTTTTTTTTGATTTTAGTGATTCCCCGCCCCCCAACCAGAAATACTAATTGATGGCTTCATTTGTGGATTCTAACTTTTGAATCATTCCTAGAAAAGCCTTACTCACTTTGAATTTCTGTTTTTATGATTTTATTTTTTACATCTAAATCTTTCATCCATCTGGAGTTTATTTTGGCTGGGTGTGGTGGTGCACACTTGTAATCCCAGACTCTGGAGGCTGAGACAGAAGGATTCCAAGTTTGAGACCAGCCTCAGCAATTTAGCAAAGGCCCTCAACAATTTAGTGAGTTTCTGTCTCAAAAAAAGACGGGAAAGCAAATCTGGGTTAAATCCTTAGTACCCTCCACCCCAAAACAAAGTGACTGGAGTTTATTTTGATTGAAGTAAATTATGACTTTTAATACCTTTACCCCCCTCCCCTCTTTTGGCTACCCATTTGCTTAACACAATTCATCACCCAATGGATTTTTCCTCTACTGATTTGAAGTGCTACAGTTATCATATACTATTCTTTTTTGTTGTTATTGTTATGCTGGGGATTGAACCCAGGGCCTTGTGCATGTGAGGTAAGCGCTCTACCAACTGAGCTATATCCCCAGCTGTAAATTCTTAACTTATTTTTTCCCCTTGATATATATGTTCATTGCCAACAACTAAACTGTGTAAATTATTGTAGTTTCATAAAATGTAAAAATGCCTGGAAGGGGATCACTTCCTTGATTACTCCCCTAATTACTCTCTCTCCCTTTTTTTTGGTGATTAGGTTTTTCATGCCAGATTTTATTTTCAAATGAATATTACAGTCGACTTATATAGGTGAAAATTCAACAGAAATGGTGTTAGCCTAGCTGTTTGTCTTCTGTCCCCTTTCTCTCTCTTTTTCAGAAATTGGTCTGTTTCTTTATTCAACACCCCAATAATATGTCCATCAGGTTCATATTATATATTTTTTTAATCTTAATGTTTAGGGTACTATTAGATAATAAGACTTTGCCATAGCATTATAAATGTTTCCTAAACCTGTAATATTTTATGGTTTCACCCTTCCACCATTTGAATATTCATTTAAATTGTTTCTCTGTTACAGTATAGATTGTGTTCCATTTCAGCTACTACAAATAATGCTTTAAGAGAAATTATTTTAAGATGGAATTCCTGAGACATCAAGGAGGTGAAATGTTTCCGGCTTTAAATATGTGATATCTTAATAATTTTTAAGTTTAACATACAGTAGTGTTAACAATATGTACTTTATTTAACAGATCTCTGGAACTTTTTCCTATTGCAAACTGAATTTAAACCCATTGAACAACAATTCCTTCTTTCCTTCTCCCCTGTCCTGGTAACTGTCATTCCTGAATTTACTGTTTGACATACCTCATGAAGGAGGAATCACTTAGTATTTTTCTTTTTGAGACTGACTTATTGTGCTTAGTATAAAGTCCTCAAGGTTCATCCAGGTTGTAGCACGTGACAGTTCTTCTTTCTTTTGGGAGATGAATAATGTTGTATGCATACCCTGCATTTTCTTTATCTTTCATCTGTTAGTGGACATTTATGTTGCTTCTATCTTTTGGCTGCTATGAGTAATGTTGCAGTAAACATGAACATGCACATCTCTTTGAAATACTGTTTTCACTTCCGTTAGAGATGTCTCTAGAAGTGAGATTGTTGGATGGTAGGGCTTTTCTATTTTTAGTTTTTAGAGGAACTCAATATTTCCTCACATGTCTATACCAGTACATATTCCCACCAGCAGTGCCCAAGGATTATCCCAGTTTATCCACATCTTTGCCAACACTTCCTCTTTCCTTTTTACCTCTTCTTCCCTCTCCTTCTCCCTGTCTCTCTCTCCTCCCTCCCCTTCTGCCATCCTAATGGGTGCAAGGTAGTGTTTCATTTTGGTTTTGATTTCCTTTTCTCAAATGGTAAGTAAAGTGTGTTTTTATATATATTTGTTGGCTTTTTGTGTATCTTCTTTGGGGAAATGTTCAAGCTCTTTGATTTTTTTTTCTTCTAATCAGTTTACTTATTGTTGAGTTGTGGGAGTTCTTTATTCTAGATACTAATTTAAGAGTAAATGTTTTATAGATGACATTTTTGGATACATTGCTTGGCTCTTGAGTGACTTTTTAATACTTCCCTCTCTCTATCTTCTCTCTTTAGATACTTCTGTAACCAGTACTAAAAAGAGTGGTTTCAGAGAAGCTATTAATTTATATACTTTAGTATATAAACTGTATTTCATATTAATAGCTATGTTCATATTGCAAAACTGAATCTAAACCCATTGAACAACAGTTATAATTCATAATAATTCATAATCTTTAAATAACAATATTGTATATTACTATAATTTTATTTGTTATTATTGTAATCTCTGTTGTAAATTGCAAGTTTTTATTTTCCAAAGGGTTTGGGATAGAGTCCTCTATCAATACTTTTTTTTTTTAATTTATTTTTTAGTTGTAGTTGGACACAATACCTTTATTTTACTTATTTGTTTATATATGGTGCTGAGGATTGAACCCAGGGCTTCACAGGTGCTAGGCATGCACCAGACACCTCTATCAAATCTTTTAATAACACATTTTCTATACTGTTCTATCAAAGTTAGTTACTTGCTTTTAATGTATCCTGATCTTAGGACAGATGGGTATCTCAATATATTTTAGAAGTAGTTTCTTTGAAACTAAATTTCTAAAAGAATGGTGTCAGAGAAACTATTAACTTCATACCTTAGCTTATAACATAATATATTTCATGTATAGCATAGCACCTATGCTATGTTCTTATTGCAAAATTGAATCTAAACCCATTGTGGAATGAATGTATAATTCATGAACAATTCCTTCATAATAATTCATAAGCTTTAAATAACTTTCAATATTGTGCATTGCTATAATTATTTTTATTTAGTTATTCTTAGCTACTTGGGAGGCTGAGGCAGGAAGATTGAAAGTTTGCCATCCTGGGCAAGTTAGTGATATCCTGTCTAAAACTATAAGAAAAAGGGCTGAGATATAGCTGTGAAGTAGGTAAATGCCAGTTTCAAAAATGACATAATATAATTTTTGAATACAATCATACTATACCTTGATAAAGTTTTGGACTATGAATTTACAAGGATTAAATTAGGGTTTATTGAACTATTGTGGTATTGAAAAGAAGCTTGTGGTTCAATCAGGAGGGCTGAAGGAATAAAGATAATAGTTTATCCAACTTGTTGGAAAATGTACTTGGCTAGAAATAAAGTGTCGCTAGAATATTTTCTCAGCACTCCGTTCAAGGGTGTGTGTAGTAGGTACTCCATAAATATTTGTTATATCACACTCACATCAGCTGGAAGGACTTCTAGCATAAATAGAGTCAGATGGGAGTAGACAGAAAAGGCTAAGAATTAGTGAAAGAAAAAGGTTTGGCAGGGAGATAGGCGTATATGTTCCAAATGTGCTTAAGGTTTTATATATAACTACTGAAAATCTGATCTGTAAATAGAGAAGAAATTGGAACTCTGCTTTGGAATTCTACATGTAAAAATGTGCATGTATACATAGAAGGGCTAATGTTGGCTAAATTTTTATTCTTCAAAGGGTGTGGGATATAGTGCTCTATCAATACTTTTTTAATAACACACTTTCTATGCTGTTCTATCAAAGTTAGTTACTTGCTTTTAATGTGTCCTGACGTTAGGAGACATGTGTAGTCATAATACATTTTAGAAGTAGTTTCTTTGAATGTCACTGAGAAGGGTGTGTTAACAGTAGTGAAAAAATGCTTGCTACTAGGAAAAGAGAACAAAAACTCAATAAAGAAAAAAATGCAGCCAGGTGTGGTGACACCTGCCTGTAATCCCAGCTAGTTGGGGGGTTGAGGCAGGAAAATTGAAAGTTTGAGCCATTCTGGGCAAGTCAGCGATATCCTGTCTCTAAATAGAAAAAGGGCTGGGATATGGCTCTAAGATAGGGAAACAAAACAAAACAAAAAACAAAGAAAAATGCAAAATCTGCCTGTCTGGGACATTTGCAAAGGAGAGACCCTCTGGTCTCTCTTATCCATGGAGATTAGATACATCCTAGGGCCCATAGAGGATGCCTGAAACTGTGGATCATACTCAATCCTGTATGTACTTTGTTTTATCCTGTGTATGTATGTATATGTGTATATATATATATATATATATATATATATATATATATATATATAAATATATATGTCCCTGAGAGTGTTTAATTTGTAAATTAGACATAGTAAGAGATTAATAATAATAACTAATAAAAATAGAATAATTATAACATTTTACTACATTAGAAGTTATTTAAAGCTTATGAATTATTTATTTCTGGAAATTTCCATTGAATATTTTCATACTGTATTGAAGCAGAGTAACTGAAACCACAGAAAATGAAACCTGAATGGGGAGATTCTCTGTATTATTGTCCCAGGTGATGGTGCCACGTGGTCTTTCAGAGCTCCTACTAACTTTCCTCTTATCTCCTTTGAGTCCTCAGTGGTGTAGTAGCTAGGACTGGCAGATGGGGAAGCAATCGAAATGACCACAGCTTCCCCAGACTTACTCTTCTGGATGTGGAGAGCTGTACAAAAACTTCATCCCAAACCTATTGTCTCTAACAAAATAACCTGGGTTCCAAGAGAAACTTAATTTACATTTGCTGCGCAGTTTGGAGGGATAGGAACGTGTTCTAACTCTTTAGAAGTGTTTTCCTTACAAGTAATTTAAGCAAAATTGATATCTGGAGGGACACAGCTTCAGTCCTGTGTTTTATTTGCTAAAGTTTTCCAGCTGAGGTTTAGGGAGTGTTTTAGTAATACTACTATTACCAGTAGCTGCAACATTTATTGAGTATTTTCTGTATGTCAGGTTCTGTTCTAAATGCTATTCTGGTTTCATTTTTAAAAATCTTGACAACAGGCAGGGAGCAGTGTTGATAGTGTCCCTGCTTTACAAAGGAAACAACCAGGCGTGAAGGGATGGAGTAATAATAACTTCAGGGACACAGAGCTTGGCACAGCTGGAGAGCTTGGCACAGAGCTTGCACTTCTGATCTGTGATGCCTGGATATAGAGTACATGACGTCCTTACCTATTATACTGCCTCAAAGTTGTACAGCCTCTTTTGTTTCCAGAGGTGGTGTTCAAGAGTAGCATAGCTATGGCAGAAGCTACTAACGGCAACTCTAAGAAGCAGATGACCTGCATGTCTGTCTTTGTGCTTCAGAGCTAACTGTATATGTTGGGGCAGAGTGCAGAATGTGAAGCATCACCTGGGTTCAGAATTTGACTTCATCATTTTCTGTTTATGAGACATTGGATACGTTGCTAAACCTCTATTGAGATTGTCGGTACTTTAAATATTTGTGAAAATTACGTAAAAAATCTGGTGAGTAGCACTGGTGCTCCATAGATACCAGTTCTGAAACTGAGTGGCACGTATTTCTGGGGAGTGCTGACTCTGTGGTTCCAAATACAAATTATCAACCTATTATTTAGAGACAAATAGGATAGAGTGACTGTCCCCAGACTCTTCGGCCAGTCTGGAGGAAACAAACATGCAACTGGGCTGCTGTGGGGAAATGGATGTTGTGAGAGCCACACAACTCTGCCAAGGAGGAAGTGAGCAGTTTCTGGTGGGGTCATCAGAAAAGAACCCAAAGATGACCTTTGAATTTGGACTTGAAGGTTGCTATGGACTGAATGTTTGAACTCCTCCCTAAATTCACGTGGGGGAGTCTTAATCTCTAATGTGATATTTGGAGTGAAGTCTTTTGGGAGCCCACAGGAGTGGGATTAGTGCCATTTATAAGAAGAGAAAAGCGAGAGGTGTACTGTGTCTACCCTGTGTGGAATCAGCAAGAAGCAGCCATCCGCAAACTGGAAAGAGGGCTTTCACCAGGAATTGAATCTGTGGTGCCTGGATCTTGAGCTCTAGTCCAGAACTGTGAGAAGCCAGTGTCTTGTTGAAGTCCTTCAGCCTGTAGTATTTTGTTATAGTAGCCTAAGCTGACAAAAGATGAAGTAGGACTCTCCTAAGTGCCGAGATAAAGGGGCAGGGAAGGAAATTTACCATGAAGATTGAGCATGTGCAAAGGTGCAGAGGCATAAAACCACAAACAACACAAATGCAAAAGTAGGTGAGGAGACAAGGAGAGTGAGGTGCTTGATTCCTGAGACTTCTGGGATAGAATAGGTCAGATGGCAGCGGGTAGGGTAAGGAAGGGAAGAAGAGAGAAAAGCTTTCAGGTTGAATGAAGGAGAAACTGGAATAGTGAATACAGAAGGAAGAGCAGATACCAGGAGGGAGATAATGGATTTGTTTTGGGGGTACATTATATTTGATGTTTGTCCCAAGTTCCAGAGCTGCATAACAAACCTATCCAACATTTATTGTGGCACAGACCTGTGATTGGAGAAGGGCCTCTGAGGACAGCTATTCTCATTCAGCCTCAGCTGTAAGGATTTGAAGACAGAGGCTGGGGTCTTCTAAAACCTCACTCGAGGGATGATTGGTATCAGGAAGGTTTGAACAGCTGTGTTCCTTGGACAGCTGTCTCTATTAACCTGGTCTTGTGCAGCCCCCAGGTGCCCAGACCTCCTGGATGTTAGCTCAGTGTTTCCCAGGAGGGACTCTGAAGGAGGCAGGGACAAGCTATATGGCATTTGATGACCTGGCCTTGGAAGTCAGGAGGCCTCACTTCTGCATCATTTGAGTGTTAGAAATGTGTTCCCAGCACCAACTTACGTTCAGAGGGGAATTAGACTGCACCTTTAGGTGGGAAGAGTCAGTGAATGTGTTCATGCTTTATGATCACCAGGTCTGTGTGGAATTTCCAAGTGGCTAGGTTCAGGAGCAGAAAACATAGATCTCCACACTAACAAGTTGGGCAGGATTAGATCACAGCTGTGGAGATGACCTGGGAGGAAAAGTAGAGCTGAAAGAGAAGAGATCCTCAATCGTGGACCTTTCAGATTGGGGAGGGGAATGTGTGAATTAAAAAATTGAGTTAGACTTCCAAAGGCTGTGGAGTTATAGGTCAAGATGGGCAGACATAATTATTCCAGGCTTATGAATAGTGAAACAGAGGCATCCAAAAAGGGGACTCTGCTTTTTTTGGATAAGTCAAGAAGTGTTTTGAAAGGAAATTTGGAGTAGGAGGTGATGACAATTTGTTTGCCTGCCTTTTTTTTGGGGGGGGGGGAGGGTATTGGGGTTTGAACTCAGGGGCACTGTACCACTGAGCTACATCCCTAGCCCTTTTTACTTTTTCTTTTGAGACTTTGTCTTGCTAAGTTGCCCAGGCTGGACTCCAAGCCTCCAAAGTTGCTGGGATTGTAGGCCTCCACCACTTCACTCAGTGCTTGCCTATGTGGAGTGTCTTTATTTACTGTGGAAATGGAGAGGATAAGTCCTTTGACAGTTGTGTTTGTAAAATGAAAGAGAAACCGGAGGGCAAGGGAGGAAAAGTGAGTTTGCTATTCCTACATATACCAGTGGTTTTAGTGAAGATGCTTTTAATGTGAAATGTATTTTATTTTATTTTTGGGGGTAGTGGCGATTGAACTCAGAGGCACTCGACCACTGAACCACATCCCCAGCGCTATTTTGTATTTTATGTAGAGACAGAGTTTTACTGAGTGCTTAGCACCTCGCTTTTTGCTGAGGTTGGCTTTGAACTCGAAATTTTCCTGCCTAGCCTCCCAAGCCACTGGGATTACAGGCATGCCCTACCGTGCCCAGCTGCAAAATGTACTTTAATAGTAATATTATGGAGTCTGACCTTCAGGGAGCTCAGGTCTGTAAGCAATAATTTACTTCAATGTGTAAGAGTGTTGCGGAGCATAAGCACTTATTAACTGTTTCCTTGGTGAAAGTTTTATACTTTCCTTGGGTGGTCTGATCACCAGAGAAGCAATTTAGCCTAGAGGTGACGTTAGAGCAAAATTGTACTGCTGTTATTTAAAAAAAATTTAACCAGCGGTTTCAAAGGGCAAACTGAAGTTGTGAGTACTTGCTTTCCTCATGGAGGGTCTTGGCGATGGGATTGATTTGTGTGGTGTCTGGATTTATCAAATAGTCTTGCTCATGTTTTTTTTTTTGAGAAATGATTTTCATTCTGCAGTGCCAGTTCCCTAACTCGGGTGAAAGTCAGCTCTTTCCTTCAGGTCATCTTTGGAAGATAAACCTGTTTGCCCTGTCTGCCTTGCCTGGTGATTTTAAATGGATTGTTACTGCTCATTGCTTCAGGGATTCAGTGAAAATTTGACTCATAGTAAAGATAACATGACAGATTTTTCTTGTTTAGGATCTTTAGAATTCCTTCCCAAACTTTCTTCATTTTTATTGTTTTAAATTCCCCAAGAGGGGACTCCGATTGGGCTCTGGCCAGGGCTGTGGTCTCTGCAGAGCACATTCTCCTGGTGCAATTATTCCACTCATAATGAAAGCAGGTAAGTCTGTTGAGATAGCCAACTTCTCAAAGGGCTCCAGATAACTTTGCTCATTTTCTCCAACATCTAGGGAGGTGCAAACCTCAAGTCAGTGTGTCCACTTTCTTTTTTCCTCTCTGCAGGTACCTTTCTTTCAGGGCTTCTACCTCCCATTCTTACTTTCCTATCCTTTTTCTTCACCAATTCCCTTCTTTCTCTTTTTATCCTTTCCTATTTGGAATTCATTAAAATGGAACTCAAGTGTTTTTGTCTTGCTTCTATGTTAGGAATTTCATGAACTTATTCAGTGTGCTTTATGTATCCTATTAATTTATTTTTGTGCGCAGGAATAAGAGAAAAATAACTTCTGAAAATGGATTTCACTTACTATGTTCATTTATTATTCATTTCATTGCTTTTTCAGAGCTGATTTAGTGTGGGTGGGAGAAATGCTTCAAGGTTTAAAAGAAACATTTCAAATTGTTAATTGATGGTTTAAGAAAATCATATTTTATTGGTTAGCTTAACTTTTTGGGTTTCTCTGGGCCAGCAGAGAAATAGAGGCCACAATAGCTTTCCCTTAATGTTATTGTCATTTTAACTTATTAGAAGATGAACAGGAAATTTTGAATTTTATTTTCTCAAATAAAGGTTTTGAGGGAAAGTGGTGAATCAGTTGTTGATTCTAATCTGGCTTCATCCTAGGACCTGGACTTCTGTGGTATTTATTGTCTTCATCCCCATGGACACTAGCCAGTGCTCAGAGCTCCTGCTCCTGTGGTGCTAGAATTCAGGAGAGGATGCAGGTTGGGCCTGTGTCTTTCTGACTCTCCTGCTTCTCTTGACCAGAACACCTGCCTGCCCAATCACTTTTTTGCTTTTGACAGTAACATACACTTTTTTTAGGTGTGTTCATTTTCCCAAAGTTAGAATATGTTAAATCTCTTATCTTTGCACAGTGAACAAAGGAAAAATGTCATTGTGCTCCTCGTAGTGTGGCAGTTCTACTCATCTCTTTTTTAAAGGTTGGAAAAGGTGAATGAGAGATTGCAGAGGGTGAGATGGTTGGTCTGGGCTGAAGAATTTGGAGTTTTTAGTTCTTTTCAACTAGTACTGTATGGAAAAGAAGCGATTTCGTTTGGTAGTGATATTAACTTGCATCATGCGCTTCCTAGGTCCTGGCTACGGCTCCACATTTATGGGTGAGTGCCTTAATTGAGCCTCACTTCAGCCCTGACAGCTGATGTACTTTTCCTTTTCCTGTTTACTGATGTGGGAGTTTAAAGCCTATGAGGATTAAGAAACTACCCCAAATCACAGAGTTTATCTGCAGTCTTACTACCTGTTTCTAATGTAGAAAGACCTTATTTTAAATGAATTTGTTATAGACATTAATTTGCCAAAATGAAGTTGATTTATTTAATAATTCCAAGTCTCAAATAAGGGATGGAATTTTGGCTGGGAATTATTAAGTTAATCATGGGTGGAATGTTATGGTACCTGGAGAGCAAAATCTTTGGTTTTGCTGTAGGCCATTTTGGAGAGAAAAGCCCCTGTGATGCAGGAGAGGGGAGAAGGCAGTGGTAAGCTGTGGAAAGTGCTGAGGAAGTGTTCTGCTCACCCCTGCCCAGCCTGCCCAGGGGAGCTGTAACTGCCTTTGAAGAAGTAACTGTTCTATGGAGGCTGTACACCTTTGTTGATTCCAGCGGAAGCCTGGGCAGGCCACTGTGCAGCCCTGTGTTCTTGGAGACAGCTGTGGTCACCTTCAGTTTCTTTCAATTTCTGGGCATTGTGAAGTCAAATCAGCTGTACTTAATGTATTTAGTATTTTTGTATGTTTTCAAGTAATTACTTTTTTTTTTTTTTTTTTTTTTGTATCAGGGATTGAAACCAGGGGTGCTTAACCATGAGCCACATTCCTAACCCTTTTTTATTTTGAGATAGGATCTCACTAAGTTGCTTAGAGCCTTGCTAAGTTGCTGAGGCTGGCTTTAAACTCATGATCCTCCTGTCTCAGCCTCCAGAGTTGCTGGGATTGCAGCAGCTGTGCATCACCATATCTGGCATAATTATCACTTTTTTTTTTCTTTCCTAAGTTACACATAACTTTAGTGAAGAAATGTATAGGAGAGCATAGCAGTGAGACATTTTGATAAAACTAGACTTTCATTAATTTATTTGTTTATATGTAAATAAATTAATTATTAGAACCTATACAGTCTTAAGCACTCTTCTACATTGACTTGTTAGTGTCTTAAGAGTCCATGTTTCTTTGAATATACACGTAAATTAAGGGGCAAATATGCTAACAGAAACATAAGCACTTCTAATAAGAGTGAAACTCAAGCAAGACCTCATTTTCTTTATTCACTAGCAGTGGTCGGCCCTCCCTGCACACACCCGGCAAGTCACCGTTCAGGTTCTCAATCACAGGCCTTTACTTGAAGCACAGACTGCTTTTGTTGGCAGCCCTTCAAACTATCAGGTTTCCTCCATTCAAAGGGAACCCAAGACCTGCTTATGCCTGCCTTTTTTTCGTGTAAGAGATCGTGTTTAGAGCTGGATTTGCCAGTCTCAGTTTGGATTTAAATGTAGTGGGTGTTTTTTGGTGGGGTGGGTGCAGAGGAGGAAAAATGTTTTCACAGCATCATTTCATGCCCGTCTCGGTGCCCCAGGTGGGGTTTCCTTGTGTCAACGTGGGCTTGTCAGTTTCTTGTGGGCTGGCCTGGCTCCTACATGCTTCTCAGCTTCCCCATCACTTCTCTACCTCTGGATGGGGAAAAATGTCCAGGACTCAACTTGTTGCTGAAATGGGGGCCCGAGGGCAGGTAAAGTCAGTTCTGGCCTTCCTCCTTTCTTGAGTTGTTGCAGGCTATTCAGACATGTCTGTTTCAGAAGAAGTCTCCAAAGCCCAAGCCCCAAGAAGAAAGAAAGGTGCAGGGCTCTTGTGATATGGAAAGCTGCTGATCAGGAAGTGCTGAGGCCTCTTTTGACAAATATTGACATAAAGGCAATTATATCTGATGTCTTGCTTTTAACTTGTTTCCTGACTCATGTAGGAATGGATATATTCCAGAATGTTCATGTACTGTGTCTTACACCTGTCAAAAGACAGAATGACAACAAATTTAGTTACAGATCAAATTGAGTTTTATTTGAGATTCGTTTAGAATGAGAACTCCCAGTGGGGATGATGGAACAGCGGGCTTTGTAAGGTGGGAACAAGAAAATGGAACAATAGGGAAAAAAAAAAGATTGACTGACATCAGGTTACTTTTTTTTCCCAAGGTTTAAAGCAGAGGGGACTTCCTTTGTTAAGCTGACTCGGATAGACTGGAATCTTGTGTTTTCAGAAAAAAGCTAGACTTTTTTTTGGAATCTACCTGTTCAAGTTTCAGTTTGATTCTGTGGCACTTAGCAAAAGTTGAATCCATTTTTCTTTAAACTGCTTTCTTGGGCTTTAGTATAGCTGATTCTCAAACAAATGGCCTCTAATTTTCTTTTTTTTTTAAACATGTCTTAAAAACGATTTATGCTGCTTTTCTCAAGTATTAAACATCTTCCCTTTAGAGGTAAAGTATATCTATTTCTCTTGTTCCTTCTCACACAGTAGCAGATCCTTTTCCTTTTTGGATAATTGGTTATCCCTATTTTATGAGACTATAACAACAACACTTTTTGTATTATCTTCTCTGGTAAAGACTAAGTTTCTTAAATGGATACAACAAAAAATCTGACCTTGTTAAAGGAATCAAAAGATAGACTGACTAGTGGGAGATGAGAAGAGTCGTATTTGCTTTCAGGTTTAAAAAAGAAATATTTTTTTTCTATACAATGGAAAATCATTGCTCCAAAAGTCGAACAGCACATAGCTGTTTCTTTGTAGTTCTGCAGTCCCTTCCAGCATGGGGTCTCAGCAAATATGAGGATGACAGAGGGGGCTGGGAGCTGCAGTGGATGTATACTGCTAAAGACTCAAAAAAAAAAAAAAAAAAAAAACACAAAAAACAGGACAACAAAAGACCTTATAAACATAGAGCTTTGGCAAAACAAGGTCTGCATTGTTCAGTCTTTTTCATCCTGTGGCTACTAGCTGTCCTCCTTACTAGGCTTGGCCACTTGTCATGTACTCTCTCCATGGAAGATCCCAGTAAGACCAGCTCTTGAGGGTTTGAGTGAAATCTCCACTGGATGTGTTTTTGTGCCCTTTGTAATCTCCACTGTTGAGCCTCTCCTAAGGGCCCTCATTCTGTTTCACTAACTTTATCTCTCCCATTCTTGCATAGTTAGCCATTTCACTGATCCTCCCATCCCAGCACCTGTAGTATCTCAAACAAGTTACTTTTAATTTATAGAAGCAATGCACAAATACACTCTTCTTGTTTAAAAGTAAGTGAAAGAGAATATAGATAAAGCTCAGGGATCTCAGTTGGTGTAATTGTCTCTTAGTGATCTCTATGCTAATGTAGACCAGGGGTTCTTAAACTGTAGGGGTATCCAGGGGCTTGTTAAAATATAAATACACACCCCACCCACAGAATCCTAATTCAGTAGGTCTGAGGTCAGGCCCAAGAATTAGCATTTTTAGCAAGTTCCTGGTAGTGCTGATACTGTTGGTTCAGGGATCACATTTTTTCCCCATAGTTTTATTGGTGCATTATAATTATCCATAATAGTGGGATTTGTTGTTAAATATTCACAGGGACCACATTTAGTAATACTACATAGAACTGGTTTTTGTGTGTGTGTGCCTTTTTTTTCTTGGTTTTGCAATGCAGGCAATCAAACTTGTGACTCATGCATGCTAGACAAGAGCACAACTGCTGTGCTACACTTCACACTCTTGTGTGCCTTTATAAAAAGCAAATGCTAACACACTATTCCTGTTTTTATCAGCTTTGTGTCATGGAGACCTTTCTGTGCAAGTACACATTGGGCATTTCACTCTTTTTAACTGCTGCATAGTGTTCCACGGTATAAATATTCCTTAATTCAGCTTCTAATAATAGACATTTCCAGTATTTTTATTATTATAAAAAAATGCTGCATTGTACCTTTTTGTATATTTCTCTTCTATGCAAGCATGCTTACCTAGGGTAATATGGAGCAGTGGAATTGCTCAGCATGCATGCACATGTTTAATTTCATTTTGGGGCTAATAAATAATGACCCCCTGACTTTTTTTTTTTTTAAAGAAAGAGTGAGAGAGGGAGAGACAGAGAGAGAGAGAGAATTTTTAATATTTATTTTTTAGTTATCGGCGGACATAACATCTTTGTTTGCATGTGGTGGTGAGGATCGAACCCGGGCCGCACGCATGCCAGGCGAGCGCGCCACCGGTTGAGCCACATCCCCAGCCCCGACCCCCTGACTTTTTGATTCTTATCACATTAATGTACAGTTCTAGGTAATTTGTTTTTTTCCTCTTACCAATTTGGGATTTCCTCAGAGTTGATAAGAAAATCACAAAATATGTGCTGGCTGGATCCTTTAAAAATTCAACGTGCATTGGGTTTTGAGCTGTTGGCTAATTTAATTTTTTAAATAGAATTTCTAAAGCAGTGACATTCAGCGTCTGCCTGCCAGTACACCGAGGGATGAGAATTGCCCTCAGCAGCGACTCACTTGGATCCACTTCTAGGGGATACTGATCTAAATATATTTTTTTTCGTGGGGTTGGTGCTTCCCCTTCCCCGGGGATCTCTCACCTGGTGTCAGACTCGACCTGTGTGTAACCAAGTGCAGCATTTTTGTGCCCTCCTCCTTCCAAACCAGTTCTTCTCTTTCTTCTTGGACCTGAACAGTAATGGGTGTTACTTGAGTTGGACAGGTTTTGGGGAGGCCTGCTGTCATAGGTGAGTTCGAGCAGGGTGAGTGGGCGTTAATCCTGCTATTACCAATCCTTATTTTTTTGGATTTCATGAAATGATAAAATCAGGGATAAAGAGAGCTCACACTGGATTTTCAACTCCTTCTTTTGCCAAGTCATTAAAACCAACCAACAAAAAGCTGCCTTCTTTTTATAAATATGAGATTTTTACCATCCCTCCCTCCCCAATCTGGAAGAACATTATCTCAGAATAAAAGGCATTACTTCTATGTTTAGTGTCAGGAAAATTGGTTTTTCATTTCTCCTTTTGCCTCACACAAGTGGAAATGTTGATGTAGTATAGAATTGTCCTGGTTTGTAGAGGAACTCAGTCATTTCTTGAATAGGTTTGATGGCTGGTTCAGGCTGGACTGGATTGTCATGTTGTGATTGTTCTCTGCCTTAGAGGCTGCTGGGCATGCAGTGGGCCTGGAGTCTGTGGTGTCCTGAAGGAAGCAGCATTCTTGTGATTCTTAAGAGTTCCCACCCTTTGAACACCTGCTGTGTTCCTGCACTGAGCTAGGCCTGGAGAAGGAATGGTGTCCTTGCAGGACAGCAGCTCCTGAATACAGCTTCTTCAATAGTGTACAGTCTGCTGTCCTGTGAAACCTTCTGTGCTGATAGCTTGCCATGCCTGCTCAGATATCACTTGCCATCAGAATCGACATAGATCTGTCACTTCTGGCCACTGCTGGGCTTGAAGATCTCTGCTGTATCTGAGAGTGTTTTGGGAGGCATTGCTACTCACTTAGCTGCAGGCAGGGTGGGGTCAGGCAATGGCAGCCCTTTATTGCTAGGAAATCTTCATATCTGTTCCCAACTTCTGTGCTTCTGCTTTGGGATGTGAAAATAACCCTAATACATGACAACAAAATTTGCACTAACGTTAACATCTAGGCTCCCTAGATATGGAATGGCCCTCCAGGAGGGCTTCTGCTGAGTCTAAGGTAACTGTTAATTTTAAACCTCATGTGGTATGTGGAAACAAATTAAAAAATAACCCACAGAATAACTCTTTGCAATTATAATTCTTTCCAAACAATGAAGATATAAAGGGCTTATTAGGTTTCAAATAGATACTGTACTTTATTAATTTTTTTGTCCTTGTTGTTCTAACTTACTGAATGAGGTGCTAAGGGGATTGAGATGACCAGAAAACTTTGAAAAACATTTCAAAATGGACACAGAATGCCATGCAAGAAATGGAAACGGAGTTGTGTTGGGCTGGGATGTTACTCAGTGGCAGAGAGCTTGCTGAGCAGAGGCCCTTGCTTTGATCCCAGCATAACTAACACACACACACACACACACACACACACACACACACACAATCATAAAATATAGACGGGACAATCCAATACCTTCCCACCCCAAGTAATCAGTTGTGGACAGTCTCTTTCTGGGTTTCAGTGAATCTGAAGGAAGAGGTGTCCTTGAAGGAGAGATGGTACGCTCTAAGCTGTGTGTGCCTCCCATGAACTTCTCCAAGAAGCCTCCTGTTCTGAAGCCTAATAAATGTTTAATGTAAGAGGAGGCATCTGAAGGGCTTGCTGCAATTTCTATGGAGGCAGTGTTGGCCTCAGCTGTGTGACACAGGCAGGCCTTTTAGCAACCAGAGACAGAGCAAAAGGTCATTTAATCTCCGCTAGAGGTGCCCTCTTGGTTCTGGTGAGCATTGGGCATTCTCCATGGTCTCCCATATTGTAATGTGTCTAACATTTTTAACTGTTCATGATTTTTTAATTTGAATTAGAATTTTATTTGGACTAGTTACAGTTGCAAAATCTTATTGGCCTTGTATGTTGGTAAAATTAAGATATAATTCACTTGCCAATTGTTTGTAACATTGTACAATTCTTCACAGTAGGGTAAAAGAACAAAATATTACAATATTTATAGTAATTATAAAATATTAAAAAATTCTTGCCTGACAAAGATTGCTTTTATTTGAAGAAGCGTAAATGCTCTCGATTGATTCTGAGTATACCTAGAATTTTAAAAAACTTATTATAAAATTTGTCTTATTTTGTCATGTAATTTAAATTTTGGAATCTTTTACATGAATTTCATTTTATGGATTAACCAACAAATGGAGTGTGATTTTAGTGATTGTTTAAAAAGTTAATCTTTATATTTCATGAATATTATATGAGAATGTTTCATAAATAACATTTAAAAATATTTTTAGTTGTGGATGGACACAATGCCTTTATTTTATTTAGTTTTATATGGTGCTAGGGATCAAACCCAGGGTCTCACACATGCTAGACAATTACTCGACCACTGAGCTACAACCCCAGCCCCATAAATAACATTTTTGGGAAAATATTTTTGCTTCTTTTTGTCTGCTTTGGTGCCTAATACAGTGGAATGTACTAGAACCCTTTTTTTTTTTTTTCTCCTTGTGCTGGGGATGGAACCTAGAGTCTCACACATGCCCGACAAGACACTGCACCACTGACTACATCTCTAGCCCAGAATGTTCTAAAATCTAATAACTATTTAACAAATGTGCTTCACGTTGAAAATAAAACTATCCAATTCTTAGTAGGTTCAGTGTTTCTACTTTCTTAGTCTTCTGAGTGAGGTTATATGATCCTTGGTAAGTTCTAGAAATATTAATTTTTGGTTGACTACTCAGTTAGTTGTCTATAAAGTAATGGATACTGTGCTAAACTATGATACTTTTAGGAATAAAAGGAGAGAAGGAAAGGCATCCTTGGCTTTTCTACCTAAGTAAGGTATAGATAGGTGGGGGAGGCCAGGAAGTGTTATTTAGAGTGGTACTCTGTATAATTATTAGTTCAAAATAAGCTTATGGGTGGCCTCCTGTTAAGTTTTAAAGAGTTCTGATTAATATATGTTTTAAGAGAGCCAAACTTTTAGTTGGGGCCACCTGTATGAATTCAAGGATGGTAGAGCCTCTTGGGATTTGTGGCAACAAAAGCAAATAGGAATGACTTTGGGTCTTCAGGTTGCTGCTTATACCTTCCTATTCTGGGCACAACTTCTCAAAGGGCCAGAGAGGCGAAGGGAGTGAATGATTTGACAAGCTTTGCTCTGGGTGTTTTGTTAACTTCTAGATGGGTGTCATTTCCTCTCTTCAACAGCTGTCTCAGTCATTTATGGGTGATCCAAGGGTCCAAGAAGTGGATACTTCTTCCTTGCTCATGATCCATAGTGGAGTGGAGATGGAAACCTGAGTTGATTGGATTCTTAATTGTGTGATCTATGGCCACTACTGTCAACCGTCAGCTGTGGGAAGATCTGGGTAGATGTCTTGGTGGGTGGTGTTCTGTTGCCTCCTGACCTACCTGCCTTAACCTCACTTCTCCTGTGAACATGTGCACCCATGGGTACGTGTGAACATATAACTGAACATGTGTATAGAGGCCTTAGCTCTTTCTGTATTTTGGGCACAGCATCATCATCATCAAGATGATGTTTCTGTGAACTATTTCTCCTTCCCCACTGCTTCTGGTAGCAATATAAGAGAGGGGAGGGGTAAGAAAGGTAAGCAAAGATTGGATCTCTCTGAGTGTGCTTTTTTCTTTCCTCTTTCTTCGACCCTCCATGTTTTTCTCATGTGGTTCCTGATTAGAGAAGGGCTCTCCATGGGTAATCAAGTCTTTTTATCATTGGGAAAAAGCCCAATCCTAATGTAACATCCAGCAATGTCACTTTCCAGTTTTTTCTGTATGCAGGTATGGGGTAGGTGTGAGTCCCTAACATGACCAGGCCAAACTGCTCTCGGTGAGAAGAGATAGGCTGCATACATGTCTTAATGTAGGGTGGGATGCAGGGACATGAGCCTTAAAGCAGAGTGACATCAGTGTTAAAGACTGAGCCATGCAATTTGAGTGAAGAGAAAGGAGTAACTCCTGAGAGTGAGATTGCAAATTATTGTCATAAATGATAAGCCACTTTCCTTGGATCACAGTGGTAAGAATTTTGGCAGGTCATCCTAGGGAAGAACATTCCAGATAAAGGGGATATGGAGCTTGTCTTAGTGTCTGTTGCTGCCTAACATACTATTCTCTACCAAAACAGAACAAAACCTAGAACATTGTTACCTCTTGCTGTCCCTGCAGCTCAGGAGCTTGGTGTGAGCTAGTTGAGTGGTTCTGGCTCAGTGTTTTCCTAGAGGATCCACTAAAGCTGTTGGTTGGGGCTCCAATCATCCCAAGGCTCAGTGGGACTGGAGGATCTACCTCCAAGCTCACATGGGTAGGAGGTGTCAGTTCCTTGATCCTGGGTCTCTTTGTAAGCCTGTATAGGACATGGCTTCTCTCAGGGTCAGTGATCTGAGAGAGAACCCAAGAACTGTTTTAGTCTGTTGGTTGCACAGATCAACCCTGGTACCATGTGCAAAAGGCCTACACAGTGTGTATATCTCAGTGATCTTGGGGCCACAGAGATGATGGTCCAGGTATGCGATGTATGTGGGGAAAAGGCACACCTACTTTAGCTGGGACCTAGGGGCTCAGGAGTGATGTCTGGAAGGTAAAATTGATGCTGATGAGTAGTTGAGTTTTGTGGGGTGTGGAACATGTGGAATTGACCTTCAAGTAACTTAGTCTAGTTGGGTGTTAGCATTTTTGTTTAACTGTAATCCAAGTAGGAAATTAATACACATGCAGAGGTATGGATTGTAAGGATGTGAGTTTGGAGTTCACTGGGAGCTGAGGGAGTAGAGCAGAGCCAGGTTTGTGTGGATGGGGTTTGGTCCAAGTGTGGGTCACCTTGGGTTTTTATGCCATAGACTGCTGTGATTGTACACATGTGCGCGCGCGCACACACACACACACACACACACACACTTATCTAGTCATTGAAAGAGCCTCTGCTTGTGTGTTTTCTTGCTAGGATGATGGAACTTGTAGAATGCTAGTGTAGAATCAAGTTAATTGGTCACTCTAGTTGGTTTGGGAGTGTTGACCCCTCTAACTTTTCTGGTTTTAAATGGTGCAGAAGTTGGAGCTGGTAGGAAATATGTAATTTTCTAGATTGCACTTCTACTAAACCTTTTAATTTATGTTGTATTGTTTAGAGTTTGTTACCACATGTGACCAATTCACTTAAAAATAGATGACATGAGGGAGTTGTGTTTGTCCAGATCATTGTTAATTTTAAGAGACATGTCCTGCACCCTGGGAGGTCTTAACCATTGTTACTTATGTGGATTACTTTTCAGTAGTTAGTTAATCTCTTTAGGTCATTAACAGCTTAGAGATTAATACACAAACCCACAAAATACTACTTTGTGCTTGAAAAAAGAGTTAATGTTCCTGGAAAAAGCAAGCTGCTTTCTCTAGCTGACAAGGTGGGGCCGGTGTTCCCAGTGGGTCAGGTTATAAGACTCGATGAGTCAGGAGTGATGTCATTGTGGGGGACAACTGTAGAGTAATTAGAATTTTGCCTCAATTTAATTAAAGGATTCTAACTTTAACCTACCTTCCCATCTGAGGGACACATATGTACTTTAGGTTCTGTTCCTGATTTTCCATGTAATCTGGGGAGAACTCCGGACTTTGACATCGGGGAGGGCTCTCATTCTTGCCACCAAACAAAGGGAAAGCATTTATACGGGACATCGGACCAGTGTCTGTGTGTCACAGGCTGGCCAGTGCCGAGAAAATCTCCAGGGCTTAGCATAAAACAAAGACATGCTTTGTTGTGTTGAGAGCATAAATAGCTTGCTCTTATTTTCCTTTTTTTGAGTCAGATATGTGGTTAGAATTGCTTAACTGTAACACGGTGTCTGCTCAGTGAGCCGGTTTGTTCACTTTTCCTACACAGGCAGAAGAGCTGGTCTGGGGGTTCAGCCTGGGTGACTGGGAGCCAAGTGTCACCCTTGAGTGACAGGCTCTCCACTCACAACTATCCTGTGTACCTACCAAGATGGTTGGAAGAATTGAAAAATAGCCACTGTTTTTTAAAATTTGATTTTGTGATAAGACCATTTTCCATGAGACCTACATTCCTAATAAATTTTTAAATGTATAATATAGTATTGCTAGCTGTAGTATTTGAGTACATTTTATAAATTGTCCAAGCACAGACACATTTATTGTTGCATATTATTTTTTTTAGTTGTAATTGGACACAATACCTTTATTTTATTTATTTATTTTTATGTAGTGATGAGGATCGAACCCAGTGCCTTGCATGTGCTGGGGGAGCACTCTACTGCTGAGCCACAACCCCAGCCCTGTTGCATATTATTTTAATAGTTATGCTGATTTTTTCCCCCCAGGGGAAACCTTACCTCTGCTCTATGAGTTGTATATGCTCAACAGTGGGTAATTATTAACTGTACTAATCTAGATCACATACTGTACAGTCTTCGGATAACATGAATAGTGTATAAGTTTAAATGTTCTTAAAGTTTGTACGTATGAAATTCTGAACAAAAAACCTTTTTTTTTTTTTTTTTGTCATAAGATCACTATCCTGGACTGCTGATGGGTACAAGTTTCTCTTTGGGGTAATGAATGTTCCTAAAATTAGATCCGGGTGACGGTTGCACAACTGTGAATAAACCCTTTATAACCACTGAATCGTGCTCTTTATGAAGGGTGAATTTTACAGCGTGTGGATTATGTCTCGGTAAAACTGCTGTTAAGAAACAAAACACGTCCCTAAATGTTACTACAAAAATCCCCTCATTTCTGGCCTCTCAGTGTCTAAGACACAATAAGCTATTCAGCACATACAGGTATCTGAATGTTGAGCAGTATTTTAGTCCATTTTCTGCTGCTGTAATGAAATATCTGAAACTAGGTAATTTCTAGTGAACACAGATTTCATTCAGCTCGTGTTCGTGGGAGCTGGGATGTCCATGGTGCAAGGACCTTTGTGCTGCCTCGTCCCATGGAGTAACGTGGAAGGGTGAGAGAGAAGCCAAAGAGTGCTGAACTTGCTCTTATGACAGATCCATACTTGCAGTGACAGATCACTCACTTCTCTGATAATAAAATCCATTCATGATTGCAGATCTCTTGTAACCTAATGACCTCTGATGAGGCCTCACTTCCCAGCACTGTTGCATTGGGGATTAAGTTTCTAACACATGAATTTTGAGAGACACATTCAAACCCTGGCAGATAATACAGTTGAAGTAATCCAAATGGCACAAATAGGTCAGAGTGGGTGTAGGGGCTGTTAGAGTGGGAGTAAAACTCCCAGGGGAGAGGAAGGTTCCAAGGGTGGCAGGAATGTTGGTTCAGAAGGAAGACGTGCCTCATCCAGATGGGAAGACTGTAGTTGAGTCTGGATGCAGGTTGGACACAAGTCCTGTGTTTGAAAGTTGGGTAGTATTTTATGATTCCAGTCCTGGTTACTGGGGTCTTCTACATCAGGGTGGGCTTGAGGCTGGAGAAAGCTGCATTTTGTGGAAGTTGGGGAGGAGAGGATGGGGTGAGCCATAAGTTCTTCATTTGCTATGTCTGGGTCCTGGCATTGCAAGGTGATAGATAGCCAAGGGATGAGGGGAGATAAGAAGTGGAGCCACGCCTGGGACTGGGCAGTTGTTGAAGGGCCGACTGGCAGCTTTGGGAGTGTGGGAGCTACTTTTGGGGTCAATTTTAGTTTTTTCTTTGTGTATTTTTATTTTTGATAACTCTCCATAAAGGAGTACCTTTTCAGTTCCCTGGTGCTGATAGCCCTGTACTGGGGAGTAATGTAGCTAATGCCTTTTCAGATTTCCAGTTGCAAAGCTTAAGAGTTTCATTTGAGCACCTGCAGAAGCAGATGACTAAGATTTAGGAAGCCACACTTCCCCTCCTCAGAGGGCATTCAAATTCTCTTCCTGTTGGGTTTTATGCAGTTAAGCTTTCAGATGGAAGATTCTGTCACTTGGCATTTTATTGTCAAAGACAGACCTTTTAAATGTAGTCTTTTACTGAGGAATATTTAAATTCTGAAGCACCCTCTTTCAAAGGATCCAATCGACTAGCACTATAAGGAATTTGAGATTACTGTGTGAGTCCTACTTCTGAGGGCTTCCATCCAACTTGTTTTTTTGTTTATGAAAAATAATACGTGCTCAAGGCAAATAAATTCAAATAGTATAAAGTGGTGTGCAGTTAAAAGTCAAATTCTCTTTACCTGGACCCATTTCCTGCAGATAACAACTGTCATGATTGGCCTTTTGGATGTCTCACCAGAAATGTCCAAGCACGTAATGTGGGCAGCCACCTGCTTGTCCCACACATTGTCCTGTACTTTGCTTGTAAATCTTGACCATTTTTCCTTATTTGGCATGTAAAGATTTTTTTTAAAAAATAATCTTATTGAGGTATAATTTGCTATAAATAATTACCATATAATTTACCTTAAAATTTGCTTTTTAATGAGAAATTCATTGATATTTATTAAACTTAGCATTGTGCAGCTGTCACCATAGTCCTTTTAGAACCTTTCTGTCGCCCTGTGCCTGTTTACAGTCCTACGCGTTCCTACCCCCAGGCAACCCCTAATCTATTTTCTGTCTCTGTAGATTGGTTTTACTCTTTTAAACAGAAGCTGCTGGTCCATTTTGTGGAAGTACAAAAATGTACGTAACTGGTCTCTTTCCAAGCAGATTTAGTTTTTTTGCTGATGTATTATTCTAAAGCTTTCCTACTTCCTCCTAAAAATGTTTTGACAAGATGGAAATTTTGCCTTTCAGCCACACTTTGTAAGATTGATAAGGGAATTTTAGCTGAAATTGTTTATGGGTTTTCCAGTCATTAACTGGAGGACTAGGAGAATTTTAGGGCCTGGATAATTATCTGCATTTGAATAGAAACTGCCTGAGGTTGTTCTTGATTAGGTAGAATTCCATGCATTAAATGTGTATTTTATGGATGTGGATGAAGTGGAACTAAATATTTGCACATGATTGAGGCTGAAGGGAATTTATTATTTGGGTTTTCACTTTCATCTCTAAGTAGGAGGATTTCAGGAGCTGTAGAATGTTCAGGCATATGATTAAAAATATATTTTTCTTACCGTGTATTGGGACCTATTACTGGGTGATGACTTTTGACCAATTATTTTTTAAGAAACAAAGGAGAGTGCTCCCTTCGGCAGCACATATACTAAAATTGGAACGATACAGAGAAGATTAGCATGGCCCCTGTGCAAGGATGACACGCAAATTCGAGAAGCATTCCATATTTTTTAAAGGAGAATAAAATCATGGCATTTGCAGGTAAATGGATGGAGTTGGAGAATATAATACTTAGTAAAGTAAGCTAGTCTTCCAAAACCAAATGCCGAATGTTTTCTCATATATAAGGATGCTGCTTCATAATGGGGATGGAGGGGCATGGGAGGAATGGAGAAACTTTTGATAGGGCAAAGGGGAGGAAGGGGAAGGGGGGGGCATGGGGGTAGGAAAGACAGTGGAATGAGATGGACATCATTACCCCTGAGTACATGTATGAAGACATGAATGGTGAATGGTGTGACTCTGCTTTGTGTACAGAGACATGAAAAGCTGTGCTATATATGTGTAATATGAATTGAATCTCATTCTGCTGTCATGTATAACAAATTAGAATAAAAAAAGGAATAGAACATATAATAGTAAAATATTTTACATGTTGTGGTGGTGAGCCTTGTTCTCTGAAACTTGAGATTTAGTTGTGTGTATACAGTGTGTGTGTGTGTGTGTGTTAAATAAATATCAGAATCAAGGGATCTAACAGGTTATATTGAGGATTCCTCTACATCTGAGCTTTCTGGGTGTTGGTATGGTAGGGTGAGAAGACTAGGACCCAATGGCTAGTGGTTTTTTTTTTTTTGAGAGGGAAGGGTACTGGGGATTGTACCCAGAGGCGCTGTACCACTGAGCTACATCCAGAGCCCTTTTAATTTTTTATTTTGAGGCAGGGTCCCACTGGGTTGCCCAGACTGGCCTCCAATTTTTGATCCTCCTTTCTCAACCTCCCAGATCACTAGAATTACTGATATTTGTCACCGTGCCTAGAAAGTGGTTACTTGATTGAGATAAAAATGTGTTGGGGTTAGCTAGGGAAGTCAGTTAGTTAATTGTGGGAACTGAGAGGTGAAAATGACACTTCCTGTGTAACCACTTTTCTTCACCAAAATAATGAATCATTTCAAATGTGCTTGACAGGAGGCTTTGAGTGATTTCTGTTTATCAACTAATCGCTTCTGGAATTTTTGAAAACATTATATACATCTAGATTAGGAAAGATTTTAGAAAAATTAAATTCATTGGATCTTGTGGTTGAAAGTAATGTGAATGGCCCATCCTGTGCAGGTTTCTATCTGAGGTATGCATCATTCTATCATACCTGTTTGATATTTCTACATACCATATTTGTATATATCAGTCAAAAGGGGAGTCATTAATTCCAGGGATCCCAGTTCTTTAGTTTCTTCATGTTGAAGATACTTAGGCTTCATATGTCTCAGTTTTCTGGATTGGGTAACTGTATGACTTATGACCGTTTAATAGATTATCTCAAAATTTAGTGGCTTAGGCATCAAATATTTATTATCTCAGGAATAGGTCGGGAATCTTGGATTGAATTATCTGGATGGTCTGGCTGAAGGTTTCTTATGAGACGGCAATCAAATTGACAGGGCTGCATTCAATTGAAGGTTGCATGGGCAAGAGGATCGTCTTTTAAGATGGCTCACTTACATAGCTGTTGGCAGGAGACCTGCGTTCCTCACTCTGTAGCTTTCTGCATGAAGTTGCTTGAGTGTTTGCATGACACACTCTCACATCAAGAGTGAGGAAGAAGGGCTGTGGATATATCTCAGTTGGTAGAGTGCTTGCCTGGCATACATAAGGCCCTGGGTTCAATCTCCAGCACCACAAAAAAAAAAAAAAAAAAAAAAAAAAAAAGGAAGAGGTAAGAATGTCTTTTATGATTTTACTTTGAAATATGTATAATATACTAAGTGTATTATATATAATCATGTATATAATCACTTCTGTATTTTATTGGTCACAGAGACCAACCCTGATACAATATGGGAGGGTGTACCCAAGAGTGTGAGTACCAGCAGGTAGGATCGCTGGGGCCATCATGGAGACTGGTCACCTTAGCAGCTGACTAGATGATGGTTATAGCAATGTTCCAGGGGATCTTGGTGGGATCTTGTGATCTTCCTGAGCACAGTTCAACTTGACTGTCGATGATGAGTTGAGTTTGGCTGTGCTGTTTAATATACAGTTGTGCGTTGCTTAATAGGGGTATGTTTTGCAAAAGATGTCTTTAGGTGATTTTTGTTGGCCTAATACCATGGAGTGTGCTTGCACAAATATAGATGGCATAGCCTATGGCATACCTTGGCTAAATGGTGTGGCATGTTGCTCCTAGGCTGAAAATCTGAATAGTTTGTACTGTACTCAGGACTGAAGGTAAACATAGAAAAGGTACAGTAGAAATTATGTATAAAAGACACACACAAAGTGACGCACCTGTATAGAGTGCTTAGCTTGAATGAAACTTGCAGGACTGGCAGTTTGCTCTGGGTGAGTTGGCGAGTGAGGACTTCACTGTACCTAGGACTGGTTCTTCACTGTACAGTACTGTAGTACTATGGTATTTATAAAAAGTTTTCTTCAATAGTAAGTTAACCTTAGGTTAACTGTAATGCTCTTACTTCATAGATTTTTAACTTTTAAAAATCTATGAATTTTGACTCTTGTAATATCACTTAGCTTAGGGCTGGAGTATAACTTAGTGGTAGAGCACTGCCTAGTGTGCACAGGATCCCTATGCTAGTTCACATAGTCAGGTGTTGCTTAAAATTGGGGGTAATCTGAGAAAGGTATCATTAGGCAATTTCATTTTTGTGTGAATATCATAGAAACTGCTTAGAAATTCAGACAGCTACCATGTCTATTATGTAATATGATCTCATGGATCCACCATTATGGACCAAAACGTCATTATGTGGCAATGACTGTGTTTGAATGACTGCAACACCCCTTAGGGTTGCAGTGAAGATCATGGGAGAGAATACATGTAGATCACAAAGCCTAGTACCTAGTGCATGGCAAATGTGCAATTAATAGTGCTGTCAGAATTCCTGAAATAGATATGATATGACTAAGTAAGACTGTTAAGTTAAATGGCTGCTGCCCCTAAGCCATGACCATGGGTCAGGGTCCACACTGTATCTGCCACATCATTGACTGTACAGAATATTAGATATAGGGAAATGGTTCTTATTATTTTCTGTCTGGATGACATAGAATAAATGTCATTTTCTGTGTCTGGAAGATTTCCCCAATTTAAGTTTCAACCATGACTCCTGGTGCCCTGAGTCATTGTCATCTTAGGCTGCATCGTACAAGAGAGACTTAAATGCTTAAAAATGATTCTTCCTTGGTATGTATTGACTGTTCTCTTCCTCTTTACCTGGCTTCCTCAAGATGTACCAGCAGTTCTTTTCCTTTTTAATGTTAGTGATACCAGCAGTTTCTGGACTCCAGATTGAAGAATGGAGACAGGGTCTGCAGCAATCCATTAGGATAGAGGTGGTGGTGTGATCTAGGCCTAAGGTGTGGTAGGAGGAATGGAAAGAAACAAAGCCCAAGGATTTGGTTGTGCACTGGCTGAATTAGTGGATGGGACCAGGAAATAAAAAGTATAAATATAGAGTGCTGTGTGTGTGTGTGTGTGTGTGTGTGTCTGGGAATTGAATCCAAGGGCATTCACCGCTGTGCTACATCCCCAGTCCATTTTATTTATTTATTTTTGAGACAGGGTAACTCTAAATTGCTGAGAGTCTTGCTAAGTTGCTGAGGCTGACCTCAAACTTGGTGATCTTCCTGCCTCAGCCTCCCTAGTTGCTGGGATTAGAGGCACGTGCCACCATGTGATTATGTTATTAAGAAACCAGAAAGAACAGAAAGGAAAAGAGAAAAGAATATCTGGTTTTGGAGGGGGAGAAGTAAAATTCAGTTTAGATTTTAAATTGAAGGGAATGGGTGTTATCCACCAGATGGTTTTACTGGAGATTATGACCCCAGATGGCTATAATGTTCCTTGATGTTACTTTTTGAACCTCTTGCAAATCAGAGGGTATAAAGTTCTTACAGATAACATCTTGAGTTGGTCCAGGAAAAGGGATTTGTGGTTTATGGAAGACAGGTAGAGAATAATTTTTTCCCCCCCAGTACTGGAGGTTGAACCCAGGGAATCTTTACCACTGAGTTACATCCCCATCCCTTTTTATTTTACTTTGAGACAGGGTCTTGCTAATTTGCTTTGGTGAACTTGTACTCCTTCTGCCTCAATTTCCTGGGTAGCTGGGATTATCGGCATGCACTACTATGCCTAGTAGAAAAAACATTTTTTAAGTACCAAGAATTGTTACTTTTGAGTGTCATACTTATTCTTCATAGCAATTATAAAAAGTATGTTGGTTACCCGAGTTTTAAAAATATAGGAAAAATGGGACTGCAGTTACCAGCTGCAGTCACAGAGCTAGTAGATGTGGGAGCTAAGATTTGCATTCTACACTCAGTTTTTATCAGTAAATCAATCTTCTTTTTATATCAGCATCAAAGGGCATCATGGCTAGTTGAGTTGCTAGAATCAGAACACTACAAAGGATACGCTCAGAAATGGCATGTGGACCCCAGGAACAAATCTCCTGTCATCTTTTGCCCTTCATTTCTTTAGCCACTAGAGGATGTCTTCATGTGGTACTCGTATGTCCCAAAGGGCACTGTTCCCTCCTGCTATTGAGGCTGGAGACTATGTTTCCTTTTGTTAATCAGTAAGAGGAAGCAGCGAATAGCAAATGGAGGTCTGGTTTCAAATCCTATCCTTAAAAGCCTCTGGCACCATCCACTCCTCTTCCCTCTTGGTCCTCTCCAGCCTCACCCTGGTATACTGTAAAACCAGGAAGGACAGTTCTGTGTGGCTCCCACCATTGATTGTATTATGTCAGTGTGGAAGAGGGAGGGTTGGTTGGCAGATAGATTTTCCCACAGGATCCTAAATCCTCTCTCGCAAATAATATCCATCACAATTTCCAATAACGAATTCTGAAACATTTACCATGTATGGAAAGATTTGTGGATACAGAAAGAGTTAATCCTTTATAGCAACTGAATTAGATTTAATTTTTTTTGTTTTTTTAGTTATAGATGGACACAATACCTTCATTTTTTAAATTTATTTTTATGTGGTTCTGAGGATCGAACCCAGGGTCTCACTTATGCCAGGCAAGCGCTCTACTGCTGAGCCACAACTCCAGCCCTATTGTCCCACTTTTATTGAAGAAGTCGGCTTCACCAATTTACACATTTAGTAAGTGGTAGATATTTAGCAGCATTTGCATCCCTGGAGTTTCAGACTTTGATGTTTTGTGTTAGGATGCTGAGTTGCCTCTTCACATGAAACCTCTTCCAAACAAAAGCCATTTCATCCACAGCTAGTCTTACGCCATTTGATTTTAATGGCTGCTACGTGGAGGAGCCATAAGGGGATATATGGCTGAGACAGCTAGTGGTTCTCCTCTCTTAGAAGGAATCTTCTTGTAGGTATTGGTGTGGGGTCCTGAGTTCCAAGGAAGACTAAACGTGGCCACATCTCAACAATGTTGGGTGAGGGTGGAGGAAGTGAACTGCTTAGCAGTGGCCCAGGGACTCTATGAAAGCTACCTGATAAGTGTACCACTATACCTGGGAAGTTGCGTTGAAGTCTTGCCCGGGAGGAGTGAAGGGCTTAGGAGACATACTGATCTTTTGAAGACACCAGGATATTAGATGAGATTAGCATTTAAAAGGGAGTCTCAATTATTCAGTGTACCAATTAATACTTGAGGGTGTTCATGTGTTAGATATTTTGCCGTGAAATGTGTTTACTGTGATTAATAAAGCAGGTTTATCAGTATAATGATTTATTAGTTCCAGAGGAATATACCTGACAAGCAGATGGAGTCATTGGTGAATATCATTTGCTTCCCTTCTGTGGTGGCCAGTTTTTACTGGCCTCCTCATCTTAACACCAGGCTTTGTTCTTGACCCTTCTCTCAATTTTCTGTCCACACTGGCTCTGTAGGTGATCTTACTTAGTACCAGGGCTTTGAATACCACTGAGACGCTGACTCTTCAAGCCAAAACTTCACCTCCTCCCAACTCCCCTATTCCTAGAAGTCACTGTTGTGGGTGGGAAGAAAAAATAATTCCCAGGACTTGGGAGAAGACTGGTTAAACCACTTTCCCCCTCCATTATCCTTTTTTTAAAAAATGTTATTTTAAGTATGGTTAAAATTGTTCCTCTTCATTAACAGAAGCATGAAATCAGATATTTTATTTCCCAGCCCTTAGGCAATACTTAGTGTGTTGATGACTCTTACTGGGTAGAAAATGTCAGGATTTATCTTCTTTGTGGGTTGGATTAAGGGTGAGCTCTAATGTTGAGGGCAGGTGAGGTTGGTTTCTATAAACAGTCCATCCTGGAGCTATGCGTCTTAATGTTTAAGTCATTCCAAACAATGTTTCTTCAAGCTATAAATGTGAAAAAAATTGGTTTAGTGTATTGCTGGTGATTTCTAGTTTCCATCTTGTCCATCTCAACTTAAGAAGTAGCTAAAGCTCCCTACTGTGGGCAAGAGAAGTGTCCTGGATGGAGGGCAGTGGGTATCATGTCCTGAGGTTACGTAGGTCTTTGTAATACTGCTCAGTGACCAGGATGGTGTAGTGTAGTAGGTGGACTGCAGTGGGGTTGGTGACAGAGGCCTAAGAGTCTTGTGTGCCACATTAAAGAAGTAAATTTGGTCCTAAGGGCCATGGAAGGTCTCTGTATATAACCAAGTACTGCAAAGTGAGTTAGAAGTTGGTTTTGTTTTTAAAAGAACTGGGGATTAAACCCAGGGATGCTTTGCTACTGAGCTACATTCCCAGCTCTTTGAAAAATTTGAGACAGTCTCAATAAGGTGACCAGGCTGATCTCAAAGTTATGATTCTCCTGCCTCAGCCTCCCTAGTAGCTGGGCTTACAGACATGTGCCACTGTGCCCGGGGAGCCAGTTTTTAAAAGTAGTGGCGCTCACCTATAATCCTACCTGGGAGGATTGCAAGTTCAAAGCCAACCTCAGCAAAAGCAAAGCACTAAGCAACTCAGTGACACCCTGTCTCTAAATAAAATACAAAATAGGGCTGGGGGTGTGGCTCAGTGGTTTAGTGCCCCTGGATTCACTCCCCAGTACCAAAAAAAAAAAAAAAAAAAAAGATTTTCCAGCCTGTGATATCAACGTCCTATGCTTTTATAGGTTGAGTATCCTTTGTTTGAAATGCTTGGGTTGCTGCCCTCCCCTTCTCTTCCTCTTGTTAACGTAAGAGAAATCAGCTGTGCAAACTGTGGCACATAGGTGGTGGTTCTTTAGTGGTAAATAAAAAACAATACCGAAACGTGCAGCTGGAATACAAGAGCAGAGAAAACCTACGAGCACTTGGGTGTGATGCAGCTGACAGATCTTGGCGTTGGTGTTTGTGTAACGTAAGACTGGTTGTTATTTTTACAATAATAACAACTATTTAAAATTTGTTATTTTAAAAAAGACTTTGTGTTTGGAGCCAGGCAGATATAATAGTGGGGAACAACCATGAATGTCTTAATTATTCATAAACTTGTATGCTTATTATATATAGATGAGAATGAGGAAATGTCCGAATGGACTCCTGCTTATACAAAGAGAAGTTCTTGAAAATAAGTGAGGATTATATTACAACATTTACCTTCAAGTTACAAGTCAAACACACTTTCCAAAGGCCCTCGGTGCCTCTCTAGTATTATTTAATGTATCGCTTTCTTTCTTCTGTTCAGTTCTCCAAAGAGGTCTGCCCTGTCTTCACTTCCTTACTTTCAGCTCTGGTCATTAGACTTCTTCCTTCTGCGACTTTCCTGACTGCTGTTGTCCACACCCCGTCTCCTCCTGCTTGCCACTGGTTCGGCCTTCCTTATGTTACCGGACATTTCTGTTGCGTGGGGTGCTGTTCCCCCATTCTTCTTCTTGAACCTCTATTCCCAAATCTTTCTGGTTGAACTTGTACAGTGTTGCTCATACTTCTTGGATCAGTTCTTCAAGACGACATTCTCTGTCTGTCCTTTACAAATTCATGGTTCTCTGTCTCCCTGGGTGCATTCTTTCAGAGCTTAGGCCTTTCTCACAGTTTTAGCTTTAATTTTATGCTCATGATTTAGAAACCTGTTATTTGGCTGTTCCTCAGCATCCCAGTCTTATTTCCAACCGCTCATGTAGTATATCTACTTGGATAGTCCTTGAACTTGATCAAATGAAATTCAGTTTTCTTTAAACCTTCTTAACCTTTTGCATTCTTTTTTGTTTGGTGACACCACTGTCTAACCAGTCTTTTGAGAGTCATTCTTTTCTCTTTTTTTAGTTTCTGTGTGTAGTAGTTTAGTGTGTAAATTTCATCTTCTGAGTCTTTCTCGTCATTCACTTTACTCCTATCATAAGCCACTAAGGATCCCCCCACCAAAACTGTACCCACTCGTGGAAATGCGAGAGCTCTCCTAGCTGGTCTCTCTGTCTCTGGGTTTGGTCTCACCTGGTCTTCCAGTCACCAGAGGCACTCACCTAAGTGGCTGATCCCAGTGTGTCACCTCTCTGGCTTCTGGTCTCCAACATATAGGTACTTTCCTTGCTCCCATCTCCACTGCCCTTTGTCCTGAGCCTCCTGGTACCCTGAGTTTGCCTTCCCTCTGCTCCTGTGCCCCACTGCTGGGGCAGGCTTGGGTAAAGCTCAGCAGTCTCAGCCTGGCAGGGAAGGTTCTCCAGACCTTACTTTCTAACCTAGATAATTTATTCCTGTTCTTAGAATGGACCTGTCTTTGTGTGTGTTGCTGTCTATTCAGTACAAATGCTGCTGCTTATTCAAATGCTGTGCACTCCAACCTGGCTTAATCAAATTTTTTTCTGTTTTGTTTTGAGATGCAGTGTATTGCAACAGATTTGAAAGCCCTCCTTAGGGTGTAAGACTTGATTCCTGGTTCTCATGGGAGGACTCCCCTGTGATTTTAGCTAAATTAAATGAATGGTTTGATCTACAGTGTTCTCATGGATAAAATGGCAGTGATGGTATAACAACATTGCCTCAGAATTTTTTTTGAAGCTACGAGTATATTGAAAACAATAGGGGACTTTATAAGGTAAAAATAATAAAATGATGAACATAATCCTATAGTATTTATTATGTTACTAATAATAATGGAAAAGGAAACTTTCACCTGTGTCTTATTACTCATAGCTCTAGGACCTCAGCCATAAAGAAAAAGGGCAAATTCAGGGCTGGGGTTGTAGCTCAGTGGTGAAGAGCTTGCCTGGCATGTGTGAGGCCCTGGGTTCCATCCTCAGCACCACATAAAAATAAATAAAGGTATTTAAAAAGAAAAGAAAAGAAAAAGAAAAAGGAGATTGGATCCCTGGTGGTACCTCAGGCTGAGAGTAGAGGGAGACAAAGGTGGCCAGCAGGGCAGGCTAGGGTCATGAAGGCTGGGTTAGGTCTGGGATTGGATTGTTTTGGAGTTAATTACAGGTATTCGCATAAGAATGTAATCTCAGTTGGAATTTCTTGTAGCAAATGTACAGAGTTTAGGGGGAGATAATTATATGATATTTCCCGAGTGCCTTTTGAGATTTCATAGGATTAGCTTGTATGGTCTATTTGTATGCTTGACTACTTCCACACAATGTACTTGTTAGTTTTGCACTGTGGCATTTGTGAGGATTAATGGCTGCATTAAGAATAAACCCAAGACTCTGAGAGATCATTGTGAAAACATTGTCAAAATCCCCAGTCTCTGTGGCCATAATCTTTTGATGGAATTGAGTAATGTGGCTTCTTATCCTTTGCGGAGGAGGGTCTTGTCCTGTCATGTTCATTGGGGGCTCCTGCCATTCTTGCCTTTTCTGGACTTGAGAAAGGGTGGCAGTTTTGCCGAATTCATCTTAATCCTTAGTTTTACATTGATTATTTGTTCCTGTGAAAAATGATAGAAATGTTGACTCCAGTTGTCTTGGCAAGATATATTTGCAAATTTGTATGGGTAAAGGAAGGGAAAACCAATATAAACAAATTTTGAATTTTTATTTTACTATCAACATTATATTTAAAGATGTGTGGCAGTTGAAGAAAGCCTGCTTCATTCTGAACTATTTTTCTTAGATTTTAGATTTTTCTAGCTAAAATGATTATAATAAATATTTGTTTATATTGCTCACTAGAGAGGATCAAACACTTTACATACTAAAGCTGCATTTCACTTCTGTACATATATTGCATTTTAGTACCATCAGTAACTTCCCGAATCAAACTGTAATTCAGTCCACACATGATTTTTATTAACTGGTCCCCTCCCACCATCTGTTTTAGAAATGTATTCCAAGGCCCCCAGTGGATGCCTAAGAGTATACATGGTGTCAAACCCTGTATGTGTTGTTTTTTTTTCTGTACATACAGTCCTATGATAAAATGATTTATAAGTGAGACACAAAAATGGGGAAAAAGGTATACTCATACATTGCTGGTGGGACTGCAAATTGGTGCAGCCAATATGGAAAGCAGTATCCAGATTCCTTGGAAAATTGGGAATGGAACCACCATTTGACACAGCTGTCCCTCTCCCCAGTCTATACCCCAAAGACTTAAAAACAGCATATTACAGGGACACAGCCACCTCAATGTTTATAGCAGCACAAGTCACAATAGCTAAACTGTGGAGCCAACCTAGATGCCCTTCAGTGGATGAATGAATAAAAAAAAAAGTGTCATATATACACAATGGAATTTTACTCAGCAATGAAAGAGAACAAAATTATGGCATATTCAGGTAAATGGATGGCATTGGAGAAGATAATGCTAAGTGAAGTTAGCCAATCTCCAAAACACAAATGCCCAATGTTTTCTCTGATATCAGGAGGCTGACTCATAGTGGGGCAGGGATGGGGAGCATGGGAGGAATAGATGAATTCTAGATAGGGCAGAGGAGTGGGAGGGAAAGGGAGGGGGCAAGGTATTAGCAAGGATGGTGGAATGTGATAGACATCATTATCCAGCATACATGTATGAAGACACAAATTGGTGTTAACATACTTTATGTACAACCAGAGATATGAAAAATTGTGCTGTTTATGTGTAATAAGAATTGTAACGCATTCCACTGTCATTTATTTAAAAAAATAAAAAAAGTGAGACACAATTAAGTTTAACAACAACTAATAATAAAACAGAACAAATATTATAATATACTATAATAAAAATTATTAATAACTTAAAAACTAATTTAATTCTAATTTTGTTTTTTAGGATGTTTTCGAATTATTATTCTATGTATGCTGCAAAATATATAAACTCAGGTCTGTTGTAAACATTTTCTATCACTTGTCTTTTAACATTTTTTATTATAATTGTTTAAATTATATGTAGTCAAATTCATTAGTCTGCTAGTAACTTTTGAATTTTTTTAATCTTAAATCATCTATACTCAAATCATAAATGTAATATCTGATAGGTTTTCTATCATTTTTCTTGTATAGATTTTCTAATGTTTATGTGTAAGTTTTTTATTCCATCATGAATTTCTGACTTAGGCTGGAAAATGACTTCTTTTCTCCACTCATATAATATTTTCATATATTAGTTATATTTTCATATATTAAATTACTTTGTAGTTATGGAATGATTTCTGAATTTCAGTTTGTTTCTATATTTTGTGTATGTTGTTGCTAGCATTGTATCTTTAAATGCCATATAAACTAAAGCCCGTATTCCTTCAATTAAAAAAAGTTTATATTTTCTCTTACATGTTGTTACATATCTGAAACAAATTTTATGTGACCAGCAAGGTATTAAATAAAAATTGAAACCCTCTTTCTTGAACCTCTCCCTTGTTCCCTTCTACCCTTCTTTACTTTCCTGGGATTGAACCCAGGTCCTCATGCATGCTAAGTACATGCTCTACCACTGAGCCCCATGACCTGCCTTCTGTCGTTTCTTTTGTTGTATGTGCTTTTGGTGTCATATCTAAGAATACATTGCATGATCCAGGCCATGAAATTTATGTCTGTGTTTTCTTAGAATTTTATAGTTTAAGCCCTTACATGTAGGTCTTTGGTTCTAAGTGTGTGCTTTGAGGAATGGATCCAATTTTGCACTTTTGTGTGTGGATAGCCATTTTCCCTAACCATTTTATGAAAAGTCTATTTTCTTTTTTTAAGAAATATTTTATTGTTGTCAGTGGACCTTTATTTTATTTATTTATATGTGGTGCTGAGAATTGAACCTAGGGCAAGTGCTATTCCACTAAGCCACAACCCCAGCCCATGAAAAGTCTATTTTCATCATTGCATCATCTTGGTATCTTGTAAAAAATCAATTGACCTTAAATGTGAATTGTGCCTCTGTACTCTTAATTCTTTTCCAAGGATCTGTATGTCTTATCTCTAGACCCATGTCCTATTCTCTTGATTATATATAGTAATGTGGCAAGTTTTGAAATTAGAAAGCTTAAGTGTTCTAATATACTATTTCTCAAGATTATTCCAGCTATTTTGGCTATTCAATTTGCACATGAATTTTAGGATGAACTCTTAAATTGCTGAAAGGAAATCAGCTTGGATTTTGATAGGCATTACATTGAATCTGTCAAGTGATTTGGAGTGCCATCTTAACAATATCATGAGACTGATGCGCCACCTACTGCGCTAACAAGGCACCTCCATCCTAACATATGAAGTCTTTAAGATCCATGGATATGGGGCATCATCCTACCCATTTAAGCTGTCTGACTTCTTTCAAAAATATTTTATAGTTTTCAGAGTATCAATTCTGTTTTTCTTTTGTTAAATGTATTTTTTCTGATGCTGTTGCAAATAGAATTTATCTTAATTTCATTTTCATATTATTCATTACAATTGACCAGATACTTGACAACTTTTGTATATTGGTCTTACTTCCTGTAAGCTTGCTAAACTTGTTATGTAGTTCTAATAGTTTTTAATGGATTCTTCAGTAGTTCTATATATGAGATAATGTTATGTGTAAGTAGAGATTATCTTCTTCATTTACAAAACAGATGCCTTTCATTCACAATAGGTATGATACTGAAAGTGAAAGTGTTGTGGTATAATCAAGGCACTCTAGAAAGAGAGGGATACATGAATAAAGGCACTGTGGTAGGAAAACAGAAAGTTGAGGAAATGCCATCACCCTGGATTTCTGGGTCTCGTTTAGTGGAATTAAAGTTAAAGGTCAGTTAGGACCCAGTTTTGGAGTGTGAGGAATCCCTGAGAGGATGTCTGAATTTTATTTATAAGTATTGGAAAGCTACTAAAAGTTTTGAGCTGGACACTGACATGTAAGTAATCCAACAGATAGATTTCTGTGTGTCAGGTACTGTTGTAGGCACTTTGAGGGATTGAACCCAGGGCCTGTGCATTCAAGGCAAGTACTCTATCAACTGAGCTATATCCCCAGCCCAACTTTGGGTATGTCAATGAGGAAAAAAGGAAAAAAAAAAAAAAAAGGAAGAAAAAAATTCTTGCTGTTAGACCTTATGTTGGAGGAGACAGACAATAATGAAGAGACATGATAAGTATATCATAATATATTAGGTATATATTCCATTATGAAACTAAATAGAGTGGGGCAGTGAGGTTGGTTGCACATGTAGGGGCTTTAAGGTAAAGAACATAGTTGTGTGATTTGAAATAGGTGGTCAAGGTAGAGTGCAGAGTGAAGGTGGCAGATGATAGAACCTAGTAGTTCATCAGGGAGGACAGTCTAGAAAGCCAGGGGTGGTGTTGCATGAGGGGGCAGGTAGGTGGAAAGTCTGCAGGCAGGCATGTGCTGGAGTATTGTATGACTAATGTGATGCTTTAGTTTTGCAAGTGGAATTCCTTTTCCACTTGGTTGTGTATTTTTATACCTTAGCAAAGTCTAGCACTTAATTACCCTGGTAAGCTCTACTTTGTTTTTTAGACTTAAGAGAAATACGATTCTTAAACTGTAGGTATTGTTTACTACAGATAGGGTTCAAGTGTTTCTTGAAGTGTCCTCATGGACTATCAGTATCAGAATCACTTGGGAGCCCAGTTACAGACCAGATATCTGGGCCCTGTCTTGGGGACAGAGCCAGATGGTAATTAACACAGGCTCCAGATAGTCAGCCTGTATTCAAATCCTGGATCTGCCCCTTACTCGGTGGTCTTGGGCCAGATATATAACCTTTTGGCACCTCTCTAATGATACTATCTCGTCCATAAAATTGTTGTGAGATTAAAATGCTATCAAGTGCTCAGAGCGCTGCCAACAGACAATGCCTTGTCATTACTAAGTGTTCGATACTGTTGTTTTGTTTTTATTGATGCATGATCTCTGAAGATAAGACAGGTAATTTTCAGACTCAGCAGTGAACCAGGTGGATCATTTGGCCATGTGCAATGGGGTATACGTTATTGCTCCTTCTAGAACTACAGTAGTATGGTGTCTTTGTTAGAATATGAACCAACTAGTTTTTAAATTTCCCAGATACAGTGGTTTATTTAGCAACTGATGCCATTGTTCTGGTGTGTATGACTGCTAAGCATGTTGTGCTCATTTCCAACAACCCCATGAAATAGGGAGATATTGGCTTAATTTTATAGATGAAAAACCTGGGTTCATGGACGAAGTGACATGGCCAGTGAGCTATGGAATGCCATGGATATTTTATTTTTCCTGACTCCAGAGCGTCCACTCCTTCCTTGATACGGTCTTCTACTTATTACCCTTTGAATCTTGTAAATGTGTACTTTATAGTCAGATGTGTTTGTTCAAATTTTTCCCATACTGATAAAACCCTCATTGGTCATGCTTTATTAGTGGTGAGTCACATCATCCTATAGGATTGAGAACTTAAGAAAAAAAAAATATATATTTTTTGGATCTTTACAAGTGTGGTGAAACAGCACTGGAATAACCAAAGTATTTTTTTCCATTCTCACGGTCACTCAGTCTACCACAAAATGCTTTTGTGACCAAATGTGTGTGAGCTTTTCCCACCCACAGATTTTCCAAGTAGCTCTGCAGTGGACTCATGCCTGGTGTCCTCTGATTGAGTTCATTCTGACACTGTGTACCTGGAGGTTGCATGATTACACAGGCTGAGAGCTCAGTCCTCTAAGACACTCTCCTGCTTCAGATGCCAGTCCCAAGTCTGGGCCACTGGGGCTTCTGACTGACCAGCTCTGAATTGTAGTTTTCATAAATCTCCCTTTTTGGCTTTTAGTAATTTGCTTGAGTAACTAAAAACCAAAACAAACAAACAAACAAAAAACCTCAGAAATACTTTACAGATAATTTCCCATTTATGACAGAGGTTTCTCATGCATAGCCAAAGGGAAGGGATGCATAAGGTGAAGTTCATAGGGAGGGGCACAGAACTCCATTTCCTTTCCATCTGTGCCATGGTCCAGGTCCTCCTGTTCACTTGTCTGGAAGCTCCCAGAACTTGGTTCTTTTAGGTTTTTATGGAAGTTCCATTGTGTAGGCATGAGTGATTGAATCATTGGTCATTGTTTTATCAACCCTCAACCTGTAGCTCTTCTGTCCTTCCTGGAGATCAGGAGTAAGACTGACAACCCGCAAGTCACATGGTTGGTTTGCCTGACTACCTGATCCCTGCCTAGCTAGCTAGGGTCCCCCAGCCACCAGCAAAAGATAGCCCTGTGGAGATTCCAAGTAATGTAGGAACTGTATGTCAGAAAAAGGGATGAAGACCAAATATATATTCATATCATAGTAAGATATTTTTGAAAGCTGTTCTATTTGCGAGTTTCCAGTACCAAAACTCACTACAAGGTGTTTTTCGGCCCCACCCCCAGTACTGACACACCCAGGTGGTAGACAGCCTCCAGGATGCTGACCAGGGATCCAGCATTCACTCCTGGATATAGTCCCCTGCCATAGGTTTAGTCTGTGTGTGACCAGTAGGATATGGCAGAAATGATGGCAAGTGACTTCTGAGATGGGGTTATAAAAGACTGTGGCTTCCATCTTGGCCTCTTTTTCTCAGTCACTCTCTGGGGGAAGCGAAATGCCAGGTTGTGAACACCTCTATGAAAGGCCAATGTGGGGAGAGAGAAAACCTCCAGCCAGTAGCTGCTGGACTCAAGCTTGCCTGCAACCTCATGAGATCCCCAAGCGAGAACCACCCAGCTGAGCTATTCCCTGATACCTCACCTTCAAATTTGTTAAGCAGCCTTGGTTCTAGCAATCCTCCAATTCCTGTTGCAAAGTTACAGATTACACCCTTTCTCCCAGCCTTCTAGAGTTGCTCAGTGCTTGCCTCTCTCCTCTTCTTTTTCTCATAACATTTCATGTAGTTGCCTAATTTACTTCTTTATTATGCTTGTTAGTCTAGATCGTCTCTGTTCTACCTGTTTTTCCACCGAATATGTTGTTGACTGCATTGCTGTTGCTAAAACTTGAAAGCCCTCAGTGAAGCCCTCAGTGTGTGGCAGTCCTCTGAGCAGCTTAGTGATGAAGTGTTTGTGTATGTGTCAACTTGAGTGGGCCACACGTTGCCCAGACTTTGGGTCAAACAGCCTGGATTTGTCTGTGAGGATGTTTTTGGATAAGATGAGTGTTTCAGTTGATAGAGAAGTAAAGCAAACCTCCATCCCCATGTGGGTGGGCTCCTGCAATCCACTGGAGGCCTGAGGAGAATAAAAAGGCTGCGTTAGAGGGGAACCCGTGGGACCTTTCTTCAACTGTCTTTAGCTGGGACCGTGGTCTTTTCCTGCTTTCAGACTTTGACTGGAAATTAACATCCTCACCTCTCCTGGGCTGCTGGCTGGCCAACTACAGATCTGGGGATTTCTCAGCCTCCAGAGTGGCAAGATAGATATATCTAACTACAGTGAAGTCTGACTAATATGGATGATTTAAGACACATGAGCTGAACGTAGTCATTCTGAGATGCTGCATGCTGGGCAGGCCTTTCCCTAGCAGCCCTTAGTGAACCTTGTTTCTGGTAGAGTTTTCAGTGATGCAGCTTCTAATTTCTGCTGCAGAAATGCTCTTGGTTTTTAGGGAGAAGTCTTTCTTGCTTCTCATGCAGAGTAAAATCTGGAAGGGGAAGTCATTGTGAGTCATGTTTCGGTTTTTGTTTAAAAGTAAGAAATGGTGATAGAGAAAAATCATTAGGGCTCGGATCTGTGTATTTAAAGCAGTGATCTTCCTATAAAGGTAAGTATTACCATGGTTTCTGTTTCACAGCTTGTTTCTGTAAGTCATTTTGCCTCATCCTGCAGTTAGTGCCCTTTGATTTCCAGTTCTTAAAATGTGGAGGTCAGTTTTCTCTAGAGGATTACTTTCCTAAACCAAATCTTCTTATGGAGAATATGAATTTAGAATTGCTCTCTGTTTTGATCAACATGTGGGTTAAGTGTTCAGCACACACTTAGGGGAGCTACTGGGGCCATGTCTGCCTTCCTAGAAATCCATAGAAAGGAGCCAGGGCTGCCAGTGTTCAGTGTGTTATTGGTACTAAAGGTTTTGTCATCTTGGTAGGCTGTTTCCACTGAATTTTTGCCAAAAAGGAAACTTAAGGATTAAGTGTAGGCTTTCAACTTGGTGTCCTTTTTCTATATTAACCCATTATGCCCATTGTCTTGTAGTAGGTCACCCATAAAAAACCTATACAGAAATTTAAAGGACAGCTACACAATTGCTCAATTTGTTTTTATAGGATGATGGGACATAATGGTTAAATAGATATCTGTTCCTGATTAGTTAGTTTTAGAAAGATGTTAGATTACAAGCAAGTTTTGTGAAACACCTTCACCTGAGGTGGAAGGTTCTTTGAAAATGATACTGTTCTCTTGTAGTTTGCAGCATCTTTAGTTTGACAGATACTGAAACCACTACATTTTTTTTTTTTTTAAGAGAGGAGTTTATCTATAGATGCTCAGGTGATTGTCTACTTCCCATTAATAATGGAACTTGCTAATAAAGCTATCATTTCTTTATCATGAGCTTAGAACTTTCTTTCTGTGGTGAAGCCTTGACAATAAAAAGCCCAAGTAAAGTTGTTTCACTATTCTAGGTGCTTTCTCTTAGGCAGAGTAGGTGAAATGTGCTTATTTTTAAAATTATTAGGTTTTAATTGTTTTCGAGCAGTTTGAGGTACAAAAAATTGAGCAGATAGTACAAAAAGTACCCCTTAGTTTACCCTGTTAACATCTTATATTTGTCAGGCATAGTGACATAACACCTGTAATCCCAGCTACTCAGGAGGCTGAGGCAGGAGTTTGATGAGTTTTTAGGGAAACCCTGTTTTCTTAGCATGTGGGAGGCCGTGGGTTCAATCCCCAGTACTGCAAAAAACAAAACAAGTTCATTTGTATGGCACGTGCGTTGCAGTTGATTAATGTGATACATTATTAACTAAAGTGTATGGTTTACATTAGGATTCACTCATTGTGTTGGACGTTGAAAGGGTTTTGATAAATGTACATGACACAACCCACCATTATAGTATCCTACAAAGTATGTATATTTCATTGCCCTAAAATCCCCTGTGTTCCACTGACCTCTCCTTCCTTCCTCTCACACCTAGTCCCTGGCAGCCACTGATCTTTTTCCTGTCTGCATGGGTTTGCTCTCCAGAATGTCTTATATTAGAGTCATGTGAATCTTTTTTTCTGTCTCCATGGTTTTGTCTTTCCAAAATGTCAGATGTTGGAGTCATGCATATGTGGTCTTTTCGCGTAGCTTCTTTCACTTATTCCCAGTGTCTGTCCTCTTGCTGATGCCTATCCTTTTTATCTGTGGCAACCGACCTGGTCCTGCCTCTGCTAGGGGTTCTTCTTTACAGGAAACATTTTCTGAACAAATCTGGACCCAGATTTTGATTGTGTGATTTTAAGTACCCTTCCAGAAAGGGTACTTAAAAATTTTAACCACAAATATTCCTTAATCATAGTAATGAGCTCCTACCCTTTCCATTGTTCCATGTTGAACTTCTTATTTTGTTTTTTCTGGTATTAATTAATTTTAAAATGTAAATGACTGTCTTTATGTGATTTTGGGGTGTTTTTTATTGTGATAGAATGTGTATAAAAAATTTGCCATTTTAGCCTTTTTATTTCTCTCTCTCTCTCTCTCTCTCTCTCTATATATATATATATATATATATATATATGTTGTAGATTGATACAATATCTTTATTTATTTTATTTTTTTATATGGTGCTGAGTATAAAACCCAGTGCCTCACATGTGCTAGGCAGGGGCTCCACCACTGAGCTACAACCCCAGCCCTTAATCATTTTTAAATGTACAATTGAGAGCATTTATTATATTCACAACATTTGGAAACTATCATCACTATCTGGTTCCAAAACTTTTTCATCTGGGGATATGATCATTTTAAAAGAGAAATTTTTAAAAATCCATTTGAAGCTCTGTTTGGCTGAATAATCAGCTTATGCTAAATTCTGCCGCAGTTACCACTCCCCAACTCTCAGTGGCCATGGACAGTAATCTTTGTGTCTTCCTTATGTTATGTAGGTATCATTTTCCTTTGGCTACAACTTAGTCTCATTGCCACATCTAACTGTAGGAGCCTGGGAACTGTACTAGCTACGTGCATAGGAATAAGAGGAAATTGGTGATTAGTTAGCATTCTTAGTCATATTAAGTAAGATGATTAAACCATACTCATAATTATCTTGATCTTTCAGGGATGACATGGCAGTAATTCCTAGTTCTGGAGACTTTTCAGGAGAGCATTTTTCCACTTCATGCTCTCTTCTCATCCATACTTCAGTGATCTTATCTTTTCAACACTGGGAATGCTTCCTGGAATAAATAAAGTGATGTGTTGTTTTGATAAATACCCATTTGTTAATAACATTATATAAAACAGAAAATGCCATAAAGAGCCTTTACAGTAATAAGTACTGTTATTATAGTCAGATAATTTTAAAATTTCAGAACTCTCTTCCAGCCATTGGGGTACTCTTGAATTTACTTGTAGCATTGGTGTTCTATTGTTGTCTTTAAGAAGGAAAGGATTTGGAACAAACTGTGTTACATGCATTTATGAATCTGTCAAAATTTACCCCACCATTGTGTGTAACTATAATGTATTAATAAAAACATTAAAAGAAGAAGGAAAAGCTATGAAATTTGGAATTGGAGACAGCATCTCCCAGAATACCAGGATCAGAGACAGATGCTATAAATTTTGACATGAGACTCTTATTTCTTAATAAAAGTCGGCAATAGGCAATATTTGTGCTGTGTATTTTTTAATGGCTGACCCACTGGATACAGCTAATTAGCTTAATTCAAGATTAAAAGTGAGTTCAGCTGTCTAGCTATATGACTTGCTGGTATTTTGAGCATGTTTGGTATGCCTCAGCTTGCTGGTGATTGAAGTTCTTGGCCAACATTCATTTTGATTAAGTGCCTACTGTTCTCAAGAAACTCCCACTCCCTTAAGGTAAAGTATTTCATCTGAGCCTCCAGTTGCTGGGAATAGCTGTGTAAGCATTGTGGAAGTTTTTCCAAATTAAAATTAGGTTTGCCAATGCATTAATTCCTTTTAGGGTTCTGACAGTTGAGTTTATTATGCACCCCTATAGAGCGTTCTTTAAACTCAGTCAGCAAATTGGAATCATTCAGCTTGGACGAATCCTCTTTATCTTCCAGTAATCTCACCATAGAGACCAGGGTGCTCTCGAATACATCGTTAATACTCTTAGACAGAATGGCCAGCTTTCCTTCCCATATTACTGTTCCAATCTGTTTATTGTTATTATAATTCTAGACTTGAGGTAATTATCCATAGAAACACCCTATCTTGACAGGACATATCAGTTTGTCCTGAACTTGCTTGCTTTGTGAACTGTTGGGACAGCAGAAAAACAAAAACATAAAAACAAAACAAAATAAAACAAAAAACCCCACTTCATTGGCTATCAGGTCTTTTATCAAAAAAATATATTTTAAAATGATGAGATTATGTAGAATGACCGTCATGTGACAAGTAATACTTTTTTTTAGTGGGGAGTGTTTACTGGGAATGAACCCAGGGGTGTTTTACCACTGAGCTACATCCCCAGCCTTTTCTGTTTTTAATTTTGAGACAGGGTCTTGCAAGTTGCTGGGGGTCTTGCTAAATTGCTGAAGATGGCCTTGAACTTGTGATCCTTCTGCCTCCACCTCCTTAGTTGCTGAGACTATAGGCGTGTGCAATGCCTGGCAAAAATAATATTTCAGTTAACTATTGCAATGCTTTGTCTCTGGGATGTTCCGGAAGGACTCATGTATTGAAGGCTTGCTCACCATCCTGTGGCACTATTAGGAGGTGGTAGAACCTTTAAGAGGTAGGGTCTACTGGAAGCAAGTTAGAAGTGGGGGCCATGCCCTTGAAGAGGATTAGGGACTCCTGCCCCTTTCTGTCTGCTTCCTGGCCCCCAGGAGGTGAGTGGCTGTGCTCCACCACACACTTGGGCTGCCATGTTCTGCCTTGCTACACTTGGGCCCAAAGGGACTAGGGACTGAAACCTCTGAATCTGATCCAAAATAAATCTTTCCTCCTTTTGCATATCTCAGGTAATTTGTCACAGTTACGGAAATCTGACTAGCATAAGAATGAGCCACATGTAAGACAGTGATCCCATAATATCATATCATCTAATGAAGTCATAATATTCTTAGTTTTTGTTAGTGCACTCAGTGATGTTCTTACAGTGGCCAAATTATGTAATTACATGTTTCCCACGGTGTGTCTTCTGGTTATGTGACCCATGACTATAGAGTTTGCTCAAGCTGTCATCCTAAAGCTGGGACAGCATTCAGAATCACCTCGAGCTTGTCTCCAAAGCAAAATCTCAGGTTCCTCTCCAGCCCTTCTCAATCAGTCTGTAGTTCAACAAGGTTCCCATGTGGTTCATGTGTGTGGCAAAGTTGTAGAAGTAGTGGTTGGAGAAATTTTACCTGAGCCTATAATGTAGGAAACCACTGATTAGTTTGAAGAGTGATCATAAATTTTTTAAAATATGAAATTATGTATTTATTACCAGCAAAGTTACATTTCTAACTGAGTTTTTATCAATAGCAGACATGTACACACACAATAACCAGACAAAATAATATTTTTCCCAACTAAGGGTTCATACTGGAAAGAAAATAGGCATATGTCCAAAAGATAATCAGAAAGCCACAAAAATCTTTCCTCTTTCAATATGGAAAATCTTCCAAGGGAGACTCTTTCTGGGCAAGATTTAGTAATCAAAACTGCTTGTAACCTTAAGGTTTTCAATATCATTTTATTCATGAAATAAGACTTTTATTTGAAGTTTTCAAAATTTCCATGTTAATTAAAAATCAACATTTGTAGAAAACACGAAGTTTCAAGTGGCTGCAACTCTACTGTGCTAAATTTATTCTTCTTTAATGTGCTAAAATGATACATAATTCATTCTTCACAACTGAAAATTCAGTATAAAACCAAATATTTTGTTCAGTAGAGAAATATAAATGCTTACAAAGTATGCAATAATTGTTAGAATATATAAATTGAAATTTTATTTCAATCTTATATTTAAATATGCTTAATTTTCCAGCTTCTTTTTCACACTGAAGTTCATTTTGTATAAACGAGATGTCTAAAACTGTCAATAAACAAGCTACACCAAGAATATATTAGTAAAAATATAATGGAAAACAAAGTAACAGCAGACACAGTTGATAACATCCATTTACTGTGCTACTATGTTACCAAGTTTTTCAATGTTCATATGTCGTCTTGTTCATACTAGTAAATATGTTATTTCAAAGTATTTCATATTATACATTAGTCTTAGTTTAGGAGGGGAGGACTCTTTAAAAATATTTATAAAGAAAAAATACCTTGTAAGAGAGAAAATGTGTAATGGAAAGGACATAAACTCAGGGTTCATTATTTTTTTGACTTAGTAAGAATATAAATGTCATTGGTTATTTAAGAATACATAAAACTCAAACTGAATGTAATTCCTCAATTTATTCAGCCTAGCAACTAAAAAAATAATAATTTTGTCATTCCCGGCACGGATCCAATCCATGATTCAAAATCATATCCTTGGACCAGCCCATTTTCTTACAAGATTTATTTTTTAAAAGAAAAGAACTTGTTTGGCGCTATTTATTAATTTAACTCATTTAATTCAAGATGGAAGAAAACAGATTAAAGTAGATCAGCACTGTAAAGAAGGACATCTAAGCTCAAAATCAAAAACATTTTGGTTTCAAACAAATCAGTGCTTTCCCCTCACTCTACATTGAGAAATTTCAGATACAAATCGGAGAAACCAGTGTATGAAATTTTAGGAAAATCTTGCTAAAAGTGATTATAAAAATGCTTTTAGAAATTTAAGATGTAAAATACAGTTGACCATAAATTAAAGTACAAAACAACCTCACCCCACCTCCCCCAATTTACAAGGTTATACCTTAAAAACTGATTTTATTCTTGTCAGTATTTTGGCTGTATTTCCCATCATTCGGTGGCCACCTTGTGGCATTTCAAAGAAGTTCTGCTAGCATTTTTGAAGCCCAGTGCTTTTTTCCCCTTTGAAATACTATAACAGGGCATCAAGTTTCATAATACTTACTTCAAAGGCTCCCTCCCCAAAAGTCCATTTCCTAGTGGAGTTAAGGTAATCTTTATATATATGCATGTGTATATATATATGTATATGTGTGTGTATATATATATATACATACGTACATACATATATAATGTATGCATATGTCTCTCTCTCTCTCTCTCTCTCTCACACACACACACACACACACACACACACACACACACTTTTATTTTAATGTGGTGCTTAGGATTGAACCTAGTGCCTCACACATGCTAGGCCAGCACTCCACCTCTGAGCCACAACCTCAGCCCCAAGGTAATCTTTTTTAATAGGAAGAAATGGGATTTGTGATTGACTAACTCAGCCTCTTTATAAAAATGAAAAAGCTTTTTTCTTTTCCTTGATATATTGTAGTTGAATATACATATATGGCAAATATCAAGCTATGTTTCTATTTTGTGCTATGATACTGAAGCCTTTTTAGTCTGTGAATAGTAGTGGTAAAAACATGCTCTGAGACGACTGAATCAACTTGGTAAGATCTTGTGCCCTTTGGAATTCAGTGTGACTTTCTGTGACAGAGAATACTGGCACTCCTGAGAATTCTCAACAGGTGCTGATCTGCCCAGTTAAAGGCTTAACTAGAAAATGTGTCTGGTGGTAGGTTGAGGGAGAGAATGAAATCTCATTAAGTGTCACTTTTAATTTAAAACAAAAGCAAAAAATCTTAAGTGGGGGAGAAAGCCTCTGGCCTGACAATTGACAGGAACTCAATTGCTATTATTTTGTGGAGGCAGAACATTCCTGAAATGTTAGGGTTCCTGCCAAGTGAGGATTTCTTTGCAAGTCAAAGGGTCAGATAAATGGAGTTGAACTTTTTAAAGAACTCATTTATCACCGAAGAAGTATTTGCATTTAGGTATAAATAATTTGAATATATCTTCTAGTTTATGTATTTTTATTCAGGATAGGGGTCTTCAAAGAGGACATGTTTTTTGTTTGTTTGCTTGTTTGTTTATTTGTAGTACTGGGGATTGAATCCAGGGTGTCAAGGATGCTAAGGAAACCCTCTGCCACTGAGCCACATGTCCAGACCAGATAGATTTTTAAATTTCAACTTTTAAATAATACTGGGCACAGTAGACTTTTCTCCCCTTGGGGTGGAAAATAAAGGGGGAAAGTAATGGTGTTTCCATAGGGAATATTTCCTCAATTTCTAATGCAAAGTTTTAAACTTGAAGGCTGACATATATTTTTACTTTTTAAAAAATCTATTTAATATTTTTTTTGGCCAGGTGTTATGGTGCTGCCTGAATTCCTAGTGGCTCAGGAGGCTGAGGCAGGAGGATCATGAGCTCAAAGCTAGCTTCAGCAACAGCGAGGCGCTAAGCAACTCAGTGAGACCCTGTCTCTAAATAAAGTACAAAATAGGGCTGGGGATGTGGCTCAGTGGTTGAGTGACCCTGAGTTCAATCCCCAGTCCCCTCCCCCAGTTTTATTTTTTTTTTTTTTGGCTCTGGAAATTGAACATATAGGTGCTATCGCCAAACTACCACCGCAGTTTTTTTTGTTTTTTTTAAATTTATTTTTAAAATTTTGACACAGGGTCTTACTGAGTTGCCAAGGATCTTGTTAAATTGCCAAGGCTGGCCTCAAACTCGCAATTCTCCTGTCTCAGCCTCCCCACTCACTGTCTTTGCAGGAGTGCTAGGCTTTCCCAACATAGATTTTTAAAAGAAAGCCAAAATGATTTAATCTAGTTTTACTAAATTTAGAAATTGAAGTCACCTCCAAACCTTCTTGGACATCTGATGTCACTCTGCACCTACCTACCTTTGTATTGCCTCTTTTGTCTCTTCCAATATACACAAATCTTATTTTTTTAAAACTTATTTTCACTTGACTTTTCCCTTCTCTACCCTTCGCTAGCCTCCACATTCCCTTATCTTTTACCATGGCTTATAACTAAAACTTACCTGCAAGGTCACTTGGACCCCAAGTCCAGTGGTTTCATTCAGAGTCTCTCTGGTGTTTGATCTCATCCATCCTTTTCTTTTTATTCCTGTGATATTGTTCGCTCAAGGTTTTCTTCCATGTGTTTTGCTTCTTGATAGCACAGGAGCCAGACTGTAGGAACTCAAGTCCCAGCTTCACCTCTTCCTGTGTGCCTGAGGCAATTCACTTTACTTTTGTGGGCCTCAGTTTTCTCATCTGCAAAATGAGTGTGGTGAAAAAGTCTGGCCCAAAGGACCCGTGAGAAGTGCATTGAAGAATGCCTGGTTCCCAGTAGTGGTTCCTTAGAGGTGAGTCATGGTTATCATCATCATTAAAGGGCATTTTCTGCCTTTGGCCAATTCCTGGCCTTGCTTCCTGCTTGCAGGTGTTCACTGTCCCCCCTGCCTCAGAAAAGATGTCACCAGCAAAGGATATGATGATGAGACTGCTTTTACTGCAGATGGAAGATCAGGTGTTTGTTTAGTGGAAGTGGGAGCAATCCTTTCAGCTCTCAGAAGTGGCTGGGAGCCAGGATGCGCCTGTGCATCTCAGTGGTAACCGAAGCCCAGTCCTGTCAGGCCAGTGACCCCATTACTGCCTCTTCCTTTTTATTCGCTCCCTCAAGACTGCTAACTCTGATGCAGAGGAGTTCTTGCCATTCAGTTTTTAATTTCATATTTATAGAAAGATGGCAAAAAATAAGAATAATATAAAGGACACATGCATTCTCTTTTCAGATTCCCCTACTGTTAACATTTTACCCCACTTGCTTTATCATTCTCTGTGTCTAAAGTACTTGAGAGGAAGTCGCATATTCCAGGGCCATTTGCCACTCACTGCTTCTTGTATTTCCTACAAAGGGGCATATTCTCTTATAACCTCAGTGCAGTGGTCAACCTTAGTAAATTTAAAATTTGTATAGCTTTTGACTGATTTGCAGTTGTATTCCAGTTTTCACAGCTGACCCAGTAATGGCCTATTTTATACAGTTTCTTTTTTTTTCCCTTGAATATACAACCAAATCTGGGACCACGTGTTGACTCTTTAGTTGTTGTGTCTTTATAATCTCCTTTAGTATGAATCATTTTCATAGTCTTTGTTTTTAATGAAGTCAGTAATTTCCAAGAATGTAACCTCCTCCCCTTTTTTAAATATTTATTTTTAGTTACAGGTGGACACAATATTTTTGTTTTATTTTTATGTGGTGCTGAGGATCGAACCCAGTGCCTCATGCATGTGAGGTGAGCACTCTCCCTCTGAGCCACAATCCCAGCCCCAGCCTCTCCCCTTTTAAAAAAACAGACCCTTCTTATGTTGGATTTGTCTGATGTTTCCTCATTAATAGGTTCAGGGTCTGCTTTCCTAGTCAGAACACCATAGACATTTTCAGAATATCATACTTAAGGACACATATCCATCTGCCTTTCATTGGGTGATGGCAATTTTGGTCATCATTTAAGGTGCTGTATCACTAGTATATTTTCCCTTCTGACAATTGATTAATCTCCGGGGGAGGGACACTTTAAAACTACATAATATCCTGCTTACAGCTTACTGAAATTTCTCCCTAGATGTGGCTTCCTTTCATTATTCTTGCCTGACTCTTTGCAGTGATGGCCAGGATGGCATTCTTCTGAAACAAGAGTCGTCCTTCTCCTTCTTACTTATGTTTATATTTATTATTTGCATGGATTCTTGGATTCCTCTTTTCCCATTGATTTATAACCCATTGCTGCCCCTAATTATTTTGGTCCAGTTGCTCTGTATTTGGTAAGTGGAGCTCCTTGAAGCTGGCTGCTGTGTCGGGGCTCATGCACCTTACCTAAATCCCTGTGACCTGCCTCTGCTGTTGGGCAGCTGAATTGTCTCTCTTTGACATGCCCTTCAGGGGTCCCCCACTTAAGTTTAGTATATTGTACAGTTTTATTTAAAAATTATGTGTGTGTGTGTGTGTGTGTATATATATATAAAATACATGCATATATATGTAAAATTATATATATATGTATCTTTTTTTGGGCCCTGGATATTGAACCCAAGGATTCACACTCACCCTCTCTACACACACACACACACACACACACACACATACACACACTCCCCAGAATCTTATTGATTTATTTATTTATTTTTGGCAGATGGACAGAATGCCTTCATTTTGTTTGTTTATTTTTATGTGGTGCGAAGGATCTAACTCAGTGCCTCACACACGCTAGGCAAGTACTCTGCCACTGAGCTACAGCCCCAGCTCCACAATTTTATTTTTTATGTTTTATCTTGCTCAGTTGCTGAGGGTGACCTTGAACTCCTGAGTGCTGGAATTATAGGTGTGTCCCGTAGTGCTCTACTTTCCTATAGTTTTAAATCAGACTAACCCTTCAATGTCTTTCAGATTTGGAGAGGATGTATGCTGACGTATTTGAGTGATGTTTTAATAGGCAGAGAGAAATTTAATTTTCTGTACGGTTATTGTACCTACTTCCATTTCCATTTTCAATATGAGTCTTCTAATGGGTTTATGTCCTGTTGTATGCACTTTACTGGCTGTACTGAGTTGACCTCTGAACTGCTCGTGAGTGCCCTCTGCTGGTCATACAGTGCATGAGCACTTTTGGGTGGAATTGAATGCTGTATTTCTGCCCATTTTCCTTCTTTTGATCAGTTGTTTTCAGTTTTTACACAGCTGTGGATCATACAATACAACCTTCTTTTGAACATGTTTTGTTACTTGAAATTATATCAAGAATGTTTCCATGTAAAAATAGATATATTTTTAGATCATCATGTTAATATTTGCACATTTTCTATTACATGAGTGTTTTTTAAACATTCAAATAATCAAATTTTAATAGGCATTTGTAGTGCCTATTTTAAAAATTTTAAATAGCATGTAGAATGAACATCTCTTGTACATTATACCATTTGTATGTGACTTATTAGGTAGAGTTTGATAAGTGGTTAGGAATTTGTTAAAAATGTAGAGAAAGGAGAATTTAGCCCCCAAAAAATTGTCTAGGGAAGGTTTAGAATATTTTCAAGAAACAGGAAAATCAAATTTGGCAGAAACATGGTTGGGTAATAGTTGGGAAATGTGGTTGGAAAGTAGGAATTTTGAGACTTTTTATATTGGATTAATAAAATCAAACAAGAAAAGCAGAACAGAAATTTATCTGTTAAGTAGCTGGGAAGCCCAGGCAGTTGGATGCAGGAGCTCAGGTGCTGCTGCTATATCCCTTACCTGTCTCTGTTGTGTTCTTTCTCCATCTCAACACTGTTTTTCTTGCCTATTGGCGAGGGGAAGGAAGGAGCCCCAGATCTCTTCAAACCAGCTTCTAACAGCTCAGATTATAGAGAAAGCCACTCTCCCCCTCCCCACTACTCATAGAGGAATTACCAGGGAAGGCCACTGACTGGAGCTGTTTGGACATCTTCCCTTAGGCCAGTCTCTGTGAAAAAGGGGACCAGGGTCTGCATGGGCCAGATCTGAAGCATAGGATCTCATCTGAGGCCAATGAATAGGTGAGAACTATGGTCATTTTCCCTTTCAGAACCCATGCAGTAGGTGAGGTGAAATTCCTCAAGGAAAAGAGAGTGTTAAAAAGACAGAACAGGGCTGGGTTGTGGCTCAGTGGTAGAGTGATCACCTAGCATGCATGAGGCACTGGGTTCAATCCTTAGCACCATATAAAAATAAAATAAAGATATTGTGTCCACCTAAAAACTAAAACAAACAAAAAAACTAGACAGTGGATATCCACCATACTGTTGTGGCCTGGTCCCTGTGGGAACACTCCAAGCAGGTCTGACTAGGGTGTGGTCACAGACAGTGGAAGAAAGGGAGGTGGACAGCTTGTGGTGTAGTTGGATAAACAGCCAGCCCTTGGTGGTGCCTCATAGAATGAGAGTTCTTGGGAACAATGCATCATGAGGAAGACTGGTGAATTCAGTCTTAGGCACTTTGATTTTCGACTGTTTTCGACAGTCCTGTGAAAATGTCCAGCAGCACAGGACCACCTGTTACCTGACTCTTCCTTGGGCCAACTAGCCCACATGGGAAATAAAAAGAGCTACTGTGCATAAAAAAGGAATGACTTCATGACATTTACCGGAAAATGGATGGATCTGGAGACTATTATGCTAAGTAAAATAAGCCAATCCCCCCAAACCAAAGGTGGAATGTTCTCTCTGATAATGTGAATGCTAACACACAACAAGGGGGTGGGGGTGGGGGTGGGGGAGAGGGGAATAGAAATTAACTAGATTAGACAAAGGTGAATGAAGGGAAGGGAGTGGGGACAGGAATAGGAAAGATAGTGGAATGAACTCTACTTTGTGTGTGTATATATATATATATATATATATATATATATATATATATGTATATATAAATACACCACAGTGAATCTCCACATCATGTACAACTACAAGAGTGGGATCCTAATTAGAATAAGAGGTACTCCATGTTTTTATAAATATGTCAAAATATAACTGTCATGTATAATTAAAAAGAAAAATTTAAATAAATAAATAAAAAGATCTGCTGTGGACCCAACGACTTCTCTCTTTCTTGTCTGTATTGTACTATGATCCTCTTTTTAGATAAGCACCCCCTCATTATTTTGAGGTGCTGGGGATTGAACCCAGGGTCCTAGGCAATCACTCTGCCACTGAGCTGCATCTCAGCTCCTCATATTTACTTTTTATATTGTCACACAGTATACTAAGTGTAAATACTTGTCTCTCAAGATTTTTAGTGGTCTGTCCCCAGACCACAGTTCTGCCTTTTATTTTTTTCAATTCCTCTTCCATTTTGCTTGTGAATCTTAAACCAGTTGAGCTTCTGGCATTCCATTAACTCATCTGTGATTTTTCCACATCTGGTCATCTGTTTTCACTTTTCTCAAGGCTAGAATGTGTGAATTAGGTTCTGATGGGAGATATGGAGAACAAGAACCTGTTCTAAGAACCAGGCTGTTAACACAGTAGTCCTAAGCTTGTACCTAAGCAGATAGAGCAAAACTTACTTTAAAAATCCTCATGTTTATTATAAGTAAGACATATAATGTCTTCATAAGGCATTATTGATTTTTCCCCTCTCCATGTTAATTGCAAGCCACATCTTCAGGGTAGGTGCAGCCATACAGCATGGGCCCTGAGGGGAGGCTGTGGAGGCACCGACTAGCTGGCCAACAGGCACTTGCTGCTGCTGGGAGAGGGGAGGTCACACTGGGAAGGCTTCTGAGAAGAGGTGGCATTTCTGCCTGACCTTTGAAGGGTGCATGACTTTGGTTAACACTTCAGGTAGAGGGTGTAGCTTATACTCAACAGAAGGTCAAGGATATGAGTTTGAGGAGGTGAGAGGGTGGAGGTGACTGTGGCATGCATTCTATCTATGTCTGTATTACCTTCTAAGACCTGTGGCTTTAGAAACAAAAAGGTAACAGAGAATTATTTTTTTTTTCCTACCAGTATTCAGTGACCAAATGCAGAATGTGTGGAGAAGGCCAAAGACCCCATGAACCACTTCTAGCCCAGGGACAGAACTCTGATGTGTGTCCTATCGCGGTGCGAGTTACCATGGAGTTCAGGAAAATGACAATTCATTCTTTCAAGTAATAATTAAAATAAGAAATCATTCTACTTCTAAATGTAAAATGAACAACATTTGTAGTTGATCCAATTTTGGTACCTTTTAGTAGAAAACAGACTAATTATTTTGTTATTGAAAATGAAACTTTTAAAAACTTAAATAAGATAAAGACTTGCTATAAATGGAGTAAAACATGAGAGTAACAACAATAACAAAAATATTAAAAATCTGCCATAAGTTGAGATGAATATAAACTACCTTGGTGCATGTATATTTTAATACACTAGATACACTCTGATTTTTTTTTTTTCAATGCTTAAAATACATTGAAGCTGGGCATGGTGGCACACACCTGTAATCCCAGAGGCTCAGGAGGCTGGGGCAGGAGGATCATGAGTTCAAAGCCATTTAGCAAGGCCCTAAGCAACTCAGTGAGACCCTGTCTCTCAATGAAATACAAAAAAGGGCTGGGAATGTGGCTAAGCCTGGTTAAATGCCCCTGAGTTCAAGCCCAGGTCCCCCCCCACCCCCCATGGGGGGAGTGGCAGGGGATTGAGTTTCTAATTTTGCAAAAAAGGTTTTAGAGGAGGAAAAGTTTATTTGGGGCTCATGGTTTAAGAGGTCTCACTTCATAGGTGGTTGGCTCCATTGTTCTGAGCCCAGGGTGGTGGCAGAATAATGTGGTGGAGAAAACCAGGTCAGGAAGTGGCCACCAAGAAGTAAAGAGGGCTGGGGTTGTGACTCAGTGGAGCGCTTGCCCTAGCACGTGTGAGGCACTGGGTTTGATCCTCAGCACCACATATAAATGAATAAAAAATAAAGGTACATCAGGAACTAAAATAAAAGCAGAGAGACTTGCTCACCTTGGACAAAATATAAACCCCAAGGGCAAGCCCCCAGCGACCCACCTCCTCCAGGCATCCCCACCTGCCTACAGTTACCACCCAGTTAATCCCAATCAGTGGACTAGTGCATTATTTAGGTTAAGGCTCTCATAATCCAATCATTTCACTTCTGAAGTTTCTTGCATTGTCTCACATGAGCTTTTGGGGTGACATCTCATATCTAAACCTTTACACAGTAACAGACCATTGCCTATCAAGGGCAATGGAGTGAGTTGCCTTTATTTTTATCTGCTTAGTATTAGAATCAGCAGGAGCTATAAATGCTGAGCTTGAGCAGAGATCATGCAAAGGTGAGCATACAAAGATTCTGCTAGGAGCCTTGTGGTAAGGAATTTGGTGATTTGGAAGTTTTGATTTACAAGCTAATTGTGGCCCAGTTGCTGTAGGGGGGCTGTGCAAAGGGAAAGGGGGTTTAATGTAGAACCTGCAGAGTCATGGCCTTAGTCATAGGGTCAAGAAGACACGGGAGCTGCACCTTCAAAGCTGTTCATCTCAAATTTTAAGTACAAGTAACGGAAACACTTCATCCTTCTAAAAAAGAAAGGAAAGAAAGGGAGAAAGAAAAGACGGATTGAAAATTTTATGACTGTAATGTTACTCTACTTTAGATCAAGTAATGATGAAAATACAACTTTATTTTTGTACCGGGGTTATGTTTAGAAAGCAGGTTGCTAAACCAGGAATCTTGGCTTCCAGAGTTCATTGGTAATCCAGGGTGAAAAAAAAAAAAAAAAAAGTATCATCCAGATGGCAGTTGCAGGAGATTATTGATTGATAATCCTTTCTTGTCCTAGAAGATTAAGCTGGCCTGGTGTAGCTGTGGTCAGCTGACTGGTTTTTAAAAGAATAAATTGTAGTGCTTGTAATTCTGCCAGAACCTGGTGTTGGCTTGAACTGTTTGCACATCAAGCGCTGCAGTGAGCCTGGCCCTCCTTTGTTTACTGAAGCAAGCTCCACTCCCCTGCCCAGGTTGTTCTTTGTTGACTGAAATTAACAACAGGTGGTGAATAGAGCCCCTCCTAAGGGTGCTCTGGAGAAGTCATTTCTGAAATAGGCCTGCTTGCCAGGAGGGAAGGGTTCCCAGAAGGAATTGCTGCACCTGGGCCCGGAAGCCAGGGCGGGGCCTCTAAACCGGGGTGATTTCCTTGGTGAGGGTGCATGGTGCAGAGGGAATATCTTCAGAGGGGCATGCATCTGAAGAGTAACCTCAGGCGGTGATCAAGCCATGCCTCCTGCCTTTGTTTGGAATGGATTGTCCAGACATGGATTTATATGAGGACTACCAGTCCCCGTTTGATTTTGACACGGGAGTGAACAAAAACTACCTCTACTTGTCTCCTAGTGGGAATTCATCTCCACCTGGATCACCTACTCAGATATTCGGTAACTCTTAATTTTGTGAGGCTAAGGTTGCTGTGACAAAAGCTAGACATAATTTGAGGTTAACCTGGCTTTACGATGATTTTTAGTGTAAAGGTATACCAGGGTGTTGCTCTGTTGTACCTAGTTAGCAAAGCTGTTCTAGATTCAAAGCCAGGAGAGAGAGGGCTCGTTAAATATTTAGAATGTAGTTAGGTTTTAAATTAATAGAACTATTTTTGTGATCATTAGAAGTCTTCTGATCACTTTGAGCATGTTGAGCTGCTAAGTAGGAGAAAAGGAGGAATAGGTAGGACTTGGTTTCCAGTTGCCGAAGGAATTTATGGAGCCCCCCCCCCCCCCCCCCCCCCCGTTTTTTGTTTTTGGTAAAATGAGGTGTGAGCTCCTGAAGTACTGACTAAATTCAGGGGCCCACACTAGGTGGCCTGGAGTTTGTAGTGGAAGATTGAGAGCAGTGTACAGAAGTGCCTAGGCAAGAGATTTCTTTAAAAAAGAAAAAAATTGCTGTACCTTTGGAAGCAGTTATTCCCTCCAATGTGCTAGTACGTATTTTTCCGAAGTTTGAAGCCCCATCAGGTTGGATCACAGGACAGCACCAAGCCCAACGCAGCTTAGCCATTGTCTTTGTTCAGGCATTTTATAGCCATCGCTGGAAAATGGGAAAGAGACCTCCTCTTAACTTGTCAGGGAGGTAACCAGGTTTTCTCAGAAAAGGTTAATTATTTCCTTGTTAGTAAAAAACAGGTCACATTTTGTTCGTCCTTTCTTTTCTTCTTCTTTTTTTTTTTTTTTAGTTGTAGATGGACACGATACCTTTGTTTTATTTTTATGTGGTGCTGGGTATTGAATTCACACATGCTAGGCAAGCGCTCTACCACTGAGCCACAACCCTAGCCCATATTTAGTTCTTTTTAAGGATGAAACGTGAAAAACAAATGATTAAGGATAGTATGAAACCTAGTTATAAGCATCTGAGGTTTGTCTATTTGCTGACCACAGAGTGAGCTAAAGCAACATGCCTTTAACTGGATTGCATTTGGTAGCCACCTTTGGGAGTGCAGTTTGGATTTCTAGGAAGGGAAAAAATACTGAAAGTAACAGAGAAAGGTCAGCTGGTTTCTAGAAGCTGGGGGCTGGTGGACAACCGCTCATGTCTATTGGAGGGGGTGGATTTTCAGGACGTTTTTTGACCTTTTCTTGTCTAGGTGGCCCACCTTGGACCTCTGTCATACAGGGGCTCAGTCTTCCTCCTTGCCCAGCCTCTATAAAAAGATGGCATCATCCATTCTAACTTCTAAATCTTATCAGAGCTGCACAAGCAGCTGGAAAGTTAGATCTCCGTAATACAACCTCAATGATAAGGGCTGTATGCACCCTGGAGAAGCCAGGGCTACAGCTGCTGCAATTCAGAGGTGTAAGATTCCAGGGAAACCTTGGGCTGCTTGTTTCTTGTCATTCTCTTTGCCACTTCCAGTTGTGACTGCCTTTGAATGTTTTCTGTCAAAACAAAGGCAGTTGTAGGGTTGGGTATGCCTTTAGGAAAGTTTTGAAAAATTATGTTCACAGTTCCTAATAGCAGTCTGAAAGAGCTTGGCTCATGGGACTAAAAAAATTATGAAACAAATGAACAAGAACTAAAAACTCCTATAACTGCTAGTGCTCAGATTTAATAGTTTGCATTAATTAATAGAAAGAAGAGGGAGTGAGCAAGAAAATGAGCAGAAAGTATTACAAGAGATCATTTGGTAAGAACACAGTGATTCCAAAATAGACAAATAAAACTAGAACCCGGGACAATGATTACCAGTCTCTGTACCTGGGAACTGTTCTGGCACAAGAGCCCAGTAAACTTGTCTGAACATCAAGTGTGCTGTGTAGACAGAATGAATAACTTGTCCTCTGTGTATGCTATTTGTATTTCTATGTAGAAGTTCTTAGCATTTATGCTGATGAATCTATTTGAAAGTTCATGTGGCTTTTAGCCACTATTTTCTTAATCAGACAAGAAGTGCATATAAAAAGAGAACTGATATAAAAAAGCATCCTACTCAGAAAGGTTGCGAACACTTATCTGAAAGAACATATTCTTTGATATTTATCCATAATGCCATTTTTGGGCAAATGAGAAAGTAATGAGATTCAATCTATGGGCAGGATGTTCCTAAGAAGCACCCACAGTGAAGAGTAGGAGGTGAACCAGTGACCAGAAAGAAAAGAGACCTTCTATTAGGACTTCTGACCCCTTTGTAACCAGTGACCCACATTCAGACATACCTTATCCTTCTTGATTCTCCTAAATACAAATATCTATCAGTAACTAAACAAATTTTGTAAACAGCTTATTCTTACCATGTGTGATGCACTCATATATATTTTATGAAATATCAGAATACTGTTCCATTTCTTCTTTTCAAAATGCTTATCAAAGATTCAGTGACCAAAAAAAAAAAAAAATGCTTATCAGGTACTACTGCTAAATGAATTTCACCACCTATACTTTGAAAACTCTGATTTATATAGTAAGTTCCAGAATCTAGAGTGGAAGCTCCAGGAGCAGTTGTTTTGTCTTTTTGTGGTTGTTCACAGCTATTTCCCCAAACATCTGGAATGGAACTTGACATTTGTGGCTCAACAAATACTTGTGTAATGAATGAATGAGTGAGCCTGTCCAAATAGTAAGTCTTTGGATAGATGAAATATGAGATGGAAGTTTTATTGCTTTAGCAAAGTGACAGTTTATATCTGTTTTAAATAGGAAAGCCTTTGTTGGTAAAAAGCAGTTAAGAGAGAGTGCAATGCATGAAATAAAAGTCTCAAAATATATGATAGACAGTGAAGCCAGGCTGGGTTCTTATATTTCTCTCTGACTGAACTGTGTACCTTCTTTTAATTCATTTATTTGGAGAGTGTTTCTGAACATCTCCTGTGTGCTGGGCACTGTGCATCAGAGATCGTGCTGGGGCTACAGGTATGGAACTGGAACACGGAAGCCAAGCATTGCGCCGTCTGGGCCAGGTTCTAGTACAGTAGATATTACTCAGACGTTGCTATACCCAGAACCAGGGCTAGCTTCTCAGCTCAGATCACAGGGTCCAGGGGAAATCCTCCAGGAGCAAGAACAGTTAAAACATTATGGAAATGAATGAGAGTCAGAAAAAGGTAGAGAAGTAATATGTGCAAAGACACAAAGCATGTTGAGAAAAAGAGGTGATTGTACAGCATTGTGAATGTAATTAATGCCACCAAATTGGACACTTAAAATGGTTAAAATGTTACATCTTATGTTATATATTTTATCAAAATAAAAAATGGACCCCAAACAAGTATGGGAGGTAGGTTTATGCATATTAATATATTCTTTAAAAGAACCCCAAATTGCATCTCCCTGGATGAACTTTGGATTGGAAAACATGGTGGGAGAGGTCAATAGCAGGAAAGTTCCAAGAGCAATGAGCTCAGTTTACTTGAAGGTAAGAAGCCATGGAATGATTTAGGTCAAGGAGCATTTAGGTCAGATGCCTACCGTAGAGTGAAGCTTACTCTGGAGGCTGGGTGATAAATGAGTTTCAAGGAATGGAGACCAGTAAGGCACTGAGGGCAAAAATCTAAGCAGGAAATGGTGAGAACCTTAAATGAGTCAGGAGTAATGGGGTTAGAGGTGATGAGTGAAATAGACACTTGAACATTGAGATGAAGTGACACCTTAGAGAATAGGCAGAAAAAACCCAGGGAGGTTGGGTGGACTGGAATTTCAGGGGAACAGGAATTTCAGACTAGAACTCACTGTCAGATACCTTGGAGATGCCAAATGAGACCATGGCTGAGAACTGTCCTTAGTGGAAGGGATGTGGAATGGGCAGGCGCGAGGTGAGGGGACTGAAGGGTGATGGGAGTTTGGGGGAGAGAGGCCTGGGATGAGCGATGGTGCATGGGATGGTGGGGAAAACAAGTCCTGTGTGTCCACTTTTCAGGGGTAAGGACTGTGGGCCTCTTGAGGATGAACATGTGGTCAGAGGTCACCCAGCTACTGACTGGCCGAGTCAGTTTTTATATTCCTTTCCATCTGTGTTTCCTAGTGCTGCTCTTAATACAGTGCCACAAACTGGGAGGCTTAGCACAAGATAAATTGGTTGTCACATGGTTCTGGAGGATCGAAATCCAAATCAGTGTGTCTGCAGGGCCATGCTCCCTCTAAGGGATCCTTCCTTGCCTCTTCTAGCTTTTGGTGGCTGCCAGCCACCTATCTCTGCCTCTGCTGTTGCAGGTTGTTCTCCCCAAATCTGTGAACTGTCTTCTCATGACATTCCTCTGGATCTGATAAGGATACCAACTGTTGGACTGTTGCCCACCCAAGTCCAGAATGACCTCACCTTAACCTGATGATGTCTGCAAAGTCCAGCTTCCAAAATGGCTCTTTCACGTTCACAGGTTCCAGGAGTTAGGAAGCAGAGTGTATCTTTGAAGGGGACACATTGCAATCCATGGCACCATCTAATTTCAAAGCTTATGCTTGTCTTTTTCTATTCTTAAAAAAAAAAAAAAAAAAAAAAAAAAAAAAGAAGTTCTCTCCCCAGTTTCCTCATCTTCATACAAGGAAGGGTTTACGTTAAATAACCTCCAGTTCTATTCAGATCTAAACTTTTGTGAAAATGGCTAAAAAAAGTTTTAATCATTGTAGAAGGTCTTGAAGGGAAGCAGTTGGGATGAAAGTCAGAGATGAACAGAAAGCCGTTCAGGTGTGTGGCCCACACATGGGGGACTGGAGCTGCACCTACTGCGCCAAGCAGAGGTGCATGATGTGTACTAGGCTCCCTCTCCTGGTGTGAGTGCACGGCCCTGGAATGTGTAGAAAAGACTGCTGTTTTCCTTGGTTGAGGTTTGCAGAGGTATGCGGCGAATAGGTGGATATGCATAGGAAGAGAGACACCTCTTTTGAATCTTGAATCCAATAAGTCAGTTCAAATAAAGTCTTTATTAACATTTGTTCTGTTCTAGGCACTGAGGGTTTTTTTGTTTGATTTTTTTTTTTTTTTTTTTGTGTGTGTGTGTTTTGGGGGGGGTTACTGGGGATTGAATTAAGGGGTGCTTAACCACTGAGTTACATTCCCATCCCTTTTTTTTTTTTTTTTATGTTTTATTTAGAGATGGCCTTGTGAGTTGCTTAGGGCCTTGCTAAGTTGCTGAGGCTGGCTTTGAACTCTCTGTCCTCCTGCTTCAGCCTCCCAAGCTGTTGGGATTATAGGCGTGTGCCTCTGCACCTGGCTGTAGGCACTGTGAGTTCTAAGGTGAAAGGATAAGGGAGTGACGTCAGGACACTTTATAGTCTGGAACTGGATTGTCATTCGTTCTCAGGACTCTTTTCATTCTCCTCTCAGGCTGGCCTGCTTTCCTCCTGCCCATCACATTTGCTCCCAGGGGTTCCCACCAAGCCAAAAACTTAAGGACCCTGTCTTTCTCAGATGACCCCCAAGTGCTCACAATTTTGCATTTGATCAAATCTAAGACCTCAGATCTTATGATGTTCTGTTATTTTGTGTTTTATTAAGAGGCAAAAGATGTTGGCAATTTAAACCAAGAATCAATACTTTCTTGCCGCTTAAAAATTGTAATTTCATGTGTAGTGAAAAGTCTTTTTTAGGTTTATTTAGATATGTGCACTGACACGGGCATAATTTTTTTGAAGTAAGAAAGTTGAGGTTTTCCTAGAATGCTTTTACATTTGTTGTCTCACTTGCCTGAATTGCTTTTTATCTAGGAATCCTCTATGTCTGTGCTGTTTATTTTCTTCACACATATTGTCTGTGTGGTAGTCCTTCTTAAGTGAGAGGTCTATAAGTAGATCTGGGGATTTCTAAGCCACTCACACCAGTTTGCAGGTGATACAGAGCAGAGTCACAGGCCTGGTTGGCTGAGCAGTCGTACTGTGCCTCTCAAGCTCAGAGATGTAAAACGTAGAAAGATATCTTCAGACTGGGGCCCTATGTCTTATCCTTCTCCCCAGAGTGTGGGGCTCTCACCTGCACATCCAACAGTCACCTGTGTGTGAGCTTAAGGCTCTTCTCAGTGCAGGCCACCAGCCACCCTGTTGCTAGAGGGACTTTGTAGAGGATACACTGTTCACTTCCCCACTGAAACACTTCACAGGCCACATGGGTGGAGCTGAAGATGGGCCACAAATAATGACTTGATGGGACACGGGGTCACCGATTTCAGGCTCCTGGTACTTTCAGACCAGTTGTCTTAGTCAGCTTTTTTTTGCCGCTGTGACTAAAAGATCCAACTAGGACTACTGTAGAGGAGGAAGAGTTTATTTGGGGGCTCACAGTTTCAGGGGTCTTAGTTCATGGACAGCTAGCGCCATTTCTTGGGGCTCAAAGTGAGGACATCATCGCAGAAGAGGGTGGCAAAGGGAAGTAGCTCACATGGTTATCAGGAAGCAGAGAGAGAGAGAGAGAGAGAGAGAGAGGGAGGTCTTCACTTACCAGATACAAATATGTACCTCAAAGCTATGCCCCTAATGACCACCTCCTCCCGCACACCCTACCACTTCAGGTACCACTCAATTAATCCCTAGTAGAGAGATTAATTAACTGACTGGGTGAAAGACTCTCACAACCCAGTCATTTCCCCTCTGAACCCTCTCTCATAGTCTCACCCATGAGCTTTTGGGGGACACTTCACATCCAAACCATAACACCAGTGATGTAGTGTGGAGTCTCTGTGGAGAAAGAATTGGCCCTGTTTCCTTTATGCAGGCTTTAAAATTCAATAGCTTTTTGAGCATCAAATTTTGTTTTCCAGATTAGGAGTGCTCAACCTATGTCTGAATCCCTTTAGATTCTTCCTGAATTGGGTAGTACACATAGACAAAAAGGTATGTGTCTAAGAAAAAAATGTGAAGGGCAAGAGTTTAAGTGTCAGGAAGACCCTCAGTTTTTATCTTGCTTCTGTGAATCTGGGTAAATTATATACCCTCAGGGGATCTCAGGTTTCTGGTGGAAATAAATAGTAGTCCTCTCATCAGGTGATGGATGGTTGTAAGGTTTTTCTGTTTTAATGAGACTACATGTTAGAGAAAAAATATTCAGTGATACTTGTTTTAAAGCACAGTGTGAAAGACTTTATCCAAGACCATCAAGGTAGATGTAGGGACCACTGCACTTGGGGGGGGGGTCTTATACTGGGGGAGGGAGACTGGCTCCACTCTGAATTCGGCATGGGCAAATGGGAATTTATAGTCATTTATTATTATATATATTATTATTATAGCGTGGGGGTCTGTGGATGGAAAATCACTAAGAGGTTAAAGCAGGTTCTGGCTAAACCAACCCAACAGGATTCTTGCTGAAGGCTGCGGGTGGTGGAGGATGAAGCACCTAATCAGATGTCAAGGTAAATCAGATATCAAGGATGTGGATTCTGGCTAAACTGACTTAGCAGGGTTCTTTTGCTAAAACTAGATTTTACAAGAAAGTGCACAGATGAGCCTAGGAAGAGTTCAAAGGCCTGACTGAAGTTTGGTCAAGCAAAGAATCTTTGCCCATGTAAAAATGTCCCCTCAGAGTAGCTGGTGTATTAAACTTCAATAAATATTATACTAATGTTAATTACCCCCTTCATCTTTTTTGGGGGGAAGGAGGGGGTACTGCGGATTTAACCCAGGGCTTCTTGCATACTAGGCAAGCACTCTTACCACTAAGCTACATCCCCAATCCCCTCCCTGCCCCATCATTTAGAAACAGCTTTCCATCAGATTCTGAGAAGAAACATTAAAATTAATAAGTAAGTTTATTTTTGGATTATTTATAGTTTTAAGCAGTACTTTAAAATGTCCTCATTTCTTCACTCTCATGTTGAATGTGAAATTGGCTTGTAAGCTAGATTCTTCTTCTATCTTAGATATTGAGGTATTACTGAGCACATAGGAAGCAAGCTAATATTGAGAAAATATATAAGGCAAATTTGGAAACCATAGAGTTGGAAGTGATGAAGACTGGTTTTGATCTAGTTGCCAGAGTCTTTTATGTTTTTAGTTTTATTATTATTGTTTCCAGATATCTTCCAAGCCTGGCCGCCAGCTTCCTACTTGTGTCTTATGTGTTTTCACATCAGTGAATTGAAACATCTGTTTTCAAATCAGACTGTGTTCAAAATCCTAACTCCACCACTCATTCAGGTGGGTGAGCTTGGGCAAGTTACTTCTCCCCTGTGAACTTTTGTTTCCTCATCTGTAAATGGTGGTAGTTTTCCCCACCTTACAGAAACGTTGCAGGTAAATGAATGTTTTTGGACTCTTTAGCTCAGATTTGGATATAAATAGGATGCACTTGTGTTGGTATGTATGGTTAGTAACACTCCTGAGGCACATTTTGCTGGTTATTTTGGATCTATCATTCTGTTTGATTTTTTTTAATGTTCTTTATTTTCATTTTCTTTTTCCAACTGATCATCTAAAAACAAACCTTCAAAAATATTGATGATTTGCTGCCACCTACAGGCTCCTGTGGGAAAAGCAGAACACATCATTTCTCATCTTTTTTTTCCTCCTGGTACTGGGAACTGAACGCAGGGATACTCTACCGTTGTGCTACATCCCAACCCTTTTTATTTTTTGAGACAGGGTCTTCCTAAGTTTCCCCGGCTGGCCTCTAACTTGCAATCTTTCTACCTCAGTCTTCCAAATAGTCAGGATTACAAGTGTCTGCCACCACACCTGGCCATTACCAGCTTCTTAGATTCCAAATATGATGTTTCCATGTTATCTAAGTGGTCCTGAACCAAATATGAATAATACCACCTCTTTGGCACCTCTTTGTTTTCCTTGGTAGCCTAATGGAATATTTAAATAGTACGTAGGTAAATATGGGTATTCCTTATTTGAAATTCTTGGGGCCAGAGTATTCAGATTTTGGAGTTTTTAGGATTTTGAGTTGCATAGACTTCACCAATTGTGCATCCCTAATTTGAAAATCTAAAATCATGCATGCTTTAAAATTCAGTAGCTTTTTGAGCATCAAGTTTTGTTTTCCAGATTAGAAGTGCTCAACCTATATCTGAATCCCTTTAGATTCTTCCTGAATTGGGCAGTACACATAAAACATCATTAGCAGCTAGATAATATATTTACCCCTTGAAGTTGATTTGAAAAGTATTGCTTATTCAAAAGCATGGGAGAGTTTTTTCTGTTTTAAGACATAGCTTAGCACCTGAATTTTTTCTTATTTTGTTTTGGGCTCCTGTTGCAGTTGAGAACTTGGGAGCTCTGAGTAGAGCATTAAAATAATGTTTAGTGTTTGTTTTGGCTGCACATATACTAAAAAAATAATAATAAAAGCAAAGTAATGTTTATAGGCAGTTCTGTTAGTTCTTTCTGTGCTGCCATATCTGATAGATCCTTGTGTGTTTGCCTCCTATCCTCAATCTCATACTCCCTTTATCACACAGTCTGACGTGGAGGATGAATTTCCAAGTGCACACAGATCTCGGAAGTGGTTTCTGACAGTACAGGGCACAGTGCCTCTTCACAGTTTGGTTTGGCTGGCGTTGTCGTAAGAGGTACCAATGCCAGGAAGCAGGAGATGGCATCTGGTAAAGGCCTGGGTGCTGACCTAGGGGGCTAAGCTAAAACAATAAGAAACTGCTGGAAGATTTCAAGTGGAGAGTGATATGATCTGACTTCTGTTATGGAAATGTAACTTAAGTAGTCCATTCAGGATATTTTAGAGGAAATGTACAGAAGCCATTATTCATTGAGCTCTTCTACTGGCTGATCATACATTTGAAGTACTGTGTGTGCATTTGAGAGCTTATTCATATTCTATTTGTCAGTCCAATTTGTGGTTTTGGAATTGTTTTAGTTGTATTAACAATTCTGTAAACACCTTCCAGGTAGGCACTGTTTTGGTACTTCACCTTGGTGACTCTTGTTACTAAACAGTTATTATACAACAGAGACTGTCAGGTCCCTCTGTAACGTGTATGCAATGTTCATACACATTGTCACGTTGGCTCCTTTACTTTTCTCATGTTTGTCGTGATGAAGGCAGCTTTTTCAACATTACAGCTCTTTTTCCTCTCTGCCTGCCTGCCTGTTAAGTCCTTCATCTGCTGCCTGGCGTCTTGCTTTGGGCAGGTGCCACACGATGATAGAACTGAACAATCCCTTCTCAGACATGGGAGTGGAAGGTGGTAGGGGAAAACTGCAATGGCTGTGACACTCACTGGCAGAAAAAGGAGAATTGAAACAGAGGGAAGCTTCCTCTGGTCCTCCATGCAAAAAAAAAAATTTGCTGCTACAGAAAACCATGAAATCTCAAATCTGCAACATGGGAACAGGTGGGTGGACCATAGTCTGGGTAAGCAGGAGGCCCGTGAGTGCTTGCTTCAGGTGGAGATGTTTAAGTGGGTGCCCAAAACTCAGCAATCAGATATGTTAATACAGTGTTTTTAAAACATCAAACTTAATGCAAACAAAATCTGTGATGGACAGAATATTAAAATTTTAAAGTCATGTTCAGTAACAGTGCTGTCCATGTAGAGCCATTTGGGAGCCCGAGGCAAGAGGAGAAAATCAGCAGTACGGATCCTATTTAAAGTTGGGTATTTTGTTTGTCATGGATTTTTTTGAATTAATTTTCATTTTAAAACTGCATTACAATATTATTTGTATTGAGTTTTTTGGTACTCAATTCCATTTTGCACTTAAGGTTTAGGATCTTGCTGGCCTCATCTTCGCCTTTGGATGAGAATTGAGCAAGAAGACAGGGGAGAGCAGAGGGGCAGCTGCCTTCCTGGCCATGATCCAGATACAGAGCTCGTCTAGTGGGCTCTGTTCCAGGGGAATGGGTGCAACTGATGTGGCTTTAAATAATGTGAAAAGTCTGTGTTTTTGTGTGTGTGTGCGTGTATTTGTATGTATGCTTTTTAAAGAGTATCTGGATCCCTTGTACTGAGGATTGAACTCAAGATACTCTAACCCTGAGTTACATGGAAAGAAATGGAAGGAATACAATTTCTCTAGGGCTTTAAGTTCATCCCATGGTTGATTCTTCACTGTTTTTCTTTTCTTTGGATGGTGCTGGGGATGGAACCCAGGACCTCACACATCCTAGGCAAGTGCTCTACCACTGAGCTACCTCCCCATCCCTGAGGTTTCTGAATGTTGGGTTGGATCATCACAGGAAGCTAAAGATGTGTGCAGTCTTCTCCCAGGGGCTAAAATCTTTCATCTCGTTTATGCTGATTTGCTTATGTAGCATCTTATAGATGTATTCTATAAGATGTGTGCAGATCCCATTCTCAGCCTCTCTTCTGCTCTGTCCAAACTGTATGGTGATTGAGAATGTGAGCAGAAGCCAGCAGAAGCCTGTATTTTCTAAATTCATATTCTGGCAGAGTCTAAATTGGTGGTTTTAGTGGTTAACCCAGACTTTATTCTTGTCTTTTACTGGGAGAGCCCGGTCATTTGAAGGTACAAAGAGATGATGTGTGGATCTAACCTAATTGACTTTATTCTGGCCAGTTTAGCGGAGCAACCTAAAGGACAATTCTACTGACCTTTCACAATTGACAGACTTTTCTCTTTCTTTTTTTATCCCCAAGGTCTGCTGAGGACAGACACAGTACCTGAGGAAGGAGAAGATGCTGCAGCCACGCTCAGTGCCACAGAGACCCTCTCAGAAGAGGAGCAAGAAGAGCTGAGAAGAGAACTTGCAAAGGTGAAGGAGAACCATTCCTTTTATAAGCTGGTGTTTTGCACTTAATATGCAATTTCCTTGTTTCTCTAAAGCATGTGGGACTGGTTTACAGTTAGTTCCAGGGAAGAGAAAGCACCTTGTGTTTATTGCTTAAATTAGGTCTTGCTTCAGGAGAGGAGATTGAAGGGGATGATTCCAGTTTTTTTTAATATAATAAAACATAGGGGTCAAGTGGGTCTGAGATGTAGCGTGTGGAGGAGGAAATGGGTGGGAACACTACCAACAAGTCTCCTAAGGGATGTTGCTGAGCCTGATACTTGTGTTCTTCAGCCACACCAGTGACTTCTCTGTCCCTGCCTGTGGTGTGGGTATTGGCACCTCTGAACCTTCTGCTCTCCAACTCCATTCCTCCCTCCCTCCTTTCCTTCCTTCAGCTTTCTGCCTGACTTCAAAATTCCAACTTCCTTCTTTCCTAACTTCCTTTCTTCTATAAAACTCACATAACATAAAATTAACTGTTTTTCTGGGCATTGTGGTGCACCTGTAAAAATCACAGTGACTTGGGAGACTGAGGCAGGAGGACTGCAAGTTTGAAGTCAGACTGGTCAACTTAGCAAAACCCTCTTTCAAAATAAAACAATAAGAAAGACTGGAGATGTGATTTAGTGGTAGAGCATCTCTGGGTTCCGTTCAGTTTTCCTACTGGAAAAAAAAAGAACTGTTTTAAAAGTGTACAATTCAGTAGCATTTAGTGCATCTACACTTTGTGCACTATTACTTCTTTCAAGGTCCAAACATTTTCTCTTGCTCCAAAGGAGTCGTCCATACTCATTAAGCAGTTACTGTTTGGTTTCCCTTCTCTCAGCCCCTGGAAATAGCTAATCCGCTTGTGCCTGTATGGATTTAACTGCTTTCTGGATATTTCATGTAAATGGAATCATGCAATATGTGACATTCAAGGTTTATTCATTTTGTAGTATGTGTCAGTGCTTCATTTTTATGGCTGAATAATATTCCATTGCATGTACCTAGCATATTTTATTTTTTCATTAATTTATTGATGAACATTTGGGTAGTTTCTATCTTTTGCTTATTGTGAATAGTGAGCTTTTAACATTTATGTACAGATATTTGTTATGCCTGGAAGTGGAATTGCTTTGTCATGTGGTGATTCCACCTTTAACATTTTTGGAGAATCACCAAACTTCCACAGCAGTGACACCATTTTATATTATCACCAGCCATTTGTTCACATCCTTGGTAACATGTTAGTCTCTGTTTCCTTCATTAATAGCCATCCTAGTGGGTGTGAAGTGGTATCTCATTGAGGTTTTGATTTAAATTTCTCTAATGACTAGTGATATTGAGCATCTATTCATGTGCTCATTGGCCATTTATCTCTCTTGGAGAAATGTCTATTTAAGTCCTTTGTCCATTTAAATAATTGGATTGGTTGTCTGTTGTGGAGATGAGAGAGTGAGTGAGTGTGGGTGTGTGTGTGTGTGTGTGGGGGGTGTATTCTGGATGCTAGACCCTTATCAGATACAGTGGTCAAATGTTTTCTTCTATCTTGTAGGCTGTCTTTTTACTTTCTTGATAGTGTCTCTTGATATGTAAAAGTTAATTTTTGATGAATTCTGATTTTTTTCCTCTCTAGTTGCTTGTGGTTTTGGTGTTATATATAAAAATTCATTTTCAAATCTAAGATCATAAAGATTTGCCCCTGTGTTTTCTTCTAATATTTTTGTGGGGTTAACTTTTACATTTAAAGCCCTTTGTTTATTTTGAGTTAATCTCTGTGGTTTGTGGTAAAGTTCCAAGTTCATTTTTTTGCACGTGGATGTTTAGTTTTCTCAGACTATTCTTTTCCAGTAAATGCTGTTGGCATCTTTGTCAAAAATCAGTTAACCATATATGAACTTATTTCTGATCTGTCAATTCTGTTACATTCCTCTAGATATTTCTTCTTAGAATAATTTTACGCTGTTTTGATTACTATAGCTTTGTAGTAAGTTTTGAAATCTCGAAGTATGAATCCTTGACCTTTTCTCCTTTTAAAAAATGTAATTCAGGTCCCTTGGAATTACAAATGGACTTCAGAATCTGCTCCTCTTCTTCTTCTTCTTTTTCTTTTCTTTCTTTCTTTCTTTCTTTCTTTCTTTTTTTTTTTTTTTTTTTGGTACCAGGGATTGAACCCAGAGGTGCTTAATCACAGAGCCATATCCCCAGCCTTTTTTATTTTTTTATTTTATTTTTTTGAGACTAGAGTCTCACTAAGTTGCTTAATGGCCTTGCTAAATTGCTGAAGGTGGCTTTGAACCCAGGATCCTCCTTCATCGAGAGTCACTGGATTACTTACTGCTCCCAGTAGAAGCTGCTTTTCCACCACAAAAAAATACCATTGGAATTTTGATAGGGCTGGCATTGAATCTGTAGATTGAGTTGGTGAATATTGCTATCTTTTTTGTAGGGGGGTGGGTTGCTTAGTAAGTTGCTTAGTACCTTGCTGTTGCTGAGGCTGGCTTTGAACTCGTGATCCTCCTGTTTCAGCCTCCCTAGCCACTGGGATTATAGGCATATGCCACCACACCCGGCGTATATTGCTACCTTAACAATATTAAGTCTTTAGTCCATCAACATAGAATGTCTTACCATTTATCTTTAATTTCATTTAGCAGTGTTTTTTAGTTTTCTGTGTACAACTTACACTTCCTTAGTTATGTTTATTCCTTTTAAACTTTTTATGTATTTGATCCTTTTACTGTTAACATTTTATTGTTTTATTCTTTTTAAAGAATCAGCTTCAACTTTATTCATCATTGTTTTCTATTTTACATTTTGTTTAGTCTTTATTATTCTCTTCCTCCTGTAAGCTTTGCATTTAGTTTACTGTTTTTTTTTTTCCTCTTTCAGATTTATGGTATTGATTTGACATCTTTATTCTTTTTTTTAATATAGGTTTTGATAGGTGTATATCTCCTACGGACACTGTTTTCATTACAACCCATCAGCTTTAGTATCTTGTGGTTTTGTTTTCATTCATCTCAAAATATTCTGGGGGTGGGGATGTGGCTCAAGCGGTAGTGCGCTCGCCTGGCATGCGCGGGGTGCTGGGTTCGATCCTCAGCACCACATAAAAATAAAATAAAGATGTTGTGTCCACTGAAAACTAAAAATAAATATTAAAAAATTCTCTCTCTCTCTCTCAAAAAAAAAAAAGTTTTTTTTTTTTTTTTTGTAATTCCCTTTGTATTTCTTCTTCAACTTACTGGTGGTTGAACAGTGTGTTACTTTTCATAATTGTGAATTTTTCAATTTTCCTTTGGTTTTTTATTTCTAATTTCAATTCATTATGGTTTAGAGAAGGTGCTTGTACAGCTTAAATGTTATCAAGACTTATGCTGTTGCCTGGAGAATGTCCTTTTTGTAACTGAGAAGAATGTGGGTTCTATGGTTTTGTGGGGGAGAGTTCTATGTATGTCCATTAGGTTTAGTTGGTTTATATTATCTTTCAAAGCCCTGTTTCCTTCTTTGTCTGGCTGTTTGTACTATCCATTTCTTTCCAAAAGGTTTTATGAATAAGGCTGGGATAGAATGGGTAAGGGAGATTGACATAGGCCTTATGAGGAGGGTGAGGATTATTATGAGTATTTAAGGTGTGACTAATGTTACTTTAAAAAAGACAAAACCCAGTTTTTCTACAAGTTATGTTTACTATAGAAACATTAAAAAATGAAGAAGATTGTAATGAACGACAGTGTCAAAGTTTTTAGATTAAGTTTCTTGATTGTATATATTGCTGTAACCTGTTTTAGAAATCTCTTCTAAGAAAACATTAGAATATACATCTGTAGCTTTTCCCCACTTATTTAAATTTCAAAACATTTTCATACCAATAAATAATCTTTCACAATCTTATTTTTGATTTCTGTAAGCTCATTTTTAGTTGATGGACATATTGTCATTTATAAACATTCTGTTTTTTTTGCTATTATGAATAATTGATAAAAATACTTTCACACAGATCTTTATGCACTTCTTTAATTATTTCCCTTAAGAGAAAGTCCTTGAAGTAGAATTATTTATATTCCCATGTACACCAACATAGCCAAAATGCTCTTCCTCATGTTTCTCATGGTGTATGAAAGATCATTTTTTCCAAATCCTTTCCAGCTCTCAGTATAATATCAAAATAAAAATAATTAATGGCACCTAATGTCTACAGCTCAACTGAGCTCTCAGTGTATTATTTTTATTAATTTTAATAGCAGATGTTATCATGATGAATGGGAGAGGAAACACAGGTCTTGAAATAGATTATATAACTTTGTTTAGTAAATGAAGTTATTGGGTCTATGATTTATAAATATCTTCCCCACTCTATGGATTACCTAAGTTTTTTTTTTTTTTTTTTTTTTTTTACCTGGGATTGAACCCAGCTCTTTATATATGCCGGACAAGCACTGCACCACTAAGCTATACTTGATTGCACCCTTTGAAACAAAGAAGTTTTTAATTTTGGTAAAGTCAACTTTATGTATTTTTCCCATGTGGTTTCTTGTGCTTTAGTATCATGTGACAGAAGCCTAATCCAAGGTTGTGAAGATCAAGGTTGCCTACACAATGAAGGGTAGCAGCCTTTAGGCCTATATTCAGAGTTCAGCCTTTACGAACTCTGATGCCTGGGCACATCCTGTTTTGTTTGTATAGTATTCATGCTTTTTTAAGAAGTTTATCCACCCTTCCCAAAGTCTGTGAGATATGACAGAATACAATGACTGTTACCTCTTGGTTGTGTAATAATAATAATTAGATACAACAAAAATCATTTACACTTCTAAGTAAGGATAATTTTCAATTTGGAAAAAAACTGGTTGAAATAGTTGCAGAAACTTCAATAGATTTTTTTTTAAAAAAACCCTTTTATTTTTCTGTATTCTTTTTTTTTTTTTTGGGAGGGGGGACCCAGGGATTGAACTCAGGGGCACAGAACCACTGAGCCACATCCCCAGCCCTATTTTGTATTTTATTTAGGGACAGGGTCTCACTGATTTGCTTAGCACCAAACGAAGTTGCTAGGGCTGGCTTTGAACTTGTGATCCTCCTGTCTCAGCCTCCTGAGCTGTTGGGATTACAGGCATGGGCTGTTGTGCCCAGCTCTTTATTTATTTTAATCTATCTATCTATCTATCTATCTATCTAATCTAATCTATTAGTTCCCATCAGTTATACGTGATAGTAGAAAGCTCTTTGATTCATTGTACACAAATGGAGTAAAAGTTTTCCCTTCTTTGGGTTGTGCACGAAGTAGAGTCACATCATTTGTGCAATCATACATGTACCTAGAGCAGTGATGCCCATCATTCCACCGTCTTTCCTACCCCTTTGTCTCCTCCCGACCTCCCCTTTGCCCCATCCAAACTTCCTCCACTTATCCCAGGTGCCCCCACCCCCATATGGATTAGCATCCACTTATCAGAGAAAATATTTGGTCCCTGATTTTTTTTTGAGATTGGCTTATTTCACTTAGCATAATATTCTCCAACTCTATTCTTACTTTGAACTATAACTTAAATACTATCAAATTCAACTTTTTAAAGTGTACAATTTGGGGTTTGCCTATGTGCATTCACTAGGTTGTACAGCCATCACTGCCAATACCAGAACATTTTCATCACCTCACAAAGAAACCTGTTCCCCTTAACAGTCAGTCCCAATTCTCCCTCCCCAGCCCCTGGTGATTATCTCTTTCCCCATAGATTTGCCTATTCTGAATGTTGCATGTAAATGAAATTATGTAACACATGGTCATTTATGATTGCTTCTTTTACTTTAATGTTTTCAAAGTTCACTCATGTGACACATACCAGGACTTTTAATGGCTGAACAGTATTCCATTACATGGTCACATTTTGTCTTCCCATTCATCAGTTGATGGACATTTAGGTTGTTTTTTTTTTTTTTTTTTCTGCTCTACTTTTTCATTTCATTTATTTTTTTATTTTTTTTAATTGGTTGTTCAAAACATTACAAAGCTCATGATATATCATCTTTCATACATTTGACTCAATTGGGTTATGAACTCCCATTTTTACCCCAAATACAAATTGCAGAATCACATCGGTTACACACTCACATTTTTACATAATGGCATATTAGTGACTGTTGTATTCTACTACCTTTCCTATCCCCTACTATCCCCCCTCCCCTCCCCTCCCATCTTCCCTGTCTACCTCATCTGCTGTTGTTCAATTCTCTCCCTTGTTTTCCCCCCCTTTCCCCTCACAACCTCTTATATGTAATTTTGTGTAAAATTGAGGGTCTCCTACCATTTCCATATGCTTTCCCTTCTCTCTCCCCCCACTCGTCTTTGTTTAATGTTAATCTTTTCCTCATGCTCTTCTTCCCTGTTCTGTTCTTAGTTGCTCTCTTTATATCAAAGAAGACATTTGGCATTTGTTTTTTAAGGATGGGCTAGCTTTGCTTAGCATAATCTGCTCTAATGCCATCCATTTCCCTGCAAATTCTATGATTTTGTCATTTTTTAGTGCTGCGTAATACTCCATTGTGTATAGATGCCACATTTTTTTTTATCCATTCATCTATTGAAGGGCATCTAGGTTGGTTCCACAGTCTAGCTATTGTGAATTGTGCCGCTATGATCATTAATGTGGCAGTATCCCTATAGTACGCTCTTTTAAGATCCTCAGGGAATAGTCTGAGAAGGGTGATAGCTGGGTCAAATGGTGGATCCATTCCCAGCTTTCCCAGGAATCTCCATACTGCTTTCCAAATTGGCCTCACCAATTTGCAGTCCCACCAGCAGTGTACAAGTGTACCTTTTTCCCCACATCCTCGCCAACACTTATTGTTGTTTGACTTCATAATGGCTGCCAATCTTACTGGAGTGAGATGGTATCTTAGGGTGGTTTTGATTTGCATTTCTCTGACTGCTAGAGATGGTGATCATTTTTTCATGTACTTATTGATTGTATGTCCTCCTCTGTGAAGTGTCTGTTCAGGTCCTTGGCCCATTTGTTGATTGGGTTATTTGTTATCTTATTGTTTAATTTTTTGAGTTCTTTGTATATTCTGGATATTAGGGCTCTATCTGAAGTGTGAGGGGTAAAAATTTGTTCCCAGGATGTAGGCTCTCTATTTACCTCTCTTATTGTTTCTCTTGCTGAGAAAAAACTTTTTAGTTTAAGTAAGTCCCATTTGTTTATTCTTGTTATTAACTCTTGGGCTATGGGCATCCTATTAAGGAATTTGGAGCCCGACCCCACAGTATGTAGATCGTAGCCAACTTTTTCTTCTATCAGACACAGTGTCTCTGATTTGATATCTAGCTCCTTGATCCATTTTGAGTTAACTTTTGTGCATGGCGAGAGAAAGGAATTCAGTTTCATTTTGTTGCATATGGATTTCCAATTTTCCCAGCACCATTTGTTGAAGATGCTATCCTTCCTCCATTGCATGTTTTTAGCCCCTTTATCAAATATAAGAAAGTTGTAATTTTGTGGATTGGTTTCTGTGTCCTCTATTCTGTACCATTGGTCCACCTGCCTGTTTTGGTACCAGTACCATGCTGTTTTTGTTACTATTACTTTGTAGTACAGTTTGAACTCTGGTATCGCTATACCTCCAGATTCACACTTCCTGCTTAGAATTGCTTTTGCTATTCTGGGTCTTTTGTTTTTCCATATGAATTTCATGATTGCTTTATCTATTTCTACAAGAAATGCTGTTGGGATTTTGATTGGCATCACATTAAACCTGTAGAGAACTTTGGGTAATATCGCCATTTTGATCATGTTAGTTCTGCCTATCCATGAACAGGGTACATTTTCCATCTTCTAAGATCTTCTATCTCTCTCTTTAGGGTTCTGTAGTTTTCATTATATAAATCTTTCATCTCTTTTGTTAGGTTGATTCCCAAGTATCTTATTTTCTTTGAGGATATTGTGAATGGAGTGGTTTTCCTCATTTCCATTTCATAAGTTTTGTTGCTGATATACAGGAATGCCTTTGATTTATGCGTGTTGATTTTATATCCTGCCACTTTGCTGAATTCATTTATTAACATTTAGGTTGTTTTCACTTGGGGCTGTTAAGAGTAATACTGCTGTGAACATTTGTATATGTGTTTTTCTGGGGATATAAGTTTTCAGTTCTCTTCATTAAATACCTAGAAGTAGAACTGCCAGGACATATGGTAGCTTTTTTTTTTTTTTTTAATTTTTGAGGAACCATCCAACTGCTTTGCTGCCAAACTGCATCATTTTATCTTCCACCAATAGTAACTGAGGTTTACTTTAGTAACTTTGTCCTTGCCAACACTGGTTTATGTCTGTCTTTTTGGTTATAGCAGTCCTACTGGATGTAAAGTGTTATTTCTGTTGATGTTGATCATCTTTTCTTCTTGCAAGAAATGTCTACTCAAGTCTCTTTCCCACTTAAATCTGGTTATTTGTCTTTATTATTCAGCTGTAAGTTTCTTTATATATTTTGGAATCTAGACCAGACATATCGTAATATATAACATTTGACTCTCAGGCACTTAATTTGCCCATTCTGTCAGTTTTTCTTTTCTTTTTTTGGTACAGGGGTTGAGCCCAGAGGTATCCTACCACTGACCTACATCCCCAGCCCTTTTTGTATTTTTAATTTGAGACAGGATCTTTTTTTTCCCTCTACATATTTCATTGGTGCATTGTAGTTGTACATATTGATGGGATTTATTGTTACATATTTGTACATGTACACAATATAACCATATAATTTTTTAAAAAAATTTTTAGTTGTAGTTGGACACAATACCTTTATTTTATTTATTTATTTTTATATGGTGCCGAGGATTGAACCCAGTGCCTCATGTGTGCTAGGCAAGCGCCCTACCGCTGAGCCACAACCCAGCCCAACAATATACTTTTTTTTTAATATTTATTTTTTAGTTTTAGGTGGAAACAATATTTTTATTTTTATGTGGTGCTGAGGATTGAACCCAGTGCCTCATGCATGCTAGGTGAGCACTCTACAACTGAGCCATAATCCCAGCCCCTCAACAATATACTTTTTGAGACAGGATCTTGCCAAGTTGTTGAGGCTGGCCTTGAACTTGTAGTCTTCCTACTTTAAACTCCCTAGTCACTGGGATTCAGACCTACACCACCTGACTTGTTCAGTTGTCATTGTAATTTCATGATAATGTATTTTGGAGCACAGCAGTTTTTAATTTTGATGATGTCTAATTTAATTTTTTCCTTGTTGCTTGTGCTTTATTTGTTATATCTAAGAAACCATTGCCTAAATCAAGGTTTTAAAGATTTGCCTTGGTGTTTTATTTTGAGAGTTATATGGCTTAGTTTTTATATTTAGGTTTCTGATGCATTTTGAGTTATTTTTTGTATATGAACTGAGTTAAATGCTCAGTTTTATTCTTTTATCCAAGAAATTGGAAATTCAGTTGTCCAAGTCATATTTATTGGGGATAAAAAACAAACCAAAACCAAAAACCAAAAACCAAAACAAACAAACCTATTTTTTTCCCACTAGCTATCTTGGCCACTTTTATTGAAAACTAGTTTGCTTAATTTTATTCCACTGGTCAACAGGGCTGCTCTTCCTCTCCTTCCCTTCCTCCCCTCTTTTTCGGTACTAGGTGTTGAACCCCATAGCCTCTCACAAGCTAGGCAGGCAGTGTATGACTGGGCTACATCCCTAGTCCTCACATGTCTGTTCTTAATGCCAAGTACCACAGTCTCCATTAATAGAACCTTGTAATGCCTTTTTCACTTGTTATTTTTGATTTGCAATAGAGATTCTTACTGATGTTCTCTAATGCTTTTAAAGTCATTGTGTATGTGGAATTAAGAAATGGTAGCTATGTTGGGCTGTATTTTATCACATGCTAACCAACAAAAGCAGGGAATGCACTGGGTTGTGCATTGTTAGGAAGATTCACAGTGGTCTTTTTTTTTCTAAGTTTCATTAGGGAAAATTGGTACCTCAGAAAAGTGAGGGGTAGGAAGCTTACCATTTAGTTCTATGTGAAGTACCTGGGGATTTGGAGTTTTGGGGAGAGAGAGGTATTGGAAAGGTAAGAGTGCACGATGAGGCCCCTGTGTTTAATTGCAAAGATTCGTAAGTACTTTCAGAGCTTAAACTAAGTCACTCATTCTGAAATCATGGAGAAGTGGAGTCTGGAAACCTGGGTTGAATTTGTGGTTCCTGTGTTACTTGTTGGATGACTTTGGGCAAATCATTCAATTTACTCAATTTTGAACCATATTTACTCCCCTTCTGCTACATTTTTACATTCTACTTCATCAGCATTAATCTTAAAATATATCTTTCAAAACTGGTATATACTTGAGCTATCTCCTACAGGCATAGAAGATCGTCTGTTCTTGGCCTACCTTTCAATTAAGCCATTTAAGAGTCTAGTGGTTAGAGTATTCTATTTTTTGGTGTCTACATCATGTTTGATATATGCTTCTCTCCATTGTTGAGTACTATATTTTTTAATTTCATGTTCTCTTAAGATTTAATTAGCAGCACAAACAGTTGACTTAGTTATGTATGTTGTTGTTAAAGGTTGTACTGTCTTTGAGGTCATAGAAGTGTGCTGGTGAGGGCTGAGAGTATGGTTTTGCAGCAAGCTAAGGGAAGCATTTCTGTAAAGGTCTAGAATAGTAAGAAGCATATCTTAGGGACCTAATTTTTCAATTTTCTAGGACAAAAAACAAATTCTCTCCCATATGGTGTGTTTCCCTGTGTGAGCCTACCCTTTTTCTGATTTCCTGGTTTAGCCTTTTCTCCTACTCTTTCTTTTCTTTGTAGCACCTGCTTACAGTTTTAGCTTCCGCAGCTTCTTCCTCCAAGTCTTTTCAGCTTCTCCTTTCAGTGTTATCTCAATTTCTCAAACTGAGCTTCTGGATGAGAGAATGATTAGTTAAGTACCTCTTTCCCACCAGTCATATCATTGGTTGATGGCCCCTCGATGGGTGAATGGTCTTGGGTCCCTGACCCACAAAGGATCTCCACAGGCCCCTGTGGGAGGCAGTGTGGTTTATTATGGCAGTTTCTTTGGCAGTCACGAAAAATGATACACCAAGTATGAACTCATGAAATACACAAGAAGATTGAATTCTGGTGTGGGTTGGTGGTACATGTTTTCGTGGGGAATGAAGGTTATTTTGATTTTATACACAAATAGAAGATTTTGTGGGCATTCAAATAGTGTAGAATTATTTTATCTGGCAGGTTGCATCACAGGTCAGCAGAATAGGTATTGGAGTGATTTGAGCATTATCTGTTGGAAAGGGATTTCAGCTCTTAACCACCATGCAATAACTAAGTAAAGAACTACAGGGAGAGAGGAGAAGGCAGATACAGCTCAATAGGAATTTGAACAATTACCTGCAGAGAGAAAAGAACAGCTCTGTAGAGAGAACCTGCATGTAGCCTGTTTGTATAACAACATGATGTGTTAAAAAGACAGGTAAATGAATCAATTTTTAAATCACTCTGGAATTTTGAGTAGAGTTTTGTTCTAATAATCTTGACTTACTGAATAACTTTTGCCATATTCTTCCCCCAAATCTCTTTCTCATAGGTAGAAGAAGAAATCCAGACTCTGTCTCAGGTGTTAGCAGCAAAAGAGAAGCATCTAGTAGAGATCAAGCGGAAACTTGGAATCAATTCACTACAGGAACTAAAACAGAACATTGCCAAAGGGTGGCAAGATGTGACGGCAACATCTGCGTATGTTCCCTCAATACATTTTTCTAGACAACCTGAAGGACATTTCTATACCTTTTCTTTGGGGAAGGGAAGAGAAAGGGGATGAGGACACTTGGATAGCTTTTATTTAAATCACACAGAGCACTTTCTTTCCGTTTCTCTATTATAACTTTGGTTTTCTAACTGTTTTAGGGAATAGAAATAAAACCAGCCTCATATGCAAGTTGAAAAAAAACAAAATTCAAATTCAAGAAGGCTATACAGTAGTCCTCCTTTACCATAGTTGTTTCCTGAGGTTTCAGTTTCTTATAGTCAACTATACTCTGAGAATATTAAATGAAAAAATTCTAGAAATAAATAATTAATAAGTTTTAAATTGCATGCCCTTCTGAGTAGCATGATAAAATCTCTTGCTGTCTAGCAAAGGAAACAATTAGATGTAAGAGATAACCTACTGAATAGGAGAAAATCTTTGCTAGCTACTCTTCTGATAGGATAATCTCTAGAATATATAAAGCATACAAAAAACTTTAATAAGCAAAATAACCCCACTAATAAAAGGGCAAATGAATTAAACAGACACTTCTCCAAAAAATAATACAAATGGCCAATAAATATATGAAAAAATGTTCATCATTAGCAATAAGGGAAATGCACATCAAAACTACAGTGAGTTTTCATCTCACATCAGTCAGATGACAGTCATCAAGAATACAAATAATAATAAATGCTGGGGAGGATGTGGAGAAAAAGGAACACTTTTACACTGTTGGTGAGATTAAAATATAAATATAAATTAGTACAACTGCTATGGAAATCAGTGTGGAGATTCCTCAAAAGACTAGGCATGGAACCACCATATGGTCTAGTTATATCATTTCTTGGTATTTGTCCTAAAGAATTAAAAGTCTTCACACTACAGTGATATATGCATACTCATGTTTATAGCAGCACAATTCACATAGCCAAACTATGGAACCAGCTGAGGTGTCCATCAATGAATGGATAAAGAAGAGTTTTATTTAGTCATAAAAAAAGAAATTATGTTATTTCCCGGAAATTGGGTATAGCTAGAGACCATTATGTTAAGCAAAATAAGTCAAACTCAGAAAGTTAAGGGTCATATGTTTTCTATCATATGTGGAAGCTAGACAAGAAAAAGAGGGGGAGGATCTCATGAAAATCAAAGGGAAGATCAATAGAAGAAAGGAACTGAAGGAGTTGGGGAGGGAAGAGGGAAGTGCTGGAGAGTGATATTGGCCAAATTATAGTGTTATATTGTGTGTTGTATGCATGTATGAGTATGTAACAGCAAATACCATCATCATGAACAACTATAATGCACCAATTAAAAACATGAGAGGAAAATTTTTTTTCCCTCCATTAGGTACTTCCAGAAATCATAAAACAAACAAACAAACAAAAAACTCCAAAAACTCATGCTATCCTGCTTGGGACACAGATCATCTCCTTTGTCCAGTGTATTCATGTTGAATATGCTACCAAGTCACTTAGAAGCCACATTAGAGAAAACAGTATATACAGAGCTTGTGAGATCTGCGGTTTTATGCATACACTGATGATTTTGGAACATGTATTGCCATCAGATTAGGGAGGGGACTACTGTATATTGACTTTCCAAATATATATATAGTGTCGTTTAGTCCTCAGAATAAGTCACTAGAGTATTGGTAAGACAACCCTAGATAAGGAAATAGGCCCCGATAAGTGAAGTTTTGAGGTCACACACCTCCCAAAATGTTGGGTCAGGACTCAAATTCAAGTCTGGACAACTATACAGCCAGTCCTTTTTATTTATTAACCTGTTTGTATGTATCATAAGATTTTCAGGTCAGTCTCTTCGATGTGCTCATAGCAGAGACCAGTTATTTGAGATGTGTCTTTGATCACACAAGTTCTGATATAGCATTATCATAGTGCAGTTTTCTTTCTTGTCACAAGGAGGAGCAAATTTCTAGCAAGGGATTTAAACTGTTGTCTTATCTTTTGTATCTCTGCAACTGCTGACCAGGTGAGCTTAGGAGTTGTTTACAGCTTAGCCATCATCAGTGAGGCCAGCTGCTTTTGACCTGATGGTACTTGCCCACTCTTGGTCCATTTCCATTCATGTTAGTTGGCAGTGGGAAAACACACAGGAAACTAGTCTTTGACTGCATTATCATGAACAATATTTGTTCCTGGTATTTGATCTTGATGGGGTAAGAAAAAATGCCTGAGGGGCTGGGCTTGTAGTTCAGTGGTAGAGCTCTTGTTTCACATTCGTCAGGCCCTGGGTTCAATTCTCAGCACCACATAAAAATAAATAAATAAGAATAAAGACATTGTGTCCATCTACAACTTAAAAAATATTTTTAAAAAATGCCTGATCATTCATTTCCACAGTGGGGATCTTAACCTTTGTGTAGGTACCATACTCTTTTTGTTGTTTGTTTTTCTAATCTTAGGTGGCTGGGAAGAGAGGGGATGGTAACTTAACACCTTTCTGGTACAATATCACCCTAGAGTCATTTTAAGTGTTGCATCTTTTACATACTCTATTGAGGGTTCAACAAGTCCTTACTTGGTAGCTGTACAGATGGGAAAAATTTTAAAAAATTATGCTCATAAAATTTGTTTAGATAATAAAATATACAAGGGCTCTACTGAACCTGACCTACTTTTTGCTTTTGAGCCTGGTTTTATTTGCTTTAACTATGTGAGATAACGGTGTAAAAGGCATTTGAACAATTTGATGTCATTTTTGCTTTGTTTGACTTATGTGGAAAAGGAAGGGAGAAGAGGTGTAATTTTGTTCAGACTCTGGCTCATTTTCATTTTGCTACTATTTGAAACACTTCCCTTGGATTCTGTGGGCCTTCTGTAATAAGCCTCTGCCTTTCTGTCTGGATGAGAGTGCTGCAGGAAACTGCCTGAAATGATGGCTCAGACTGTGATGTGATGGTTGTTGCCCTGGTATTAGGAAGGATTTTAGAAGTTTTTAAAGATATTTTATTTTGAGGAGCTGGAGTTGTGGCTCAGTTGTAGAGGGTTGCCTAGCACATGTGAAGCACTAGATTCGATCCTCAGTATCACCTACAAATAAATAAAGGCATTGTGTTCATATACAACTAAAAAAATTTTAAAAAATACTATTAAAAAAAGATATTTGAGAGTCCTTCAGTAGATGGTGACCACTGCCTTGGAATAATGTTAGAAAAGATTAACTGACTTTTTTTTTTTTTAATAATTGGATACAGATATAAGAAGACGTCTGAAACCCTGTCTCAGGCTGGACAGAAGGCTTCTGCTGCATTGTCATCTGTTGGCTCAGTCATCACCAGAAAGCTGGAAGATGTAAAGTATGTCTGCATTTTTCCTTGCTCACTAGGTAGCTCAGGCAGATTGAAATGCTCTTGTGATTGCTTTTGTTTCCCAACTTTGGCTCAAGATGATGCTGAATTCTCTCCTCTGATGGAGTGAGGGAGGGTGCTCTGTCCAGCCAGGACCTAAAATGTTTGCATAACATTCTGACTTCAAAATGATCACCTTATGAATCTGTTAAAAGTTGTTGAGAAATTCTGGTTGCAAACTTTTGTGTTTTTTAGTCCTCTTTCATTTTACAGGGTGGTAAGTATGTCCCTGGTGGTTGCAAATTTGTGATTGTGGGCAGAGCCTGGTGCCTTTCTGGGGATGAGTACAAGAACATTGACATGCACGCTTGGATTGAGACCCAGCTTTACGTTCTGAATGAGACCATGGTGTGATTGCAACAGGCTGATTTGTGCAGTGATGCGTACTAACTCGTAAGCTGTACCTACATTCATGCTTAGGCCCAAATCTTGATTTTTGAGCTGTTGCTTTTTATTTTGCATTTGTATTTGAGATTAGTTTGCAGATATTTTTCTTGTCATTTTGATAAAACCACTTCATAGTGCTTTTGTGCCTCCCTCTACCCATGTGGATTAGAGTAGTGCTGAAGATGACAAACATGGTTTATATCAGCTGTGCTTTCTGTTGGCATGCAAAATTTGTGATTAAAAAAAAAAAAGCTCAGATTGCATGACTGTGTTTTTTGTTTGTGGAGAAAGTAGATTTTACAACCAGAATTTTGTTAGTTGAATAGGTTTGGTCAGTTAAGGTATTATATACTTTGTATCAAAATAACTAAGTTCCTGGCTCATTGTATTTGGAATATCGTAAATCTAAGCTTAATGTAATAAGCATAGTTTTCTTGACCCCTTTTACACATATGTGTGTGTGTTTTATATATATACATACGTTTATTAGATGCTCTCTCTTCTTTTTATGCTGATTGAATGGTGTAGCATTTTAGGGCCCAGGTAAAACATCATATGACTTTTTAAAAGTAGGTTATTTAATTGTTCTAGATTTATCAGTACTTCCTTTCTTTTTTAATGCTTACTCTGGCTTCTTACAGATTGCAAGCTTTTTCACATTCCTTTAGGTAAGGAGAGTTTGAACCATCACTGCAGTCTAGCAGTCATGTAAGACAAGTGTGCTAAGATGAGATGATTAAGCCACGTTGAATGGTCATGTTTGTCCACTACATAATTTTCTTGCATTTGCAATATCTTTTTCCTCTAGTGCATTTCTAATTTTAAAGGGAGGGTTTCTTGTATACCATGAGTAATGGATAAATTAAAAGAAGAATTTGACACTGTGGTTCAAGGGATATGGAAATGGTTTTGAAGTTTCTTTTTTAATTTTTTTTTTTTTTTGTAAAAAGAAGCAGTCTTACCATGGCATGCAGAATTCCTCCCTTTTAATGTCTTTGTTTGTTTGTTTTTGATGCTTTTGGTTCTTTGGTGCTTTTGTAAGGATGTTGGAATTCTCCTTCACCTGGGTTCCATTATGTAATTATAATAGACTGCATATGTACTGCCTCGTGTTAAGTCCTCTGTCTTATATGAGCAACTCTACTTTTTTGTGTGTTTGTTAAAGTAAACATAAGAATTTTTTTACCATTACTTCACACTTTTTAATACTTGTTTTACTAGCTTACAGTTTTTACCATTTTATTACCCCAGTTATATTCTTTATGCATCAAAGCAATTTCATGATTTGCAAAGGAAAAAGTGTATTAGTTTAAAACAGAAAGCGCGTTTAAAAGACGTTAGCTCAGGTCATACCTTATAGGAGTACTTGTGATGTTGAGCAAACCTTTCTTCTCTCCTAGGCAGACTCTGATAATCCAGTCAGGTGTGGAAAGAAAACAAAAGTGGAGGGAGATCTTTAGAGTGTCATCAGGAAGGATAATATAGTAGTTTCCATTTCTGTTCCTGTTACAGCAAATTGTCTTCTCAAGCATCACTGTTGTGATCTAGCTATAATATGCCTTCTTAAGTAAGCAAACGGATACTTAATAACTCAGATTTTGGTGACACTTAATCCTAGAAGTGAGTCAGTCATAGGGATGTACAGACTCTAAATGTTGAACTCTTTAAAGCAAAAAATTATGTGTTAAAAAAATCAAGTCACTACCTAGGTGCAGTGGCACACGCCTATAATCTCATTGACCCAGGAGGCTGAGGCAGGAGGATTGCATGTTTGAGCCTAACTTCAGCAATTTAGTGAAACTCTAAGCAACTTAGTATCAAAATAAAAAAATAGAAAGGGTGGGGAGGTAGCTCAGTGGTAAAGCACCCCTGGATTCAACCCTTAATACAAAAAAAAAAAAAATTAAAAATCAAGTCACCAGTAATAGGAGGTGATTTTATATTTTTGGAGTTCAGTAAAAAAATGGCCTAGGGGCTGGGGCTGTAGCTCAGTTGGGAGAGTGCTTGCCTTGCATGCACAAGGCCCTGGGTTCAATCCCCGGCACCATATTTTAAAAAATGGCCTAAATATTGTAGGTCACTGAGTAAGCATTCAGTTATATAATTCATTCTGCTAACTTGAGGGTGCCTGCTGTGGGCAGATCCTAAGGTTATAACTATAAAACAGACAAGGCAGTTATTAAAATAGAGCTTAAAATTTTTGAGTCAAGTGGGGTAAGGAGAAGGGGACTTGGGATGTATTTAAGAGTGGAAGACTCTGTAAGCATTTGATTAAAGAATGTTAGGTGTGATATAGATGTAAACTATAAGAACATACAAGGGCTCTAGAGAAATGATGTTTCATCTGTACTTATCACTATTATTTTTCTACATCTTTAGAAATATCAAGTAGATGGATCTAGGTATCTAGTCTTGTTTTAAATGATTATACTGTGTATCAATATGTGGATGTTAAGTAAATCTTTTGATTAATACTTGGAATGAGAGACATAAGATACTGACAAATCTTTGTAATTAATTCTTAACAGACCAAAGGTTGGGTAACCCGCCTTCACTTTTTGGTGGTACTGGGAGTTGAACTCAGGGGCACTCTACTGCTAAACCACACCCCAAGTCCTTTTAATTTTTTGAGACTGGGTCTTGCTAAATTCCCAGGCTGGCCTTGGAATCCTCCTATAATCCCCAGTAGGTGGGATTACAGGTGTGCACCAGTCACTTAATCTGATGGAGTGTGTTCAGATGTATGAAGAAAAACTACATCTTTGAGATCATGTGGGTCACAGAGGCAATACTAGCCACAGGAACTGTCCAAGGAGAGGGAGCTAGACTGTTGAGTTGAGTTCTCCAATTTCAGCAGCAAGGCCCCTTACCACCAGGGATAGATGCAGGAGGCTCCTTTGGGCAACTGCTTGGTTAATCCAGTTAACTGTTCCAAATCTGTATTTCTGGAAAATTTAGGCCAGTGATTTCACTCTTAAATGTAATTACAAATACAGAAGGAGAAATGTACCTAGTTTTGCCAACTTGAAGGTATTAGAGTCAACTACAGTTTTAATTTTACAGAGTCATCTAATTATCTCTTAAAGTTTAGATATTTGTCATACTTTGATTAGGGGAAAAAAGGAGAGGAGAAAGAGAGAGGGAAAATGAAGGAGATGGAGAGGAAAGAGGAGGTAGAGAGAGATGGAGGGGGTAGGGGGAGTGAGTAAGGGAGAAGGAATGATGATATGAATATCTGTTTTATGCTTTGAGAATGAGGGCCCAGCAGGGCAGCTAAGGGTCAGGTAGGACAAGATAATGAGAACTGTCCTGGGGAACTTCTGGGGACAGCCAGCTTTCCCCCAGGTGCTGTATGCATTTCCACCACTTTCCTGTTGCTTACTCTTTTACATACATGCAAGTATTGGCTCATGCTTTTACAATTTCAAGATAAACTTTAAAAGAACAGTTCATCAGTGCTACTGTTAAACATAAGTTTCATTGTTACAAATAGTATTACTGTATTTATTTAGTAGCATGTTGCTCTATTTTTGATACATTTAAGAGGAAGTGCTAAATCATTTTGCTCTCATTTTCAAAGGGAATTGTTTCTTTCTTTCTTTTTTTTTTTTAAAGAGAGAGGTGAGAGAGACAGGGAGAGACAGAGAGAAAGACAGAGAGAATTTTTTTAATATTTATTTTTCAGTTTTTGGTGGACACAACATCTTTGTTTGTATGTGGTGCTGGGGATCGAACCCGGGCCGCACGCATGCCAGGCGAGCGCGCTACCGCTTGAGCCACATCCCCAGCCCCGGGAATTGTTTCTTTTAAAATGTTTCTTCATGTATATGATAGATATATTTTGTTCTGTTAAAATCATTCAAGATAAGTCACTTTTGCTGAAAATTTCTACCCCTTAGTGAAAAATAAATGTCTCTTTTTTAGAAAGAGAATACCCTTTGATTAGACTTTGAAACACTATAATAACTTTTCTACCTTTCATACCTCTACTTCCCAATTTTAGTTAACAAAATTGTTTATTCCTCGATTCTTTCATTTAGAAGTATTTATTGAGTGCTGTGTATTTAGTACTGTTCTGGACTGTAGGGTAAAAGCTAATGAATGAAATAACTATGAAATTTGAAAACTTTGAGAGAGGACATTTAGCATGAAGTAGATGCTGATTTGTGTTTCAACTCAAATCATCCATTATAATAATGATTAAAGAGTTTATGCCATGCAAAGCTATGGATTGAGCTTCTGAAGTAATTGCGGGTATTGCTTTCATACTGCAGCTGGGAGGAAACGCCCCATGGGGAGATTGATTTCCGCAGGGTTGGCAAGCAAGTGTGAGTGACTGATGGTCCGGATTTGACCCCAGGACACCCTAAATCTGAAACTGGCACTCTCAACTGTGCCTCCCCAGAGGAATGATAGTTTGAGATGGTTTCTCTAGGCATTGCTCAGAAGTAACTCTTCCATTGCCTACATGAAGACATTGTTGGGGGCAAAATGGCGTAATCATGTGCAGAAGGCTCTTACAAGCCTGCCTGGCTGAAAGCATTCTAACACGCCCGCATATCCTCTTCCTTCTCTTTCTCCACTTACTGCATCTTTCCTCCCCCCACCCCACCATCTGCCCCTCCACCCCTAGTTATTAAGATGAAAAGTTCAAATAACTATGTAAGAAACCAGAAAAAAAAAATTAAAATCAGTTTAGCTATTTTTAAAAAATTACCTTTTGGGGGCTGGGGATATAGCTCAGTTGGTAGAGTGCTTGCCTTGCATGCACAAGGTCTGGGTTTAATCCCCAGCACCACCAAAAAAAAAAAAAAAAAAAAAAAGGAATAACCTTTTCATAGTAGGAGTAAATTTGAGATTAGGAAGTATTTAGTGAGAATCAGGTTGCCCTGTGACTTTTTTTTTTCTTCTTCTCAGTGTGTTTTGAGAAACACAGCTTTGTATTTCTACTTTGATAATATATTTGATATTACACATCAAGGTGGGACAGTTTGCTATAGATGCTAACTGATCTTTACAGCCTATGAGATGATTCTGGTCTAACAGCATCCTGGCATTTTGCTTTTGAAGGTTTCCACATTATATTTAACCTTGGATGACATTTTAAGTTGAAGCTTTTGTTAACATTCCATAGAGAAGCCCAAATGAGAGAGCTGCTGCCCCCTGGATTACAGACTATCTAAAAAAAAAAAAAAAAAAAGGATAGAATTTCATCTAAATTTGGATTGTAGAGAAGACCAGATAATTGGATAGAATTAAAGCTGGTGTGTGCTCCTTGTTCTTCCTACTGAAATGGCTACCTCAAAGGTAGAGAAGCCTTAGCTATAACCCTATCTCTATTAATTGATTTCATTTTGTTTAATGGGTACATCTAAAAATCCTTTTACTGTGAAATATAGTGCACACAGAGAATTGCTCAAATTGCTCAAATAAAATTCAGTTCAGTGATTTTCACAAATAAACCTTAATCAAATTGCTTCCTTTCTCTTTCTTACATATTACCACTGAAGAACATTGTCAGTTTGTGTTGGTTAATGGGACTGAGAACCCAGGTGTCTGCTGATAAGATCAATTAGCTGTGAATTTTTAAAATTTGTACTTACCTTATTCATTTATTTCCTCAGTCCATTGATACTGTAGAATTCAGTGTATGTCCCATGGACTGTTTATCCGGGTTTGGCCATCCCTTGCCTTCTGTCACCAGAATTTGATAGTTTCTGCCATAATGCGTGTTCTAGTGAAGATCTGGTTGCATGGAACAGAAAACTATATATGTTAGTTCGTCTTAAATGGAGACTGAGTTGCACAGATTAGAAAAATTATTTTGTAATCCACAGAGAGGAAAGGAAGCAAGTCCAGGCCCCAATCAAGGCAGTCCTGCTTTATAGGAAATGGGTTAGAAATTAGGATAACTTCTAGAAACCGAGGAAACCAGTTCCTCCTCAACCCTGCCCTGTTCCCCGCATGGTCTTCTCTCCTTGTTACCTCTAACTGTGCTTAGGCTTGATTCCTTCTTTGGGAACAGGCTTCCTGTGCTTGCAGCTTTCCCCTTGTCTCAAAGAAGTCTTTGTCAGTATTTAAGTCGATGTGACTTTCTGGCTGAACTGACTGCCACTAACTGAACCAGAAGCTGACTACTAGTCTTTTAACCCCCTGCCCTATTCAGTCCAAACAATCTGTAGCTCACAGGAGGTTAGGTGTGGGCTCTGCTCCCTGGCCCAGTTATCATATGACTTATGGTGGAAGGTGGTTTGTGGCAGTGTGGCTGTTCTAGGCAGTTTCTTTAGAAGGATGAGGTGAGGGGTAGGTGATGACTGGAGTTCTGGTGTGGGGAATTTAGAAGGATGCTTATCATCAATCTCTGTCCTCCAAATATGGAACCGATAAACTTCAGATCAAGTAGGAAAAGGACTAGTAAATGCCTTCCAGAGTATATTATAGTCCTTTAAGCCAACATATCAACCACCATATTGTAGGATGGAGAGAATACTCAGTTAAATGGATCTTTTCCTGTGTTACCTAAGATATCAAGTACAGAGATGTCCAAATTTTTTATTGATTATCTTGATTACACAAACTTTCAGAACATTTTGATGTATTTTAAAATAGTAACTCTATATTACACATGAATACAATACTAGATTTGAGGAGCTGCATTTAAAACACATTATCATTTGTTAACAACTGAGTCTCAGAGAAAACCAAATCATAAACACACAAAATACTTAAATATAATTGAGTCTTGCTACCTTGAGTGGTTCACTTTATCCAAAGGAAAGTTTATTTATGTAAAAAAAAAAAAAAAAGCTGTTCCAGTGGTCAAAATTATGTATATGGTAACAGTAAGAGCAGATTGCAATGATTTTAAAATCCTAGGAATAAAGGTACTTTCAGCATATGAAGTGTTCTCTGGGAAATGACTAAAAATAGATACCCTTGAACCTGTACAGTTACTCAGATGCCTTCCTTGAGTAGAAGTTGGACCTAGTAAGACAGAGAACCAAATTTTATTTGGCCTTTTAGAAGCATTCAATTTAATTGGGATGAGTATAAGCATCTCTTATTACAAAATGGGTACTGTTATTACTGAGGAGTGATATGTAATTTTAAAATCACTTAAAGTTGTCAGGTAATTTATTTTGAAACCTACCTGTTCTAGCCTGGGGACAAATACCTGAGAGAAAGGGGGCTGCAGGGCCTTTTACTGGCCTCGCTTGTGTATTTGTGTGTGTGCTTCATTTTTGAGGGGAGGTGGTAAACATTGAATTAAGAGTCCCTGAGACCCAAGTTCATTCTTAATTCTGCCATGACCTTGGGTAAACCATCTTACTTCTGAGCCTCTTAAGGTTATGCACCTTACAGATCCAGGTGAGAGTACAGTTTCAAAGTCTGATAAAAATGCAAGGTTGTATTATTAGTTGTAATAACGATTGGGATTAATTGGTTTATGAGTAAAAATAAATTATGTTGGAATAACTTTGATCCCCTCCACCTCAAAAAGCAGATACTTCTTCATGGTGCCAAAAGAATAAAGCTAATAAAGCTTAAGTTTTGTTGGCTTTTTATATGTTGAATCACCCCTATATACTAACTTCATTTCTATCTCTTTTTAATGCTGCCTCTTAGTATACGCTCCATTCAACATTCAATTAGCATGCCTGCTATGAGGTAAAGTATATTTTTACAAAGTGTAGTTGGTATTATGCTTTCTGGTGCTTTGTTTAAATGTTTAACCTGAACTCTTCTGAGGCGGGGATCTAGAATTCTACTCTTAACAAGCTACATGTTTAACACTGTATCAGTCTTCAATTACTCTTACAGTGTTGGCATGGGTACAAGAGATCCATTAAATGTTTGAGTTAAAAAGGAGTTTCTGTTTTATTTTATAAAGCCTTTATGTTGTTTATAAGTGAATGCTACTCTCTAAAGAACCTTCTGTTCAAGGGTATAGCTGGCCCACCTCCTTTGTGAGCATTAGCCTTCGTTACACTCCCCTTTTCTCCCATTCAGCCCATCTTTGCTTCCCTCGTCCCAGTGTGATGTTGGGAGACAACTGTGATTAATTCTACTGTCTGTTTTCATCAGTGAGCATCGAAGTAGTACATGTGTTCTCTTTTCCGAACCCTCTAGAGAAGCAGAGGATTTTAAAAATGTCTGCTTGGTGTGCATTGGAATCTCCCAGAGGGCTTGTTAACCCTGCTTGCTGGGCCCACTCCTAGAGTTTCTGCTTCTGTAGAGCTGGGGTGGGACTATGAGTTTGCATTACCCACAAGTTCTTCGAAGTTGTGGACCCAGCTGTTGTGGGGGCCACACTTTGAGAACCATTGGCTTACCTTAGTCTGTTAACACCACTGTGAGAAGGAGGAAGCTCCTGGTTTCCTTCTCTGCCTTTTCATCTTGATAGGAGGATATTCAAGGTCTAGTATATAGGATAAAAATTGTGGAAACCCATGGGTGAGATAAAAGTGCTGCAGTCCTTAATTAGTGTGGATCAGTGTGACTGTGCCTACAAAGCTTCCCTGGGGCTCAGAGGCTGTCAGGTGGGGCAACTTGTTAAGTATCAAAAGTTCAAGTTTCTGTGCTCCTCCCCTCCTCTTGGTCCCTCCTTTCCCTGTCTGTGGTGCTGCTCCCTGGAAATTAGGATCCTTGTTGTAGAACCCCACAGGATCTGCTTTTCTTGAATGGGTGGTATTGGACTCCTGCCAGGTAGGAAATGAATATAATCAGGAATTCTAGAGTCTAGTATCTTTACCAAAATTAAACTAATCTAATGGTGGCATTTTCTTGAATTGTGACACATTGATTGGGGAAGTGACAGACTTGATGTTTTACCTGGTTTGGTCCCACTTCTCTCATATGTACTGGATTTTTTCTGTATCACTTTATCTAAATGTGATATAGACTCAAAATCAGACTTGTAAAAATATTAGCTCAGGAATTGGTAATCTTACATAAAAATATTTGTGCATATACCTGCACACATGTACATATAAATATATCTGTTATTTTGCTCACTGAGAATAATGGTGAAGAGGAATATGGTCAGCTAATAGTACTCAAAACTGTCGAGTTTTTTCAGTGTTTATAATTTAACTATTTTTTTCCCTCCCTAGAAACTCTCCAACTTTCAAATCATTTGAAGAAAAGGTTGAAAACTTAAAGGCAAGTACAAAGGTGAACAGGGTCTTTGTGACAAATTGCATGTGCCTTAACTTTCTTTGGTGTGGGCAAATCATTTGCATCTGTATTTTTTTTTTTTTTTTTTTTGGTTGTAGATGGACACAATACCTTTATTTTTATGCGGTGTGGAACATCAATCCCAGTGCCTCACATGTGCTAGGCAAGTGCTGTAGCACTGAGCTACAAACCCAGCCCTTTTAAAATTATTTTGATTTTTCGTACTGGGGATTTAACCCAGGAGTACTCTACCTCTGAGCTACATCCTAGCCTTTTTTATTTTATTTTTGAGACAGGGTCTCACTAAGTCACTGAGGGTTTTGCTAAATTGCTGAGGCTGGCCTTGAAATTGTGATTCTCTTCCTCAACCACCCAAGTCACTGAGATTACAGGTGTGCCCTACCATGCCTGGCTTTGTTTTTTTTTAATTAAAAAAACAAAAACAAATATCCATTAATTTATGCTATTAATGGATATTTCAAGAGTTATGTAACTCTTTTAACCAATATGTTTTGAGGGTATGTTATAGCATAGTAGCATGCTAAATGCTGAAAGGATATGTACAGTTTAAAAAGCAATAGCGCTTTAAAAATTTGTGCTTTTTGCTTTATTCATTTTAAATAAAATATACTATAAATTTATTGTAGTTAATAATATAGAAGGCACAAAAATTTTCAAAAACTTGGTGTTACTACCCAAAGACAGTAATGTACACACACACACACACACACACACACACACACACACAATGCTGTTATACCTTAAAATGGATGTTGTTTTTTAGTCCTTCATTATTGGGCATTCTATTTTTATTTTATTATAGTGATGCCATGATGATTGTCATTTACTGTTCACTGTTTTGCATTATCTCAAGGATTATATTAAAAAGAAAAACATCAGTTCTTAAAATCACAAGTGACCTGAAATGTCATATAATTTATATGCACTGCCTGACTTGCTCTAGTTTGTATGATGGCTATGTGTTCATTGCTTCCTAACTTAATTCTGATAATTATAGTGGCATCTTTGAAGGGTTAAAACCGGTATCTTAATGAGCATAAAAGCTATTATTTAGTCTTTCAGAACTTTAACAATGTCACTCATTCTTAAATCATCTTTTAAAAATTATAGAGCCAGGGGTATATTTATTGAAAGAAAATCAAATGCTGCATAGTGATCTGGATTTTTTTTTCCCTTTGCACATACTAACATTAGCACACACCTTTTCTGTTTGTATGCACATACCATGAATGTTTTCCAGAGGCACAGTATACACACAGCCTTATAGCTTATTTATTCAAAACCCACCAGCATGGTGCTCTGTGAACTCATAATGATAGGGTCCTGTTCTTTCTGTTCACTGAACTTCTCAGTGGCCTAGAATAATGCTTTGCACATTGCTCAGTATGCATTTGATGAATAAAAAATACATCATTCTTCTAAATCTGTACAAGAGACCTGCTTAGTTTTTGAAATGGCTAGCAAGCACAGATACATCAATGTGGAAAAGCGAGAACTGACATGTATAAATGCCGCAGTCTGGCTGGGCACAAGATCACGAGCCACTCAAACAGGAACAAACTTTATTTGAAAAAACCGCCAATACCACGTCCGTGCCCGGGAAGCTTCCCGATCCACCCACGCGGCGTTCCGCCGGTCCCTTCCCGGAACTCCAGCGCAAGCGCCTCCCCCGGAATTCCCTCCTACTGCACTTTCCCAACCAATGGGAACTCTCCAGGAGTCCCGCAGCAGGAGTCCGGTATCCATATGAATGTAATTTTTAACATAATCATATCATCTCAATGGCTAGCTGGCATCACCTTTCAATCAAAAATGCCATGCATCATATTAATTGGCTGTGGCTCCCAGCATATAAGTTTTGAAAAGCATAAAATATTGTATAAATGTATATATATTCAAACAAATTTATTGACAATTTCAGTTTAGATAGGCTAGAGTAGTGTTTCACAAACAGAATGTACACATGAATCACCAGGATCCTATAAAATGTAATTTCAGTTTTGTGGTTGGAATTGGGGTGGGGAAGAGTATGTGTCTGAAATTTTGCATTTCTGACAAGCTCCCAGATGATGTTGAGTCTGCAGGGCCTTGAAGCACACGTTAAGTAGTAAAGGGCTGACATGCCTACACTGCAGCTGGAAAAAATACATATATTATCTTTTATTTATTTTGCTCAGTATTTCTTCAGTAAGTGGAGCTGAATGAAGAACTGAATGTAATACAAAATGTTTATCAAGCAACAAGAGTTCAGTAGATACTTTATATTTTTCAGTAGATATTTTAGAATAGGCTTTACAAAGTTCTTTAAACAAAATTTCCTTTGAAGAATAGTTAGTTGATGGGGCTGGGGCAAGGGTAGAATTTACCACCCTGAATGTTACAACAGTACTAAATTCCATATATATATATAAAATCACTGAGCTACCAGGTTCTTGACTTATTTGTTTTTGAAAGTAAAATTAGAGTTCCTTTATGCAAAGTTAACTAATTTTGTTTCATATTGTCTTTTCTTTTTTGAACTTTTTTTTAAGTCTAAAGTAGGGGGAACCAAACCTGCTGGTGGTGATTTTGGAGAAGTCTTGAATTCGACTGCAAATGCTAGTGTCACCGCCACAGAGCCGCCTACAGAACAGACGCAGGAGAGCCTGTGAGATTCCTACCTTTGTTCTGCTACCCACTGCCAGATGCTGCAAGCAAGATCCAAGCACATCTTGTCAACATTCATTGCCATGAATTTCTACCAGATGTGCTTTTATTTAGCTTTACATATTTCTTTGACCAAATAGTTTGTGGGTTAAACAAAATGAAAATACCTTCACCTCTACTTCTGGGAAACACCCTTTAATGTGTATTATTTAGGAAATATTATTATATAAAGTCACATATAGTACCTGGGGATGCTCACTAGGATGATCTGAGAAGCTGCAGGTGATCATAGTTGCTTTCTTACTTTATAAAATTGCTCTGCATCTGGGATGCCAGTTTGCTCTTTTGTCTTCTATAAGAGTATTTTCCTTTTTGAATCACTGCATATTTGATTCCTGACTAAAATTGTTCTTTAAAATTTTATGAATCCTGGTTATTAAAAATTTTAATGTCATTTTCTTTACCTTAAGGGATGAACTACGAACTACAAAAAAAATCCCATTTTTGAATAAACACTCCTTAATATAAGGTACCTATCTTGGGTATCTGAAGATGCCAGACTAAAATAAACAGTTCTACATCCATTTTGTTATAACTTCATATGTACAGTAATTCAAACTGCTGGGTGACTTGAGAGTAGGACCCCCATCCCCATATCCTTGTTAATTGGCATTCGTGACAGTAAGCATTTCAGCCTATTAGTTATTTCACCACTTATGTCAACTTTTTTTCAGATTCAAGTTTAAAGTTCAGAGTAAACTGACATCATTCTGAGTCAAACATACTGTATTTCAGTAGGCCGAAATATGAGTGCACCCATCAGTGTTCAAGACCTAGTTGTAAACATGCTAAAATCAACCACATCAGGGAACACATTGCTGTCTCCACTTAATCCATTTAGCATCCTTTAAGTACACAAAGTTATATTACTGTTAAAACTTGAACATATTTTGGTGATAATTCCTGAGGATGTAATACATTAATAAAAATCAATTCATTATTCTCTACTTGTTTTCAGTGTGTTAGAAATTATAAAATGATACTGTAGACATTCCCCTGCTGTGAGAGCTGTGTTGGGGCTAATGAATCAAAGCCTCTGGACATATCTGCATAGAGACTGAGGTTCTAACTCTACTCTGACTCACCACCACTTTTTTCTTATGCTGTAAATGTAATGGCTTACATTGTCATATCTATTATTTATCAAGTTGTGATTGTTTTATTGTTTATGCCAAATGTTAATTGCCAAGCTTGGAGTGACCTCAAACATTTTTTTAAAAGCATGACTAGATGTCTTTATGATAAATTCTTCTAAACACCAAATTTGAAAAACCCCAAGTGGTTTTATAAAATAATGTGCTGCCATTCTTGATTGCTAGAGCTTTTGTTAGCACTCTGATGCAGTTGAAACTATGCTCTATTACATGTGAAAAACTTAGTAAGTTCTGTATATCAGTAGTATAGATCTCAATATCTATTATGAGACTAGTGTTCTGGAAATAGTTTATTGTATAAAAGAATCAACTGGTACCTCTTCTTTAAAAAAGGCAATTAAAAAAATAATCCTCTTTAAACCACTGCTTAATGGTATCAGATTAACATTCTCTAATTTCCTTCTAAAGGCTTTAAGACAAAAGTTGAAGCATTGGCCCAGAAGAGAGCTCTGTAGAAATTTGTCACTTTATAGAAATATTATGGTTGTTCCTCATAGCTGTTAAGTTATTTTTCCCAACAACTAGTCTTTAAAAAATTTGTTTTTTTTTCAATCATCTTCAGTTCATCACATTGTTTCTTGGGTGTCCTGCCTTGTTCATGTCTTTTCAACACTGCCAAATAGAGTAAGATGGCAATTTCTTTAGTTAAGAGAAATATTCTCATATCTTTTTACTGTGTGTATGCAAAAAAAAATTATAGAAATTGGAATGGGTATATGAAGGTGAGTACTGGAGATGGTCATGAAAGAACTGGAGAATCATTTTTTGTTTTTATCTTGTTTGCCCCCCAGCCAATCATTTTTGTAGACATCTTTCCAGTCTACAAACCAAACCAACCAACCTACCAACCAACCAACCAACACTTGCTTCTTAAAAGTAAAGAATGAGGATGAATTTAGGAAAATAAAACTGGATTTAGACATCCTATGCAAAATGTTCTTTGTGGTAGATTCAATATTATGAGACAAATATTTAAGAAATTTGTAAAAAGTGATTAATAGGAAAACCCAGAAAGAGGTCCTGGCTACTCTGTTGTGTGTTATATGTGACACTACAAGAAAACAGCAGGAAAGCGAAATCTCAGATATTTAAGGATTCAAAAAGTGTAACAAAAGAAAATATCACTGACAACAACTCTGTCTTACAAATAGGAATGCCTTTAAATTATAGAGTGTGGGAATATTGCATGATTCGTATGCTTGTAAGACCAAAGTAATCAATGAAGAGGGAACAAATTAATTGGATTATCATCTTAAAACTTAATTACTGCAATACAAAAAAAAAAAAAAAAAACACCAAACAATTTGGACTGTTCTTTATCTGTTAAGATTCACACACTGTCTATTTTTTGTATAATATTTGAAAACAATAAAAATTCTATGATTTGGGTATGGGTTCTTTTGTAATGTATTACCTGTCTGTGGAGGAAAGGGGTAAGTCCATTAGGCAAACTTAACTCCAAACCTTTCTATCCTGGATATGTAAGGAACCATGACAGCTGTATTGAATCAATGTTATCAAGCAAAAAGGAGAATGCTACATGCTGGCTACCAAAAGGCATTTATGAAGTGACTATTTGCTGCACATGTTCCAGAGAAAATGTTACATAAGGCAGTTTGTCAAAATCATGTTAAAACCAGATGAAAACTCTGATTTTTGCACGTAGTGAAGACATCTGGCCATTGATTAATCATTTTTAGTGATGGTCCCATAATTTTATATCAGTTATAGAGACCATGGGTGGGTCACAATTAATAGAAAACATTGCTTTTAAATAAACCAGCAAACTTCAAAACTTCCATATTCTGATATTGAAACCAAAATGAATCTAAAGGCTTTTTTGAACTCTTAGTATGTGAGCTCTTAGAGAGCAGGGTCTGCATGTGCCTGTCACCTGCCAGGATTTCATACTTCAATAAATGCTGTTTGGTGACTCAAATTCTTGAAAACTCATAATTTTTTTGGTACTGGGGATTGAACTGAGGGACATTCTACCACTAAGGTAGTTACATACATCCCAGCACTTTCTATTTTCTGAGACGAGGTCTTCCCAAGTTGCCCAGGCTGGCCTCAAATTTGTACTACTCCTTTAGCCTCCTAAGTATCTGGGATAACAGGCATGCACCACCCTGCCCAACTCATATAATTTTGATGTTACTGAGGCTGGTCAGTGTGATTACTTTAATGGTTTTTCTACTACACAGTAAAAGCAAAACACAAGTTTTGGGTTTTGAATTATATTTTTAAGTGGCTATCTTCAACATTCTCTAAAGGTTTTCTTGCTTTACAGGATTAATTCCATTATTTTCCAATTTGACTAACAGTATTTTCCCAATTCCTTAAACGCTATTTGCCTATCTTCAGTCATTTACAGAATCCATCTTCTTAATGAGCTTATCTATTTCTTTACCTGAAATGACTGTCTTTGGATAGTCTGTATGTCTAGACCAGTCCCCTCTCTTCCAGGCATTTATACGTGGTTAAAAGGCACAAATCTTTAATCACCTCCTAGTCACCTTCACCTAGCCATCAATAAGCTATTTTTTGAGCTTTCATTAAGTGCCTAGGCATTTTACACATTTCCTTTAATTCTTAGGGGTGTGGTGTCAGTTTTATAGATGAGACCATAGCCAGTACTTGTGAGGCCAGGATTTGAATTATTTTCTGTTCACTTACCTTGCCATATGCGATTACTAGTATTTTTGTAATGTGTGTTTTAACTTGCAAAAAAAAGAGGACTATTTTTAATGAAGCAAGAGGGAAGGTGCAGTTAGGGCAGGATCAGAGTCCTTAAGATGTGAAAACACTGCCCCTCTGTAGTGTCTGTTTCTATTTGTGGCTTGCATAGGCAAAAATGCCTGCAAATCCTCATTTGATGCTTCTGATTCTCTATCAGAGGCAGATAGTTTTGCTTATTAAAGAATATTGTGGAAGTAATCTTCAATCTTCAAGTAAAAGTATGAAGAAGATGTAGCCTACTTATGTGGACTCACAGCCCATCGACATGTAACTTAAAAAAAACCCTACAGGAATTGTTCTGAAAATGACTTATCACAGTCCTTGAGAAGTTTATCATTTGGCTGAACTAGGACATGATATACCTATTGAGTTTCAGTACTAGGGAGTACTCACCTGGAATAGAATTTATATTAAGCTCCTACTGAATTTATAAGGGTTTTCCCACAGTTGACTAGTTGTCGTGAATCCTACAATTACTTTCAATGTTTTGTACATTGTCTATGCCATAGAAGACATGAGAAAGGCATCCCTAGTCGGAGGCATTAGTAAAATAGGGTTTGTGGTCCTAAAAATTACTTCCCTCGGTAATTTTTTCAAATGACATGGAAAAGTGTGTGCCACCTTGTCTCCAAAATAGCTTGTTTGCAGGTTAATATTAAAACTACTGGGTAAAAGATGGCTGAACTACTTCATTCATTAAAAGGTAAAGTATGGTGTTTGAAGAGGGTGGCAAAATCTCGGAATTAATATTGAGGTAAAAAAAGTGACACAGCCTCTGGTACAATACACAGGCACTATCTGAAATTCCCTAGTGTTAGGGAACAGACAGATGTGAATGGTGGGAACACAGAGATTAAGAGAGTAATTCCCCCAAAATGGGCCAACTGTGCTGCCCCCACATGCTTTCTTTTCCAGGAAGCACTTTACCTGCAGCCCTGTCTGGCCATTCCTCAGCAAACTGCCAGTTATCTGCTGGAGAACTACAGGTGGTTGTTAAGAGGACCCCAAGTTGCACTGAAGGAGGAGCCTTTTATGACCAGATACTGAAATACTAGGAGATAAGAATAGTTCCTCCTAGCCATAAAATCTACAAAAATATATGGTTAAGAGTCCACCTAAAACTTAAAAAAAATAAATAAATATTTAAAAAAAATCCAATTAGAACTGGCCAGCATGGGCCAAGGTGACCTAGAGTTGTCAAGGCAGTAGGGATTTGAAAGGCTGATGTCATCTTGCTGCAGCCAAAAGTCATGAGGTGGACCTGGGTGGGACATTTTGGAAACATCTCTGGGATCTCCAATAAAACTGAAGTGTAAGAATGGCATATTGTCCTTCTCCTCTCACAGAGGCAATTCTCTCCTTTGAGAGTGTCCACTTTCCTTTTCCCTATCCTTTCAATAAACTCATTCCTGTTACTCTGAGCAACATGTCTGAAATCTTTCTGACTTGATCACAAGAATCAGGGTTTGAAGGGCAGGTTTTTGCATTGCCTGTTTCTTACAAGGACCGAGCTCCTGAACACTAGAAGGTACAGTAGCTATTAGGAGGTGACAGACGTCTCAGATTATTATATTCACGTGAGGACTGGCCCCAGAAGTGGCAAAGGACTAACTTGCATCCAGAATTTCACTAATGTGAATTGTTCGATGTGAACTGCGTCTTACTAAGTGCCCAGTACAAAGGACCTAACAGCAAATTCCTTCCTTCATGGAGAAAATTCGGAAAGCACCTAAAATTTTAAGTACAACACATGCTATATTGGAAAGTGCTCAAAGGCACAGAGAAAAGCAGAGCACCGGCGTGCATATCCGGACTTCCAATTCTAAGTAGGGTAATAGGGAGATAACTTCCAATTCTAAGTAGGATAACAGGGAAAACTAAGTAGGTTAACAGGGAAAACTGAGGGAACCTGAAAGGTTGCATTACCGCACTCTGCCATGAACTAAGCGCACTTCCCACACGAACCGGTGATCTCCAGTCGCTAAGGATACAGTCCATCAATTTTAACTTAAACCTCCAACCCAACACTCCTTCCTTGGCACAGCACAGCCCGCAAACAGCCAGTCCTCCTGGCTCCGCGGCAGGTGGGCGGGCCTCTCCTCGCTCCGCCTTTGACCCGCACGCTTGCGGAACGGAGGCCGTAGGTCAGAGGTTGTGAAGGCGTCATGGCGGCGCTGTGTGGGACTCGTGCCGTGGCTGCCGAGAGCCATTTTCTGCGAGTGTTTCTCTTCTCTAGGCCCTTTCGAAGCGCAGGCACTGAAAGTGGCTCCGAAAGTGGGAGCTCCGATTCCTCGAAGCCTCAGACGAGTCCAGGCGGCTTTGCCAGCGCGTTGGAGCGGCACTCAGAGCTGCAGCGGAAGGCGGAGCTCCGACGGGTGAGGGGCAGCCGCGGAGCCACGCCCACGACGCGGTTGGGTGGCTGGCGCCGTCGTAAAGGGTGGGGCCACGCCAGTGACCTGTGGGCAGGGCCGGGCCGGCTGGTGGGCGGGGAGTCGGCGAGGGGAACCGGAACTGGGAGGGCTGGAGGTGGCTGGTGGCTCGGGTTATCTGGGGAACTTGGGAACCTGGGAGGCTGGAGGGCTGTTGTTGGGCCGTGTGTTGGCTCTATGGCTGGCCGCTAGCAGCCGAGCGCATGGCTGGTGTTTTTCTTCATTGATTGTACTTTTATGTGACTGGTTCTTAAGCGCGGGGCTTGCTGGGGCTTGCTGGCCCTTGGGCAGCTGGGAGCGCTGCCTGTGAGGAGGTCTGGGGCGACTCCGGGGACTGGTAGAAGTGGACTCACACTGGGAGAGGCAAGGCTCTGCTTGGTCTCCTTCTATACAATAGCTCCAGTGTGGAGCTTCTTGGTAGCTGTTCTAAGCATTTGTTAAATAGGGGAACGACGGAATTACTATTTTTCTGAACTTGGGCAAGTGATTTAACAGGTCAGTGCTTCATTTTCCTTTTCTGTAAGTGATTTTTTTTGGGTTTATTACCCCTTTGCCTTAGCCAATATTTTTGTAAACTATGAAATAACTAAATAAGTGAAATAAAGGAAATAGACAAGTACAGATGTTGTTTTTGTTTTGTTTTTTACTATTGCATTCAGCAGACATGAAATTGGATATATTAAAAAAATTTCTCAATTTCTGTATTTATTTCCTTGGGGAACAGTATCAAATAGCTAATAGGCAGTTTCCTGGATTGTAGGATCATTTTAGTCGTTAGAGTCAAAATTTTCCTAAGATCCAAGGATTAAAAGAAATCTGATGTATATTTTCTGCTGTAACAAATTACCACAAATTTAGTGGCTCAAGACACTGGGTTACAACCAAGGTGTTGGCAGCGTTTCCTGTTCCATAGGTTTTGGGAAGGAACTGTTTCCTTGCCTTTTCTAATTTATGGGGCCACTGGCATTTATTGGCTCCTGGCCTTCTTTTGCTTCTTCAAAGCCAGCAACAATAGGTTGAGGCCCTCTCACAGGGGGTTCTCTTATGTCTCATTCATTTTTGCGCTCTTTATGATTATATTGGGCCCGCCAGATAATCCACAATATTTTTTCTAAAATTAGTTGATTAGCAATCTTAATCCTACCTGCAATTTAATTCCCTTTGCCACAGAAGGTGACATTCATAAATTCTAGGAATTAGGATGTGGACATCTTTAGGAGCACATTATTCTGTCTGCTATACCTAGGAAAGTCAACATCGCAGCAGAGCTGAAATCATCAAAGGGATGAATTGGATTCATCCTTGGCATAAGGCATTGCTAATGAAGTGTGGTAAGTTAGGAAACATATTCTGAATATTTGTGTAGGAAAAGAATTTCCCTGTTTCTCACCTTCACCCTTTCTCTTTACCAGCCCCATAAGTACCCCATTTTAAGTTTCTTCAAAATCTCCAGAAAATAATTCTCAGATTGCTGAGTTAATTGTGGCAAGAATGAAAATTGTGGCATCACAGTAGCAAGTGTTTGAAGCTAAAAAATTTTCCCATACTTTAGTGTTTCACATGGTGAGCAGTAATAAATGTTTAATGAAGGAGAAATTCAGAGTATTTATGAGTGAGCAGGATTCCCTTTCCATTTCTATCCAAGACTGTTCTAATTGGACTGCTCAGTTTTTCCAGGAGGCAACGGGGGTGTTTCCTGGGAGACTCAGCACATCCATTGGATTTGCCTTGCCCAGCTCAGACTGAACAGTCTCCATGGGCAGTTTTTCTCCACTAACACAGTTTTGAAAACATTATTCTATTAGATGGAGAGTAAGTGTGTTTAGTTCTGACATGTGGTTCACATTTTTTCTGGTTCATAGTTCTTGGACATCTTGGTTTAATGGAAGGGTAATTTCCTGGGAAGGATGGTATCAGGAATCTGGGGTGTAGTCTTGTGTTTTATGAGTTCTTAGCTTTGTAGCATTTTGAGTGTTCCCTTTTATTCAGTAATTAATACCTCTCACTTCAGCTGTGCTGAAGGTCATTATACACATAGCAACAGAGTTGTGCTCTACAAATCGGACATAAGGAGGTGGTCTTTATGTTTTTCTTGGGAACGTTGTAAACTGCCATTCCTGTTCCCTCAAACTTAACTATACATTTCTTGCTATGGTATTAAAAACCTACTGGCCTGGGGCAGAGGTTAAAAGTTGCTCAGTTTGAGGCTGCTGAGATTGTGATACTCATCTAGCCATCTTACTAGTTGATGACTTTGACAAATTAGCTTGCATACTCGAGTTTGCACCCTTATATCTAAGTGAAAAATATACTCTAATTGGAGTTATTGGGAAGTTTATATGAAATAATACATTTAAAAGGTTCTCAGCACACAGTGTAGAGAAAGCTTTCACTTAATGCATTTTAGGTATAAATGTGGCCCCAGCCATTTCTCCATTGTCCTCCTGCCTTTTGGAGAGTAGTTGCACCAGAGATATTTCCAGGATCACATAGTTCTTTTAATGAAACCCCACTATTAAGTTGTGAATAATAAGCCTTGTCAAACCATCCATGTAGGTTCATCCATTGTAACACGTATATTCTGGTGGGGATGTTGATAGTAGGGGAGGCTATGCAAGTTGGGGGTCAGAGAGCACATGGGATTTCTCTCTACTATTCAATTTTGCTATAAACCTAAAACTGTTCCCAAAAAAGAGAGCACGTAAGAGGCTATTTAAAAAATGTAGATGAGTCTATAATTTTAGATTGAGCTGTACAGAAACAATAGAGTTAAGTTTTATACAGAAAAAAATTAAAACTAACCAAGCAAACAAAATTACCCCAAATCAGCATGCACATGCACATGCCATTCTGTGTAATCTCTAATTTAAGGATATTTGTAATCTCTAATATCTCAAGCAGCCCGCACCTCACCAGGGTAATTTTTCCTGCGCAGGAGGAGATAAGCCACCTGAGAAAATAAAGTCTGAAATAATTAGTGAAGAAATAAGAGATAGTGTCAAAGAATAGATTTTAAAAGCAGGGCCTCTGATAGGATCTTCCAGTCCTAGTAGGAGCTGGACCAGAGCAATTAAAAAATGGCTCTGGTGGTTTATTTAAGGGGGTACATCAAAGGCAGGGGTATGGTTTCAGGGGTGGAGTCTTGCTTCCTGATGTCATGTAGTCAGCAGGTTGATTGGCATCTTGGCAGGTCACACCCATCTCAGAGATGCTATGTGGCTATAGCAGGTTACCCCATCACTGGTGCTGTGTGGGACCTATGGCAGAGCTTGATGGGAGTTCACAGCAGGGTTGCCACTGTTAAGTTCCCACATACCAGACTTTCCCATTCAGTGGGCTTCCATGCTGATTTGGTCCACACATAGTCCATGGATGATTCTTAACGCTCTAATATGTCAGCTTAATATGTCAGAGTACTATGTGCACACTTCAGAAAGAAGTGTATCTTGGCTTTTCTCCCCCCCAGTGGAATGTAAGTTTTAGGAGGACAAAAAATCTTTCTCCTTCATTCTGATATGTCCATAGTACCTGGCACCATGCTTGACCCGTGGTGGGCACTCTGTAAATATTTGCCAAATGGATAAATGAATGAATGGTACATGCATTGCATATTGAAACTTCAGTTCCACTTGACTTGTCTTTGAATTGTGATATGTGTGCGACTGCTCTCAAGCAGTTTGCGAAAGTTGAATAATATAGGCTTGAGCATATTAGTTAAATGTGCCTGACCAGAACAATAATTGAGAAAAAAATTGTAAGAATAATAAGAAAACTCAAAATACTACATTAGATTTAATTTTAATGTTTATTTGAAAGTTTTGAGTGTATTTCTATCTTATATTTATGATGGGAATATGAGCAGCTGTTAGCTGTTGATAGGGATCCAACTTAACATTACTTTTTGAAGTTTTTGGATCTATTTAATTGAAGACTATCCTGAGATTACAAGAAGAATAATTACTTATTTTGTAATCAGGATTTTTGAAACAATTTAATTATTTAAAAAGTATGAAAGCAATATTTATTTACTTTAAAAAGACATTTTAATAGTGCTGAAAATTATTATGTGAAATATAAACAACTCTGTTTCCTTTTTCTAATTTTCTCAAGGCTGGAGAGTATGATTTTTAATGGATGCCTCTGGAGTTTTATATATGTATACATATTCCAAGTGTAATTACTAAATGGTTAATACTAAGTATTGTTCTGGACTATTATTAATGTTTAAGAGTATAAACTCTGGGCTTTAAATCCTGGCTCTTCTACTATTTATTAGCTACTTTTCTTTGAGAAATGACTTAATATCTATGTATTTCCTTTTCCTTTTTTGTAAAAGGAAATCCTGTGTCACAATATTATTATGAGATAATCTCTTTAGGGCTGTTTCCTAAACAAATCTTTATTGTTTTACCTTATTATGTTTTATTGATTAAATAATTTATTATTTAAAGCACTGAATACAAGTGCCTAATACTTTTAAAAAATCAGATTTTTTAGTTGCTGCTGAAAATTGTTATTTTCACTGAAGTATAACTTTGAGTTATAAGTGTACTTTATGTGCCTCATTTAAAAAATTGTTAGTATTCCATAGTAGGTATCATTTATTAACTAGATAAGGCCTTCATTAAAAGCATTAGATTGTTGCCCCTCCCTCAACAGTCAATCTTACAGTGGACATTTGCTCTTTTGCATGCTTATGAGAGTGAATTTATAGGATGTGTTCTAGGAGAAAATATATGCATATATGCACAGTTTGAACTTGAAAAATTAGTTGGTTTAATAAACTCCCCACTGTAGTGCTTGGCAATGCTCATTTCCTCGCCCTCAATAACATATGTTGTTATAAGTGGATTTGATTCTTCTTTTTCTTCTTTTTTTGTGGTATGGGGCATGGAACCCAGGGCCTCCTGCATGCTAGGCAGGAAATACTCTACCTTGGAGCCACACGCCCATCCCCTAGGTGGATTTTCTTCATATTGGACGACCAAAACAAAATACAGGAATTAGGAACTGGGTTTGTTATCCCTCATCTCTGATTCCCATCAAAATTACTACATATTCACAGTTTTTACTTTATAATAAAGAAACGCTACCAAATTGAACTCATAAAATATACTAACAAAAACTAAGTTATATGTACATAATAGGGTTTTATGTAAGATATTATTGGTAGAATGGCTTCTGCTTAATTTTTTTTTTTCTTTTGAAGATAAAAGTTTGCTGTTCCCTAAACAGAACATTATTGCTTTACCTTTGCCCTGAAATTAGCTTCTCTGACTGCAGATTTCCTTGTAAAAATCACAGGAGGTGGAGGGTTCCAACCAATAGAAGATCTGTTAGGGGAAGAACTAATAGAGGAAGGGGATTGATGGGGAGGGAGGAGGGATGGGATAAGGGAAGAACAGTGAAGGATCTGACCTGACTTTCCTATGTACATATGTGATATACTACAGTGAATCTCACAATCACGACATCCACAAGACATTAATTAAAAAGAAAAAAACTGTAAGTAAATAGCAGAGAGATCAGTAGTGTAGAGTGAAGGGAACAAGGGGTAGAGGAAGGGTGGGGAAGGGGAAGTACTGGGGACTGAATCAGAGCAAATTATATTCCATGCTTTTATAATTATGTCAAAGTGAATCCTAATGTTATATAAAACTAAAAAGAACTAATTAAAAACAAAGAAGGTGGGGATCATCTATTCTTTTGGGCCTCTGTGATCTCACCAACCAGGTGCCACTCCTCTTGAATGTCCTAAGGCATTGTTTTCTACTACCTTTATGTTACAACTGTAGTTTTAAGTTACATTAAAGTCATTTGTGAGCCTGTTTTAATCTGTTTTCTACTTGTGGTTACTAGAGATCAAGTTTATACCTTATTCACTCTTTTTTTTTTTTTTTTTTTGATATGTGTGTGGTGTACTGGGAATTGAACCCAGGGCACTCAACCACTGAGCCATATCCCCAGCCCTATTTTTTATTTTATTTAGAGACAGGGCCTCACTGAATTGGTTGACACCTCGCTTTTGCTGAGGCTGACTTTGAGCTCATGCTCCTCCTGCCTCAGCCTCCTGTGGTGCTGGGATTACGGGCTTGGCCACCACACCCGGCCCGTATTCACTCTTTTCATCCCTTGCATAAAGCTTTACATATAAGCAAGAATTTAATACAATATAAATTGTAGTAATATTTTAGTTTGATGATTGAATAATTATAAATGAAAAATGAACTTCAGATCACTTATTATGGGATTTAAAAATATGTATATATACTGAAGTTCAAGTAGTGAGCTTTGATTTAATTTTTAAAGTCTTTAAAGTGTAAACTAAAGTATACATAGACCTCAGAAATAAATGCTTTTCAGTAAGAGCCCCAAAAATTATCCTTGCAGAGACCTTTTCCTCACAGTCAGGACTGAACCAAGGGCATTGCATCATGATCCTTTTCCTAATATTTCACTGAAGTTATTCTGTAAAGAGAGCTTGGGTTTAAAAGACCTGCAACAATGTTGTTTTGTGTGGAGGCTTGGAGTTCTGTAATTGTCCTGTGCTCTCTCATTTACTCTCTTTTCTTTTGGTTCATGAGCTTTAATACTGGTTTATGCATCTATTTCTTCAACTAGTTTTTGTTTTGTTTTGGCTTATTTTGGGGGTTGGAACAAGCCCTGTTTATTTTTGTGACCAATAAGTTGCCCACTTATGTATAAAAAAACTGGTAAATATTTGCAAAAGTGGACTGGGGTTATGGCTCAGCGGTAGAGCACTTGCCTATCATGTGTGAACCCCTGGGTTCCATCCTCAGCACCACATATAAATAAATAGAATAAAGGTCTTGTGTTCACCCACAACTAAAAATAATTTGCAAAAGTTTGTTTTTTTGTGTGTGTATTTTTGTTTTTTAGCCAGATACCTTTCTTCTCCCCGTTCCCTGCTTTTAAAAATCTTAAAAGCTTCATATCTCTTTTGTACTTAAATAATATAAATTTGCAGACTTGGGACCTGTGCTGTAGCTTATAACCCATCTCATAGCCACAAGGTGGCAACAGTTGAACAAAGGTTTGCTTTTTCTGCTTTATGAACATTATCACTACTGGTCCTTTACAGTAGAGGGTGGCACATCACTTTCCAGCACGTTAAAAAAGGCAGTGAAACATCTTACTACTTTTTATTTATTTAGAATGCTGAAGTTACAGGAAAGCTTTTAGTTTTATTTTTAACACTATATTAAATGGATTTCTTGCAAATATTTTTAAATGCTATGTTTCACTAATATTTCTTCTTGCTATTTTTTATTTAAAAATACTGGAATATTCTGGGAGACAGAACATTTCAGTCACATGTTTAGTTGTTTTTAGAATACTGAAAAAATGAAAATATAGATTTGTTTAAAGGATTTGTTTTAATATAAAGGAAAAATTCTCTAAATTTTTATGTAACTTTTAAGTCCAATAAATTCATATGGTAGTAAAATTATCTAGTTTTGGTTAATCCTTTGTTTTCCCTTAGTTTTGTGTTGAGAACTTTAAAAATTGCACCAATCTTTTAAAATTAAAATGTAATATGTAAAGGAATGTTGGAAAATGTTTCTTATTTTAACTGTGATGCCAGCCTGTTTTTATATTGTAGAATTCCAAGAGAGTTATCTTTGAGTTAATGATAAAGAATCTTCTGAAATATTTAGTTCCATTTTCAAAGAATATTTAGAGAAATGTGACCATTTAATTAAAAAAAAAAAACAACGAAAGAGTTAATTGAAGTAAATAGAATTCTCAGGGAAAAGTAGGTTTTTATCAGTACCTGTATTGTGCTTATGAGCAGTCGTATCCATTTCCTAAAAAGAAAGATGCTTATTTTCTGTATGAATTGTATTTTGTAGGTGGGTCATATGATCTGATTTCTCAGGTCAGCATTAGCTTTTGCTATTTGTAGATCTTTCCTAATTCTTATTTTTGCCCAGAAATGTTGCTACCTTCTTTTAATGTGTTTAGATTTTATTTTGCTTTTTAAATTTTTTTCTTTTGAATATATTAGGGGCATGAGTATAGCCCCTAAGTCTGTTTTTACTTATTGGCATTAAGGAAATAAAAGAAGTTTTTAAGTTATACAGAATGTAACTTTTGTGAAGAATCTGATTTGTATGGTTCGGGGAGTAAAATTAAATAGTTTGAATTTAGTTTGGATTTTGCTCTCCTTTTTAAAGCTTCAGGGACTCTCTGGTTGGCAACTGCTGGACAGTGAGTCAGTCTTGGCATAGGAGTTGGCAGTTCAAGTTGCCTGGTTTCTGACCAGCTTGATATGGTTGGGTTCTCTCAAAAAAAAAAAAAAAAAAGAAAAGAAAAAGAAAAAAAGGTGGGGGGGACACTGGGAGCTGGATGCTACTGGGCAGAGAATATGTATCCCAAAGACATGAAAACATGTTTATATAACAACCTATGCAAATATGGCATTATCTGTAGTACTAAAACTGGAAACAGTTCATATGCCCTTTGGTGAATGGTTAAATTACAGTACATTCTTATCATGGAATAGTACTTAGCAATAAAAAGTAAGAAGCAATGTAACAATGTAACACTTGGAATGACTCTAAAGAGAATTAGGCTACATGAATAAAAAGCCAGTCTCAAAGGGTTATAAATTGAGTAATTCCATTTATATGACATTCTTGGAATGACAGATTTATAAAGATGGAAAACAGATTAGAATGGAATAGGTAGGTAGATGGGAGTTTGAGAGGTATAAAAGGACACACAGGGATCTTATGGATCTTATTACCTTATGACTATGGTAATAAATAGGAACCAGTACATATGATAAAACCTCATAGAAACAGATACATGCATGTAAACAATTACAGGTAAAACGAGTGAAATCTAAACAAGACCTTTGGACTGTATCAGTGTTGATTTCATTTCCTAGTTGTGATAGTCTTGCAAGATGTTATCACTGAGGGTAAGTGGTAAGTGGGTCTCTGTATATTATTTATTACAACTGCATGCAAATTTACAAGTCTTTCAAAAGAGAAAGTTTAATTAAATATAAAAGGATCATTCATTAGGCTGTCAGGCCCAACACAGGTAAGACCAATGAATTTAATAAGCAATAAACCTATTACCCTATACTATTTCCTACAAAATGATGCTTTGGTGGTGACAAGCACTGTCGTATGGAATGCCTTGTCAATGAGTAGAGCATTATATACATTCAGAAATGTATATAATGCTCTATTCATTGATGTGTTTTGGTAGAATCTTTTGGACAAGTAAGACAAGTCTATATTCAGAGTGCCTTTTTCCAGTGATAATATGTTGTTATTTTTTTCTCTACATAAAATGATTGAATGTAATCAACTTGCTACCAGGGAATGATGCTATATTGGTATCTCAGCATTGGTCTCTGCTGTTGGCAGATTAGTAATTTAGTGGAGATTGTAACCATAACAACATGGGTAAGTAAAAGTCAGTGTTCCTGAATTCCTTCATAGTTTCTATCTCAACTATAGAAGGACCTACCACTTTGGTGACATTCTTACATGACTAGTAGTCTGAGGTATGTTGAGATACCCCTTTTAGCCCTGATACAGAAGCATATCCCTGTTGCCAGAGTCACTTTGTTCTTGAACCTATTTGGGAGGGACAGGAGTATCTGGGGAAGGAGGTTGACAGGCATTCAGGGGAATGGTTGTCTTGTCCACCTGAGAAATAAGATTCTCTGATGAAGAGATCATTCACATGTAACTTACTATGGTCTGACTATGGTTTGTCTCTCAAGGGTTCATGTACTGAACACTTGGTTCTCAGTGTGGTGATGTGAGAGGTGGTAGGGTCTTTAAGAGGTGGAATCTAGTGCTGGGAGATTAGGTCATTGGGAGTGCTGCCCTCAGAAGTAATTGGTATAATTCTTATGGAACCCCATTTAGTTCTCATGAGAGGTTGTTAGAAGAGAGCAAGTCTGACCCCTGAATTGCATATTGGCGTCTTTTCTTGCCATGTGATCTCTCCCTATCAGATACACTCCGACCATGATACCATCTGCCATGATGAGACATAGTTATGGGGGCCCACATCAAAACAGTACCATGCTATTTGAACTTTCACACTCCATCACTGTGAGCTAAATAAACCTCCTTTATAAAGTAACCAACTTTGGGTATTTTCTTAAAGCAATAAAACATAGACTTATATAGACTTATTTATGTTTTTACTCTGTGCCTATTCAGAGTACCTCCCATCCCAACCCCAATACTGGAGAATGAACCCAGTGGCACTCTACTACTGAGCTTTATCCTCAGCCCTTTTTATTTTTTATTGTAAGACAGGGTCTCTAAGTTGTCCAGACAGGCCTTGAACTTGGTGATCCTTCTGCCTTATCCTTCCAAGTAACTGGGGTTACAGGTGTGCACCACCACACCCAACTTCTGTGACTATTCAGAGAGCTCAAAACCTTGTCATCTATTTTTTGGTCAGGTTTTTAAAAACACCTAGCCATCAGCAAAATCATTCACCATTTTCCATAATAAATACAAGCTATCTCTCTTTCTGGGCAAAATGCTCATTTGCATGTATTGTTCAGGGAGCTGTTACTTTAACACTGTCCTTCAATGCCTCCTGGTTCTATATAGTCAGCCACCTTTAGAGGGCTGTGAAAGACTCCTTCTCCAACTTCATCTGCCACAGATTCTCCCAAGCACCACTATAGCTCAAGAAGTAGAATAGCTGGCCTAAGAGCCTGGACCTGTTGCAGAGTCTTATCTCCATCTGGGATCCTGTCAAAACTGGCTGCTTTGGGGGTTCTTGATAAAAGGCTTAGAAAAATGTGTCTAAATAATAATGTATTTGTTGCTTACAAAGTTTAAAAAGAATTACTAAGCATTGTGCTCTTTTCCTTTTAGTAAGAAGGCGTGTCTTTACATGTTCTAGACCACTAACCCTTAGGAATTTCACCAAGGTGGGATTTATTGTCATCTGGCATTCATGTGTCTTACCATGTGTTGCTGCTTAGAGGTTCCATCAACAAGTGTAGTGGACCAGCATGTTGTCCAATGGAATGGAGTGGCAATCACAGTTCCTACAGATTAGACCATAACATAGAGCTAGAGAATTGATATAACCTTGAGATAACATGGGCTTTACTAGCAGTTTAGATAAAGAAAGCATTGTCAGGTCAATAATTGCATCCCAGAGGTTGAGGTATATTTGATTTGTTCCAGCCTTGAAACCACTTCTAGTGCCATAGCAGCTACAAGTGGATTTATCACCTGATAAGTTTATGATAATGAATTGTCATTCTCTGAGACCCATCTGTTTGCTGCAAGGTCAAATAGGCAAGTTGAAGAGGAATGTTGTAGGAATCAGTATCTCCAGGTCCTTCATGGTGGCACAAATTGCTACAGTCCTTCCAGGATTACTTTAATTTGATTTTTTGGTAAAGTGGAACAAGGGCAAGTTCTAGTATCTTGCACTTGTTCTTCTCTAGCTTAATAGCCCTTATTCCATAAGTCAGGGAACCAGTGAGGGTTGCCTAGTACCTACTTGTTGCCTAGTTCCTATTCCAGTTGTCTTCTGGACCGTAGAATAACCACAGCATGGGTACATGGGATGGACTTGAGCTATAATCTATAGAGTATGTGAACTCTGTAAGCCCCTGTTCTGGTCAGTAGTAAACTGGTTCTCTAAGAAGCAGTCAGGGGGCTGGGATTGTGGCTCAGTGGTAGAGCGCTTGCCTAGCATATATGATTTATCATACATGATAAATGGAGTGGCAATCACAGTTCCTACAGATTAGACCATAACATAGAGCTAGAGAATTGATATAACCACATATAAATAAATGAGTAAAGTAAAGGTCCATCAACATCTAAAAAACTATTTTAAAAAAGAAGCAGAGTCAGTTCAGATAATCTCTGAAAAGTCTGATTATTTCCCCTTCCTCTATGGACAGTCACCTAGGTAAATAGCCATAACACCCCTGGGAAAGAAGATTGGTAATAAAAGTTTTTGACTGTTGGTGAAAGGAGTATCTAGAGATCCTCCCAGCCAACATGCTAAGGGGCAGGTGAACAGGTCAGAAATAATAAATACACTCCAACATTCCATTCCCTCTAAGCCTTTTAGATGCCTTCCTCTATCCTTAGAAAGTTCTGGTATTTCAGTTTTATTTAGTGTAGTCTAAATGGGTCCAGGTTTCATTCAATCAACTGGGTGAACTCTTAAAAACTATTCCTACTCACCTGAGCTAACACCGTGTCTAGAAGTCTAAATTTTGATTTCAGGCAAGACTGTTTTTCCTCTCACCATGATACCAAACTCTCAGGCTCCATTTCCACACTTATCCCCAACTTGATGTAAGTTGGCAAAATCATGCAATCATTTTGTGTACATTGCACGTCCACATGGACTATACTTTTTATCTTACCCATGATAGTTTGCTGAGAACTTGAATTTGTTTAAAGGTCTGGGACAGTTTTGTCCGATAGAACATTTTTGTGATGATAGGAATATCCTATAATGTGCTATCCACATGTAGTTTTTTGTGTATTTAAAATGTGGCCAGTGCAATGGAGGAAATGAATTTTAAATTTTATTTATTTTAATTTGAAATTAGAGTTAAGTGGCCACATATGTCTAGTGGATACCATGCTGAACAATGCAGGTCTAAAAACAACAACAAGTTATAGAGATGGATGTTTAGGAGGATCAGTTGTCCTTTGTAAGTACCTTCAGGGTCGACCGTTGCAGGTTCTTCAGGAAAGGAGAGACTGAGTTCCTGAGATGGAGATGGAGGGTTTTCTTTTATTGGCAGAGAACACTCAGTAGAATTTAGGGGTTTAAGCATATACCATCCCATTTCAGTTTTCCGAATCCACTGCTTTCCTAATTGATACTCTAATATTAGAGAATCTGAAAAGTTGGGAATACAATTTATATTGTCTTTCAGCCATCTGCAGAATTAGACCGTGAGCTTGTTTTTTAGAAAACTCAATCATGACTAAATAAGATAAAGGTTTCTTTTTGGACTGTCATAGATACTTTGAGATTCCTTATGTTGACCTTTATCTGGGAATTTTTAGCATCCAACAAACAACACTTTTATATTTCAGTATTTTGATCTAATTGATATGGGACAGAAAATGCTTGCTTACCACAAAGCCTTGACTTCTGTGGGTACTTGGTTATAGATGTCTCCAGGTGCTACACCACACACTGCTACATGTACCTGCTTTGCCACCATACACTATGGGTACCCCTTATCACTAGAAATGGAATCAACTAATGCTTTTAAGCAGAATCAATTTGGACCACCGACCCTGAATAACCCAGAATTTTTTTCTGACAGCCCACAGTAAGGTTCTTTTCCTCTGAAACAGTCTTGGTATCTCATCTCATATACACAGCCTTGCTCTAGGGACTTAAATTTAGTGTCTATTTATGAGCCTGTTTCTGTCCTGGACATTTTTCCCAGATGTTATTTGTCTTGCCCCTGTATTTTTATGTGCAGGTTGAATAAGAGTTAGAAGAAGGCACCAGTAGCATTTTTATATCAGATCTCTCAAAACACTTTTTACAGTAGCCTCTTATATAACACATTTCCCAAAGAATTTTTTTTTGCCTAGTGTGGTTGTTAAACATTGAAATGTGGGTGTTAGATGGTGCCATAGATGGGATAAAAATTGAGTACTAGAAGGTTGTTTATAAAATACGATATAGGCCAATTGTATTTTTTGCCTTTTAGGAACTGAGTTTACATATTTACATAGCTTCTTCTTTTTGTTTTTAGTAGTAAACAAGACACATACCTGTTTTCATCTTGAAATATAGCAAAAGAGGTAAAATTTTAAGAATAAAATTTAAATTTAAATATAATGTTATTAAAGAAACTGTGTAGCATTGAGTTGAGTTATGTAAGACCTGAGAGCACATCTAGTTTTGGAAATGTTCTAATTCCTAGAATAGTTAGAAGTAAGATTCCATATGTCTACCTGAGAGAGAGAGAACACCTAACTTCCTCTTCTAACTATGTTTCCCTATATCTAATAATTATTCTCCTGCTACTATAAAATCTCTTCATTCCAAAGTTTTTGAAATTTTTCAATCGTGCTTCTTCATTAAGAGATTTTTGAGGACTTGTTCAGGTATTTACTTTAAAATATATATATTTTTGTGAACAGTCGCCACTTTACCTTTCCTGTAACTATTTCTTGCCTTCTTGATAAATCTTGATAACCTCACTTCTCTTCTGACCTTCCTTAATGTAGGATGTGAGGGGTCTCTAAGAGTAGAAAAAGTTCTTACTTCTCAGTAACATTTTAAACTCCTGTTTTATTGGAAATGCTTTAAAAAGCCTCCTTAATAGAAATTTTCTCAACTCTTTTAATTTTTTCTTTAGCATTAGCTCACAGCTTTTTTCTTTTTCTATATGTACTTACCATCTTAATTGACTTCAGCATCTCCATTGATGATTTTACCAGTACTTTGACTAGATAGGTTTTTATTATATTTATATCCTACAACCTTATTGTAAACCTTATTAGTTCCAGGAGTTCTTTTGTTGTTGTGATTGATTTCCTTTTGTCAAAAAAATTTCTATATCTACATCTGTGTGTGTATGTATATATATGTATGTGTATGTATATATGTATATAAATATGTATACAATCATGTCATTGGCAAAGGAAAGATTTCTTACTTCTCAATATATATACCTTTTATTTGTGGGATTGGTTTTTATTTTTTGGTCTTATTGCATTAGCTAGAACTTCCAATATGATGCTGAAAAGCCATGTGAGAAGGTACATCTTACTTTCTTCCTCATTTTAGTAGAAAAGCTTCAAGTTTCTCATCAAGTATGATGTTAGCTGTAGGGTTTTGGAGATATTCTTTATCACTTTGAAAAGTTCCTATTACTAGTTTACTGAGAATCTTTAATCATGAATGAATATTGAATTTAGTTGTACTTCTTTTTGCAATTATTGGCAATTATTGATATGATCATATGATTTTTCTTCTTTAGCCTGTTGATGTGATGGATTACATTAATTGATTTTTGAACTTGTCATAAAACTCGCTTTGTATGGTGTTTAATTCTTTTTAAGTGTTGTTTGATTTGTTAATATTTTGTTGAAGAATCTTTAATTCATATTTATTATGAAACACATTGGTCTGTAGTTTTCATTGTAATGTCCTTACATAGTTTTAGTGTTAGGATAATGCTGACTTCATAGGATGAATTAGGAGGTGCTCCCTCTGTTTCTGTCTTCTGAGGGAAATTGTATGTTATTCTAAATATTTGGTAGATTTCATCAGTGAATTCATTTGGACCTGGTGCTGTCTGTTTTGGAAGGATGTTAATTATTTATTGAACTTCTTTAACAGAAATAGGCCTATTCAGATTGCCTGTTTCTTGTATGAGTTTTGGTGGATTGCGTATTTCAAGGAATTCGAGTATTTCATTTAGGTTATCAAATTTGTAGGCATAGAGTTCTTTATTAGCATTTTAATGTCCATGAACTCTGTAGTAATATCGCTCTTTTCATATCTTATACGTGGTTTTTCTTGGCATGGTTTTGGTACTATCTACAGTTTTAGGCATCCAGTGAGGGTCTTGGAACATAGTTGTCATGGATGAAGGGGGCTATTATATTAGTAATTTGTGTCTTCTCTCTCTTTATCTTGGTTAACCTGACTGGAAGCTTATCAAATTTATTGATTTTTTTAAAGAACCAGTTTTTGGCTTTGTTGATTATCTGTACTGATTTCCTGTTTTTAGTTTCATTGCTTTTTGCCTCAATTTACATTTTTTCTCGTTTGCTTTGGGTACAGTTAGCTTTTCCTTTTCTGTTTTGTTAAGGTGAAAGTTTAGGTGATTGATTTCAGAACTTTCTTCTTTTCTAATATATGCATTCATTACCATAAAATTCTCTCTAAACACTGCTTTCACTGTATCCCACAAATTTTGATAAGTTCCATTTTCATTTAGTTGAAAGTATTTTTTAATTTCTCTTGAAATTTCTTCTTTTTCTCAGATGTTAAGAAGTATAAGTATGTAGTATATTTTCCAAGTATTTTGAGACTTTGAGACTTTTGAGCTAAATTTCTGTTATTATTTCTAGTTTAATTCCATTCTTATCTGAGAGCAGACATTGTATGATTTTTAAACTCCAAAATTTAATGTGTGTTTTATGATCTAGAATATGACCTAATTTGGTGACTGTTCCAAGTGAGCTTGAGAAGAATATGTATTCTGTTGTTATAGGATTAAACAGTCTATAAATGTCCATTATATTCAATTGATTGATGGTGGTGTTGAATTCAACCATATCCTTATTGATTTTTATGCCTGCTGGCTCTATCCATTTCTAGTGGGGCAGGGGTGTTAAGTCTCCATTTGTAATAGTGAATTTATTCATTTTTCCTTGGGGTTCTATTGGTTTTTGCCTCATATGTTTTGGCTTTCTTTCTTAGGTGCACCCATATTAATGATTCTTATGTATTCTTGGAGAACTGATCCCTTTATTATTAATGAATTGCTTATCATGAACAAACTGTTTTCTACTCTATTAAGAATAAGAAAAATAAAAGTTTTTATTTTATTTGCACTATTCCTTCTCTAATGCCCTTTTTTTTTTGTTTATGTAGATCCAAGTTTCTGACCTTTATGTAATTTTTCTTCTCTCAAAATAATTTCTTTTAATATTTCTTAAAAGCCCACTGGCAAAATATTCCATTGGTGTTTGAGAAAATCTTAGGTATTTCATTCCCCTCTGTTTTTGTATGAATGGTTACTGAGAAGTTATAAGTAGTTCTTACCTTTATCCCTTTATTGGTAAGGTGGGGGTTTTTTGGTTTTTGTTTTTGCCTCTGGTTTCTTTCAAGACTTTTTTTTCTTAATCTTTGACTTTCTCTAGTTTGAAAATTATATAGTCCAGTGTTTTTGACATTTATCCTGCTTTGTGTTCTCTGAGCTTCCTGGAACTGTGGTTGATGTTTGATACTAATTTAGGGAAATTCCTGGTCATTATTATTTCAAATACTTCCATGCCTTCTCTCTCTCTCTCTCTCTCTCTCCTTCTGGAATTCTCATTATGTTTATCTTACACCTTTTGTAGTTGTCCCAGAGTTCTTGGATATTCTGTCCACCACCCCATCTTTTTTCTCTTTATTATTTTAGACTTGGCTATTTCTATTGAGATATTTTTAAGGACAGAGATTCTTTCCTCAGGTGTCCTGTGTAACAAAAGCCTATCAGAGGCATTCTTCATTTCTGTTACAGTGTTTTTGATCTCTGGCATGTCGATTTTGGTACTTTCCAAGCCATTTCAGTCTTTTTGAGCTTGCATGCTGTTTTTATTACAGCAGCTCTGAACATTAGAGCCCTTAGCATCTTTATCATAGTTGTTTTAGATTTCAGGTTTAAAAATTCCAACATTGCTTTTATATCTGAGTCTGTCTCTTCTTACTGCATGTTTTTGCTTTTGTTTTTGGTGTTATTTTTTGCTTTTCGATATGTCTTATAATTTTTCTTAATGGCTGCACATGATATATTGGGTAAAAGGAATCACTTTATATAAATATTAGTTATATGAGGATAAGAGGAAATGTTCTAAGGCCGTATGAATAGGTCTCAATCTTTTAATAAGCCTGTGCCTTTGGGCTGTAAACTTCACATGTGCTTTTTGGGCGCACCCCTGCTTCCATGGGACAGGTGCTTAAAGCCTGCTGGAGCTGGATATTTCCCTTCCTCCAGGTTAGGCTCTGATAAAACCCCAGCAAGTCAGATTCTGGTTAGTTTCTCCTGAGGATATACCTTGTTGAAACAGAAAGCTCTGGTGTATTTCAAAATTATTTTCTTTCTGTCCTCTCCCCTTGCCTGAAGCACAAAGGGATTTTTCTTATATCTTTAATGTGAGAACCAAGTTAAGCTCCTGGAAATTAAACTCACAAAAGTGTGGGAGCACCCAGTGACTGAGTTCCTCTGGAGTTTTTATCTCCCGGACTTGTCCACTCTGAGCCTCCGCCAATTCATCAGTTTAGTTCACATTTTCCTACATTGGCACTGGTTCCTACAGAGATTTGGGGCTTTGACCAACAGTTCAGTTCTCTATATTTTGCTATTTGAGGAGTAACAGTTTGCCCTGTGACTCCCACCTTTTCCATGTATTTAAAGACATTGTTATTTTCTTCAGTTTGTTCATCTTTTTACCTGTTAGGAAGAAGTGACAACTTCTAGTTTCTTACATTCAGCACCAGAAACCAGAAGTCACCACACAGTTTTTTAGTATCATATTTTAAGACCTTTATTTCCACTTTCCTTCACTTGTAGATATGTGGTAATTTGCATATTAATATCACTTAGAACTATCTTATGTTCAAGTTCTCAAACGTCTGAGCTCTTTCTTGGATCACAGTTTTACCATTATCATGTTCACTAGTCCCTTTATCTCACCTTTTACCACCAGTCTATCAACTTTTATCTGGTCCATCTTACTTCATACTTTCTAGAGTCACTTGACAGCCATTCGGATATCCTGGAATCTCACTCCTTAATCTTTTTTGCCTTGCCTGCCACCCTAGAACTCCCTTAATGTAACTTAAATTGTTCTGCTCTTTGCTGCTGGTTCTCTTAGTCCAGGAATTTTAACCTTGATATTAGTGACAGCTGGATCAGATAATTCTTTGTTGTGGGAAGCTGTTGTGTGCACTGTTGGATTTTTAGTGGCACCCTGGCCTCTCTGCAGTAGCATCTCCAGTCATAACAATCAAACATATTTCCAAACATTGCCAGATGTCTCCCGTGGGGCAAAAATTATCCCCTTTGAAAAATATTAGGTTAATCAATGAAATTTTATGGTGGCTAATTCTAGAAAGATTTGACTAATTTTTTAAAAAGCTAAATTTGGGGGACTGCTTCCTTTAGACATCATTCAAGTGGCTTACATGTGGCTATGCATCTATTTCATCCTCACAGCAACACTGAACTCTGGGTACTGTAATTGTTAGTCACAGTGTATAAGGCGATACCTTGTGGAGCAGCACAGAGGCACAGTGTGTTGCTTCATCCACAGGGCTGCTCAGTGGTAGAGCCCAGATGTGAAGCATGTGGCTGGACTTCAGAGCCTGCCATCAGGAGCCTCCAGTGCTAGTCCTCACTAACATCTGCACAGCTGTCGTTTTAATTCTTTATTATTTATTAATGTTATCTATTATTGCATAATAAAATATCCCAAACTTAGTTCTCCTTTGGGCAATTTGTTCAAAAAATTTTTTAGAGAAGAGGGAAGATATTTATTTTCGCTAGGGCAATAAATGCCTGCTTACCAGGTACTGTGCACTGGAGATATTTTGTGCTTAACAGAGATTGGCTGTACTACCTCTGTTTTTAATGTAATTATTTCTCTTGTTTTCATCTGGTCTTATCATCGTAGCCTTCTATTATTCCTGGTGTCACTAACCCCACATCTTCGTGAAATTCTTCAGGATAGATGATAGATTGGCTTTTAAAATTTTTTTTTTTTTTTTTTTAGTGCTCAAACCGAGGGCCACATGCTAGGCAAGTGCTGTGCCACATCCCCTCAAGATTATTATTTTTTTAAATCTATTTATCGACTACTTTAGTCTAATAGGATTTGAGTTTCCTAGAATTTCTGTTATTCTGCCATACTATATCCTTCATTTTAAGTTTTTAGATGATGTCTCTGTCTACTTTCTGTATCTTGTGACAATTTTGTTGAATAACAGGTATGGTCTTTGTATTCATTAGTTGGATTGGGCAGTGTCTCATGTTTCTTTTAGTGCTAATAATCTCTGATTACAACCTGTATAGTATGTGCCTTCATATGCATGATAGTTATAATATGTATGTACACTTAACGTAATAAAGTAATGCATATTCTTTTGTAGTTTAGATTTTCTGAAATCAATAATATAAAGAAGAAAATAGTTCTATACATAAATTATTACAGTTAGCATATGGCATATTTCTTTAGAGGGATTAATATCTATATAATATCACTAAACATACATATATATCTGTAGAAATATGTACACTGGTGGTTTTTTTTTTTTTTTTTCCAATGCTGAGGATTGAACCCAGGGTTTAGTGAATATTAGGCAAGGACTCTTTCACTGAGCTACATTCCCAACCCTATTGTGTTTTCTTAAACTATCTACCAGACAGTCCGTGTTCCCTAAAATCTCATATAGGTTTATGTAAAAACCCTAATATGTAACAAGTAAACTTACTCTCTTACTCTGCTGCACCCCACCCCATTTCTTAATACTCCTCAATTGGATATCAAGTCCTTATTTTACTATTTGGAAAATATCTCTATTTCCATTCTTTTGTTTTCCTGTGGCCACAGCTGGGTTCAGTAAAGGCCCTTTATCATCTCTATCCTAGCTAATTGAAGGATCGAGAAGCTTCTCAACATTGACCCTCTTTCCAATTTTTCTTTTCCTCCCTCAAATCCACCTTTCATGCTGTTGCCAAAGGTTCTGGGGATTGAACCCACAGGGGCTCTACCACTGAGCCACGTCCCCAGCCCTTTTATATATTCTGTTTAGAAATAGCATCTCACTAAGTTGCTGAGGATCTTGGTAAGTCACTGAGACTGGCCTTGAACTTGTAAGACTCCTGCCTCAGACTCCTGACCTGCTGGGATTACAGGTTTGCACTACTGCTACCGGCCAAGGCTTTCTTTTTAAAACAAAGGATAAGTGATGTCACCCTATTGATGACAAACCTCTTTTGACTCTCCATTTCTTATAGGATTTTTAACTCAGCCTGGAATAAAACACTCTTTACAATTGAAGTATGAGAATCGATTACTTTCAGCAACTATTTGGATCCTATGCTCTGTAGTAATGCTGGTTTAACTCTATGTTCCCCTACCATTGCACATATTTACAAACAAGGCCCAGAATACAGACAAGGGCCAGAAGAGAGGCCAGTGCTCACCACTCAATGTATGTTTGATAAATGAGTGATTAAAAGCGGTACCGTTTCTTGTATCTGTAATCCCTGTACCTTTCCCGTTCCTATCTAAACATTCTTGTTCAACTTCAAAGTGAGAAAACTATAGCAGAATAACAGGAAATCTGAGCTCTATACCAATCTTTAAAGAAAACAATCAACTCTGGTTACCTGCTTTACTTCTGAGACAACTTTTTTGGTAACATTTTCCATAACCTGGATGCAGGTTATGATATAGACCTAACAGTAGATTAGGTATACCTACAACTTTGGAGTTTGCATGCACAGGAGAGGAGCTAACAATGTTGGTTTAAACACCTAATAAACAGGACTTCCTGTTGTCAACATGTTTTGTGGGAGTTACTACATTTATTATTTTTAGAAGTCACCTGACAAGTAAATGTGTACAGCTGGGCTTGTACCGTAGGAATTCAATAATGGTTCCACATTATGATTTTTGAAGGAGGGCTTTGTCTGATTGTTAGATAGTTTCCAAAAATCAGTGAGCAATAATGAATGTACAGTTTAAAAACAAATTTAGTTGTTAACTAACAAGTATTATGCTGCTCGTAGTAAAATCATTTCACTCACTGGAAATGCTTTTGCCTTCATTGTAAAATGTGATGAAATAAAAGCAAAAGTAATTGAACAGAAAGCAATAACAAGTTATTTCCAAGTTATTTTATTTTTTGTGGTTTTGGGGATTGAACCTAGGGCTTCATATGCTAGGCAAGTGCTCTACTACTGAGCTACATCCCTAACCTTACCCTTGAATTTAAAGTTTTCTTAAAAAATCATTATTCCTAGTTTTATAAAGTTTATGATGAAACAGGTATTTCACAAAAGATTTACTAAAGATCTCAGAATCTTCTTAAATAGTCAAGAATACTCAATTTATTAATTTCTTCTACATTTTCAGTTTATTATAATATGAGTTTTCAAAAAATAGTCCTTGATGATACTCTGTATTTCAATGTTTGGTGATATCTCCTTTTTCTTCTCAAATTTTGTTGGGTTGGGTATTCTCTCTTTTTATTTTGTTTTGGCTAGGAGTTTATTGTTTATCTTTTCAAAGAACCAAGTAGATATTTGGCTTTCTTTTTCCTGAGGCAGAGGCCATAAACTCACGGTCCATGAGCCAAATTCAATACCTGAGTGTGTTTTGCCTGATTTGTAAAGTGGAAAATTTTTATTTTTCAATGTATAAGTATTTTAAGATTGGAAATTTTATATTAATGTATGGATTTGGGGCTTCTTGGTAATTAAAACGTGGCAATAACTAGACTTGAATTGTAGCCACAGCTGTAATTGAATAGTGGCTGCACCTTTTAGGCTGGGTACATATTCTTCTGCATATCTAGCTCCTATGTGGCCTGGCATTTGAGTTTGTAATCCTTGGAGTAATACATGCACTAAAATTAAGTCATATTTATAGTTGTGTAGTTTAAAAAGTAAATATGCAATGGTACTTAGCAATTTTCCTTGAGTAACAAATGTAAAAAGTCACTCCAAATACAGGATGTAGGTAGCCGGATCAAATTGTTAATGTTCTTCTGTGATTAACTCTCACAAATAGAAACGTAGTACTTCCCTTAGTTTGTGCCAAAGCATGCACACATCACTCTTTGTGAAAATTAAAGATGAGTAGAAGGTACATCTCTATGTTCATGGGTTCCTACAAAAGCATGTGTTTGGAAAAAAAAATTATAAAAAAAAAAAAAAGGAGTAATCAGGTTACATTATGTGTTCAGCCATCCCTCAAGTGAATTGTGTCTGCAAAAAACACTCCTAGAAAGTGAGCAGCACAAAATAGTTGAAAAAACTATTTTTCCTGTGGGATTTTACCTTTGGAAAAAGAAAGAAATTAAACTCAAGTCATTTAAATTAGTACAAAAACTTATTTTCAGACTGATAATTGTGATAAAGGGTCCTTAGGTGTTTTTAATCTGAATATATATTTGAATTTGTACTAGATACATAGTCCTTCTCACCAAACCTGAATCAAATGTCAGTACTAGGAACAGTCAATGGTCTCTTTGGATGCCCTCCTCACCTTTAGATTCTGACACACCCCAGGCTCCTATTCTAGGATACTTGGTATGCAGACTCTCCTCTGTTGTTTACCTGCCTGGGCTTTTGAGACTCACACTGGCTCACCTCATCCCTCCATCACCTGCCAGGTGCAGGTGTCTACTTTTCACTGGTTCATCTTCAGGAAGGAAAAGGAAGAAGAGCAAGTTGAAGAGCATAACTAGCTTCCCCCCCCCCCCCCGATGGACACAACATCTTTTTTTAATTTTATTTTTATTAGTTACACATGGCAGTATAATGATCTTGACAATTCATACATTTGAATCAAATGGGGTATAATTTCTCATTTTTCTGATTGTACAGGTTGCAGAATCACATTGGTCATACAGTCACCTATATACATATAGCAATAATAATGACTATTTTATTAACTAGCTTTTAAAAGCAAAATTTCACTTATATTTTTCTATTATTGCTACAAAATGTAAATGTAGAACAAGTTGGCTTTTAAAAATCTCCCTGTAAGACTTCATTATACTTGCCATATTGTGTCTCATGTTGAATCTTATGTATATAAATATCTCTTTTCATATTTAGGAGTCTCAGAAAAATGTGGAATCCTTCGCATCCATGCTGAGACACTCTCCTCTGACACAGATGGGGCCTGCCAAGGATAAATTGGTCATTGGACGGATCTTTCATGTTGTGGAGAATGATCTTTACATAGATTTTGGTGGCAAGTTTCATTGTGTATGTAAAAGACCAGAAGTGGATGGAGAGTAAGTAGAATCATTTTCAAGTGCTTTAAGAATGTTCATAAAAGTAGAAGTACCACAAAATTATTGTTTGATGTAGGTGATTTAAAAAGACAGACAGTATATTTATTTCTCTTGGTAATGCTATTAGAAGAAAAGTCAGAAGTGCTTAAGATATATTTGTTAGTTATATTCAGTCATATTCATATCTTATCAAAGCAGTGATAACATTTGGGAAGAAGGTATGAATGTTCATCCTGGTAACAAACCATTTCGTACCATAAAATTAAAACAAGCTTTGTAGTAGTATATGCTCATGAGACCCTTTTTCCTGTAAACTTTTTTTTTTTTGCCTCTATTATTCCATAATCTCTTTCCACTTCTAAGGGAAACCTCCCCCTGTTGCTTCTTCACTGATACTCCTTTCTCTTACCCTACCAAATTCTGATGCTTTATCATTTTTTAAAATTATTCTCCATTTCTTTTTCCAGATTATTTTTTTTCCTATTATAATTATATCAGTAGAATTAGTTGTATTTGTAGTCTGTACTGATGAAGATATTTTTAAATATAAATATACAATGGGGAAAGCACTAAGATGGGAGATCTAGGAGTAGCATGTCAAGGTTAAAGGAAATGTTGAACTAAGATTCTAAAAGGGAAAACAACAGTAAACAAGATAGAAATGACTACTTCTCAACAATTTTTAATGTGAAAACTTTTTAGATTTTCATATTTCTGGTATCAGAATGCATCTTACAGTTGATGGTATATCAATTTCATTGATAATGTTTTTTTCTCCTGAATAGTATGTAAAATAATGGTGAATCTAGTAATCAGTAACATGTTAGAATAAATTACAGTAATGAAGAAGTTTATGAGTTTAAGAATGAAATACATTGTAGAAATGAATAAGAAGAGAACCTACTCTGAACGTAACTGAGAATTATGGAATGAATTGTTTCTTCCTGAGAATTTTAGGCATCTAAAGATGTAGATGATAATGGAGCTCACCCAGTGAAGGGTCATAAGCTCATTCTACATTAGTATGAAAAGGACCCAACAAAATTAACAGAATACACATTTCCTCAGATCATTCACAAGTGAGTAAATGTTTAACAATCAGATTTTTTTAAGGGTGGAATAGAATAATAAACACCTGTATTACATGAGCTAAGGCAGAAGGGAGGAGGACTCATTTACCTTTCCCGACTTTGATTTTCCTCAGATAGAACTCCAGCTTCTTGCCTTCTAGCACATAAACATCTGCTAGGCTGCGCTGTCCTGATCTTAATGCAATGCAGGCAAGAAGCTTGCCCCGACTGCTCTTCCAGAAGAGTGTTGATTTTAGCATTTTTCTTCCTTTCATCGTATTTCTTTTGAATTTTCTTTGATCAGTCTTTGTTTAAAATTTCTTCCTCCTCAGAAGTCAGCTTGGCCCCCTTCTTGCAGCCCAGGGGCAGTGTGTAGTGGGACTTGTACCACTGTTGGTATGGTGTGCTCTCAATGAGCATGCTGCAGTTCTTCACCAGGGTCTTGGTGTGGACCAGCTCAGTACTGAATGCATTGTAGACAACATCAATGATCCTTGTTTTGCTAGTACAACACTCCAGCCTCAAAGCCCATACTTCTTGTTGCCTCCTTGCACTGGGACAGTGTGTCCGCAGTGGGGTCCAATCATAGTGTTGGCAGCAGGGTGTCCCAACTCATACTTCTCTTTCTTGTGGTAGAGCCTTCTCTTGCCCCCAGTCTTGCAGCACTGTGCCAGTTGTCCCGGCAGATGCCTATCGCTTGGTGCCCATTGGAAAGAGGCAATACCAACAATCAGATTTTGAGTTTTTAAAAAAAGACCCAATTTGTTAATTTCTGTGGTATAAATTTTTATCATGGCCAATTTCAAGTTACTAATGTGATATCACTGAATGCAGGGCTGGGAAGATGTGTGTATAGTGTGCTCTCACAGGCTAATATGAGCCAGCTTCAGTACACCTTTTTCTCTGCTAATCAGATACCAGCCAGTTCTTAGTGAGGTAGGTGGGTAAAGCAGCTTATACCTGGGAAAGAAAATGACCTTCTTACACTTCTGGCATGGGAGGTAATGGTTCGAGCATGGTTTGAATTAGTATATCCAATAACATACAAGCTCATTCAGAAGTACCAAGACCTAAAGAAATTTATAAGTAGGATATATTTATCAATTCAGATTTTAGTACGATATTATATATCATGTAGAGTTGTTGGAGTAAATTAGTTGTTATATGTAAAGATTTAAAATGTGACTGACATGTGGTAAAAAGATACTACAATTGTTGTTATTCTTCTTGTATTATTGAAATCCTGGTGACCTAATGATGATATTGGTCAAGAATTCCTACTGAGGGAGGGGTTAGGGAGGAGGCAAGTGTGAAGATAATGTGGTCTTAAAGTTATCACTCAAGAGAAGTCTCCTAAAGCTGTTGGGTATTGTCAGCAGAAGCTGTAGCCAATTATTTTTCATTAATAAAATGATATCAGATGAAATACTATTTTATTTTATACCAAAAATTTCTCTAGTCTCTAGTTATAACTGATAACATTTTTCACTGTGCTACCATGGATGAATTCCAGTTGCAGTAACTATCTTATTCTTACAAGTTCACGTAACATGTGGCCAGAGAATCAGGTATTAACTTTATAAAAAGATGAGATTTTTATGTTTGTTTGTTTGCAGTACTAGGGATTGAATTCAGGGCCTCATGCACGCCAGACAAGTGATCTACCACTGAGCCATATCTCCAACCCCAAAAGACATCTCTGAGATATTTCTCAGCAGAGTGTCACCTGTTTGGATAATTTCATCTTATTATCTAAATACCAGCAATATACATATTTCTTTATATTAAAAGATGGAACTTTTTTTTTTTTTTGGTGGGGAGGTACCAGGAATTGAAATCAGGGGCACTTGACCATTGTGCCACACCCCTAAACCTATTTTGTATTTTATTTAGAGACATGGTCTCACTGAGTCGCTTAGTGCCTCATTTTTGCTGAGGCTGGCTTTGAATGCGAAATCCTCCTGCCTCAGGTTCCTGAGCCACTGTATTACAGATGTGATTCTCTGCACCCAGCTATCATATTCTTATTTGTTTTTGTTTTTTTGCAGTACCAGGGATTGAACCCATGATCTTGTGCATGCTAGACAAGTGCTCTACCATTGAGCTATATCCCCAGCCTTATGTCATATTCTTTTTTTAAAAAAATTTTTAATATTTATTTTTTAGTTTTTTTCGGCGGACACAACATCATTGTTTGTATGTGGTGCAGAGGATCGATCCCGGGCCACACACATGCCAGGCGAGTGCGCTACCGCTTGAGCCACATCCCCAGCCCTTATATCATATTCTTGAATGTAATATTTCAGAATGTGTTAGGAATCTAGAATCAGGATTTGATTTTTATGTCTTATTTGCTAAATCACAACATTTTAAATATCAGTATTTATTATCAGATCTTTCCCTATTTAGTGCTATAGTATGACTTAAATTTACTTTATGTATAGTATAGCTTTAACTGGTTAAATACGGGAGCCTTGCAACATTTATCAAATCTTAAATTTTTATTGAAAACCATATATATACCATATATGCACATATGGAAGTTATTATATGTTTAAAATCCCATTTTTAGGGGCTGTGGCTCAGCAGTAGGGTGCTTGCCTCCTATGTGTGAGGCACTGCATTCGATTCCCAGCACCACATATAAATAAGCAAATAAAAAATAAAGGTCCATCAACAACTAAAAAAAAATATAAAAAAAAAGAAATCCTCTTTTTAAAATCTGTTTCCTCTCCCCCCAATGAAGCAATCTGTTTAATAAAACTCTTTTGTGGGAATGACTTATGGTAATTTTTTTTTCCTTTTTTTTTTGTGGGGGGGGCGGGCAGGCTGGTGTTATGGGTTGAGCTCAGGAACAGTCTACCACTCAATTACATCCCCAGGCTTTTTTTCTCTTTCTTATTCTTTTTTTGGAAGACAGGGTCTCTCCAAGTACTTGAGGCTGGTCTCAAACTTGGATTCCTCCTGCCTCAGCTTCCCGAATCTCTGGGATTAAAGGTATATGTTACCATGCTGGTCATAATCCTAGTAATTTTGCAAATAAGTTCTCTAGTCTTTGGAGGAGTGACTGTATTATAGTCTTTTGATGTTGTAGAAGAGTTAAATGCCTGCATTTCTGTATTCTATAGTTCTCTCTCAGTTCCTGCTTCCATGAAACCACATGTCCAGTATCCAGTCACCATCCAGAAATACCCACTTAAATTTCCAGAGTACTTGCAAAATCAATACATTCATGAATGAGGATCTTGAAAAGGGAGAAGTCAGAGTGGTCTAGAAATAAATTTGTTCATTTGTATGCTCATTCATTCCTTCATTCACTCATTCAAATGTGACTAAAACATATCAATTTGCCAGGCACTATTTTAAGGATTGGTAAACAAAACAGACTAATTTCCTACCTTCATGAAATGAATATTCTAATGGGAGAAGGAGAAACAGGTAGGAAACAAGTATATAAATCAATTTAAAATATTGATAATTATAAAAGTGAAAATGGGGAAAATATGGTGGCAAGGTGCTGATGAATAGAAAATAACAATAGTCAGAAAAGGTCTTTGACCTCCACTTCTGTTGCTATACGTGTGAAATGCCATCAAAGTACCTTAAAGGGGGGAGGGTAAGAGAAATGACAAACAGGAGTTAAAGCTTAAGCTCTATTCCTCTCTATCCTGTGGATCAGAAATGTTGTTTCTAATAGTATGTGCCAAGGGATAGTTTCCTTCAGCCAATATTTAATTTGAACCTACACACGTTGCATTTGGGAGAAGGACTTCCTAAGTTAGCAAGTTCCTTGTTATTCAGTTTTTACTTATCATGAAATGAAGGTTTATTCTATTCACAGAGTGTTTACTAAATCTCTTGATTTATATATGTAGAAATATTTAGGTTCTTTCTGAAAACCCTTGTCTAGGTTTCTTACAGATCTCTGTCACACTTAGAAAATATTGTCAGGCCAGCATATAGTTTTATTTACTTTTTATTTCTACTTGTGTCTAAAACAAAAGTTGTGAGTAGGAACCTACTTTATTCAAATGTTTGCTTATTGTCTCTTTCATGGGTGGGAAAGATGATAGCACTGAAAGGGGAAATAAGGAGATTTGGCTTGATTGCTTCTGTGCTCCCATTTTTTACCCCTACAAGGTTAGATAATGTGACTAGATAGACCAGCTTGTTGGGCTGGAAATCTCTTGGCATTCTCCCTCCATAATGTCTAATGGCTCAGATTCTGGGAGGCTTCATCCCAGTGATAACAGACCTTCTTATTATGATACATTTAAAATCACTATAAATGAGATTTAGAAATTTCTATAACTTATTTATCGTTTATCAGACTAATCCCTTTTTAATTATCCCTTTAGAGAATCATTTTTTCACTTCATTCAGACTTTTGTGTATTGAATACATTCTACTTAGGATAATTTAAAGTAATCAAGTGTAGTTAAAATAACTAAGATTCAATAAAATATCCAGTTTAGCCAGATGTTTTAATTTTTTCATTATTTAAATAAATAAATTTGATGGCATTTCAGATTAGTAGTTGATAAGGATTGGAAACATTTTGGTTACCTGAATAATCTAATTAGCTAAGTAATAGTCTTTTAATAAGCTTTATATTTTTTGTTTTAGTATTTAATATTTAAATATTTAAGCTGTATAATTTTTTTTGTAATACTAGTTTTGAGGAACTGTTTTCAACCTTTTCCCCAAACAGCCCTAGAATTTGCAGAAAGATTTCAAAGATTGTGCAGAGGTTGGGAAGTAGAGAGAGAATTAGGTTAACTACTTTCAGAGCAGCTTTACATTTATGTGTTTTATTTATTTGGCGGGACATTTCTTTTTAAAGTATGTGGGTAATAGTGGTTTTTTTCTACTGCAAAAAAATTTAAAGTTTGAAACGTACTTTTAAAGGAAAAAAATGATTCTAGAACAATATTACATTTTAAATAACATTCAGAGTCTAAGCTATAGTCTTTAAGTTTGAACAATAGTGATCTAGAATTGCAAAATAGAAATATTATAAGTAATTTCAGAGATTTGGGGGCATGAGTGGGCCCTCATACTTATTAGTTCTGACCTCAAAAGTTTTACCAATTATGTTTTTCTTCCAAATCGAAAGCTAAATTTAATATTTTGGAAAGACTCCATTAAGTAGAGGTGTTTTGTTTTGTTAAGCAATTGCTATTGAAGGATGAAAAGAAAACTATGAATATTGAAAAAAAAATCAGGGCTGGGGGATTTGGTAGAGTGCTTGCCCAGCATGCCCTGGGTTCCGTCCCTAGTCCCTGCGCGCATCACACACACACACACACACACACACACACACACACACACAACTGAAAAGAATATTATGAACATGTGGAAGGTATTGCTTTCCAGATGTCTTTGTGCTCTTGTTCTGCTTTCATGTGACCGGCCCTGGCAGGCCTAGGTCTTGTAGTGTGGGCCTTCTTATGTAAGGAAGTAGGTGCTGAGCTCCAGTATGTGTGGACCCCAACTCAGAGAAAAGGTATTGGCCTCATTTCAGAATATCCATGCTGATTTGCTGTAAGTTAATGTCTTTATAGTGTATGTGTGTCCTTTTCTGTGAATCTTTACTTTGACCTACTTCCATGAACCAATCTAAGTCAGAGGGCTTCTACTGTGATTTAAACAAAGCACTTTCCTTATCATGTGATCTCCCGTCCCTTTAGATATTTTTTTCTTCTGTCATATTAATATAGCACACAATTTTTCAAAATTTGTCTTAGTGTGAATTAAGATTGCTCTCTTCCCATATTCCATTCTATTTCATTTCATAATTATACCAGTTAGTTTTTTGAAAACCTATATTGGCATTTTATATATATTGTTTCATTTATAACTTACAAGAAACATAGTAAGTAGACCACATTATTTTCATTCTCCAAATGAAGAAAATGAGTCTCTGAACATAAGTAATGTGTTGCAGACACACAACTAGAAATTAACAAAGCAGAGATCCAAACCTACTGCTGTATAGATCTGAAGCCCATCGATGTTCTTTTCACCTTACTGTGCTGTTTTCCAAGTCGTCCAACATATATTCATTCAAGTGTCTTAAAAACCTCCTAAAATAGTCTCACTTACAAAGCAGTTTCAGACCAGGGACCCTGAAGTTAAGGTGATAGAGAGATAGGGAGCCCCATGCAGGGCTGTTAAAGGATGATGAGTAGTCCATTTTGAGACTCTGGGTTATGGTGTTCACGGCTGCTGTGTTCTGAATGTTTGTGTCCCCCCAGGATTCATATGTTGAAATATAATCATCAGTGTGATGTTTTTAAGAGATGGGCTAATGGGATGCGGTTAGATCATGAGTGATCTGCCTTCATGAATAGGATTGGTATCCTTAGGAAAGCTGCCTTGGTCCTTCTGCCATGTGAGGACACAGTGAGAAGGTGCCACCTGTGACCAGGACCACCTTTCATCAGACATTGAATCTCCTGGCACCTTGTTCTTGGACTTCATAGCTTCTAGAACTCTGAGAAATAAATTTATGTTGTTTATAATTTCTGATATTTAGTTATAGCAGCCTGAACCAACTAAGACAGTGGAATAATATATTTATATAGTGTTATGGCCAATAAGATAATGACTAATAGGCATGGTTTTGTTTTGGAATGGATCTGTCTTATAATTATAGTGAGACCTGTTGTCATAGTAACTGGTTAATGTTTGACATTGATTAGTCACTTTAAGTCAGAATTACTTCATATTATTTGGGAAGGATATATTTTATAAAGGTTTATTCTGCAAATAATAGAAAGTTGGTCATTTCATGCTTGATTTTTAATTCCTTATTGGAGCTTTTTAAAATATATCATCTTGGGCTGAGGTTGTGGCTCAGTGGTAGAGCGCTAGCCTAGTATGTGTGAGGTACTAGGTTTGATTCTTAGCACTGCATATAAATAAATTAAATACAGGTTAATTGAAACTAAAAAATATTTTATAAAATAAAATGCATCATCTACTTTCTTGGAACTTTGTTATACCTAAAGTAATTTAGCCTTTTTTGGTTGGTTGATGAGCCAGGATCATAATTATAAATACCAATTTTTGTATTATATCATCAAATACTATATAGAATTATTACTTAATAACACATAACCTCCCAGTTCTGTAGTTTTGTTTCAACTTTCCTTTTCTGCTACTATGCCCATTTCTGCCTATTATAACTTTCTCAGACCTCTTAATTTTCTTGTTTCTGGATGCTGATAAATTGGTCACCATGTTTATTGTGCTTAAAATAAGAGAAGTTAGTATGTTAGTGAGGACCTAACAGCCACTTCTATAAGTGAAGTGCTTTCACTTTAGTGCATGGGCTTCAACATGTATTTTGACAGCTCCTAAACTCCTGTTTAATTCTCATTGGGTTCTGGGTGTACTTGATATCGTCATCAGATAACTAACTTACTGATAAATAAAGTGTCACTGGTTCAGAGTTTTGCTTGTGTTGACTGCCTGTTCACTGATGCCCTTCCTAGGGATTGTCACATATCAGCACAGTGTTTGTTGAACTAGTCAAGGTGCTAAGTGTTTTGGACATGAACATTTATCATGGTTGAAGCTTTTGCACCTCCAATAGGAACAATAGGAAAAATAAGATGGGATTATTGAGTCCCAAATTCTATTTGAGGTGATGCCATTTCTTATAGTGAATTTATAAGTAATGAGCAATTTTGGAGCAGGGATAGGGGAGGGGTGGGGTGGGGAGTATGAGTGGGTGGGGTGGAAGGGTGGTACTGAGGATTGAACCTAGGGGTGCGTAACTGCTGAGCCACATCCTTAGTCCTTTTTTAAATATTTTATTTAGAGATAGGGTTGCTAAGTGCTGAGGCTGACTTTGAACTCACAATCCTCCTGCTTTCAGCCCCCCAAGTTGCTGGGATTACTGGAGTGCACCACCTTGCCTGGCAGTAGTGAGCAATTTTGTTAAGCCCAAAGAATCACTTTATAGCACTGATTAGTTTGATTGCTTTGGAAAATGCCTGTAAAACCTTTTATGAGTCTTAAGAAATTACTTTTATTAATTTTATTTTTAAATCAGGCATGGAACAGTTTTTCATTGAACTAGCAAGTTTTTAATGTGCGCTCTGATAAGCTGCCTCTGTATTTAGTGCTTATGATGTGTGAATTAAAGACAATCTCTGCTTTCTGAGAATTGATTAAATCTGGGCATAGAGACTAAAATGATAGGTATACCATTCAGTTCTTTTTACTGATTCTACAGGAATGGAGAAGAGGGAAATCAATAGTTCAAATGCTTGTGTCAGAGAAGCTTTCTCAGTGAAACTAATAGTTGAACTGAGTTGTAAAAGATACAGAGGAGCCACTAAGTGCAGGCAGTGAGTGTTTTCAGGTGAGGGAGCAGCACTTGGTAAACACTACCAGTAAGCAGAGCCTGTCTTTCCCGGGAAGCTGGGCAGGTAATTGGCTTAAGTTAAGGAGGAGTGGTAGAAGAGTGGGGAGACAGATAGATCCAGATTTTCAGGAATTTGTATGCCATCCTAAGAAAGTGGGGCTGTATTCTGAAGTTGGGGAATAGCCATGAAAATAGCAACAAGTAACAGATTATATTTGCATTTCAGTGAGATCATTCTGGCAGAGGTATGGAGTCTATGTTGAAGAATGATGTAGAGTTAGTTCAGTAAGGAAGCTATTGGAACAAAATGATGTGGATGTGAATTAAGTCTGCTCATGGGGAAAGGAGACAGCAATTTAGGATATGGAAGTGATAGGTCTTGTTAACTGAATAGTAATGGATTATGAGATGGGTAAACATTTTGAATAGTTTATTTTAGATGTAAGTGAATAGTTAGGTAGTGAGTTAGGTTATATTGGGGAGGTGAAGGGGTATGTATTGTATTGATATTTTTACCCACTTTCCCAGATTTATATGATTTCCATTTGTGGTCATAATACTTCTGTTTAGTTATTGGACAAGGAACATTTCTCTTTTTACTGAAATTATAAAATCCCTGTGATTAATCCATGCATCTTATATTTTATCAAGAGCCAAAAATCTTTTCATTTTATGGTTATATTTTAGGTTTGATTCTTCAAGAGTTGTTGACATTTTCTGTGAAATCCTCAGGTCCAGTTATAAGTAAAGTCCACTTATTTATTATTGTGGAAATGAGGGTTGTGTCTTTTAAAGCATTATCTCTACATGGGCATCTGTATCACAGTATTCATGATTGACACCTCTGAAAATCGAAGAGTTTCAAAACAAGCATGATTGGCAGCTCTAAGGTAACTAGCACGTGCACTGAATATTATTTGTGCTTTTGTTTGACACTAAGGTGGAATAAACAAGCTAATTTTCCAGTCTTTGTTTCTATTTCAGGTTCTATCGTATGTAGGGTCAAATAGAAAGTGGAATGTATATTGAATGCTTCGAAAACTAAAGTTTGCAAGGTGTAATGGAGGAAAAAGAAAATAATTTGAATAAGGTGGATCTTTTTATTCCAGAGGACATGGAACACAATTATAAAGTATGCATAGCTTTGAATAGATTGGTGATTTAAAACCATCCTATGAGCTTTTCTTTAACAGAACTCTGATTTTTTTTAAGGAAAAGAAAGCATGTTATATTTAACTTATAATAAGAAACCTTAAGAATATGTTCAAATATGAGTTATATATTAAAAATATATAAATTATATATTAAAAATAATCATATTAAAATATGATTTTAGGAATGTTCTGGGTTCATGAAACACATGTGATTCAGACCAAATAGCATTAGAGTTGTTTTTTTTTTCTTATTTTCATATATGTCATGCAAAGTTCTGTTGGATTTTGTTCTGATGGTTTGGTTCTGATTCTATTTTGATTGGCATACAAAATTGACTTACTTCATGTAGCAGTCACATGTATGGTTCTATCAGTCCAAAGACTGACTAAATTTATGTGTCTAGTAGTTTGCCTTATATGCCTTCTCAGGACTGTAAAGGTCAAAAGTGAATCAGGAAACTACTTCAGTAACTGCTTATTAGGAATGCAAACAATTAAGTGTTCCTACAAAAGCTTTGAAGTTAGTATCTTAATGGGACAGAGGGAAAAAGTCAAGGCTGTACTCCTACAATTGGTTCAGGCTCCTATTGGCTTAGGAGTGGATTTTTGAACAATTAGAAGTTATCTTATTAGAAGGTTTGAGTTCTATTTTAGTTTGTAGAATTTTGTATTAATTTAAGTTGCCACTTGATAACATCCATTGACTCTTAGGAACCCATAATTTCAGCATATATTTGTAATTTGTGATTAATTATACAAATCATAACTTACATTTGTTGAGCACTTTCTCCATGTTGGGTGCTTTGTTCAAAGTTTTGCATACATTGATTTCTTTAACCTTTTAACACTCTTATGTAGACACTGTTGGGATCCTCATTAAGGGGGAAAAAACACTGAAGAACTAAGGCTTACAGAGATTTTAAGTAATTTATCCAGAAATGGCAGTAAGTAAGCATCCGAGGCAGTGTAGCATACGTCCATTTTTGTTAACCACTACTTTATACTATTCAAAACCACTTCCACGGTGCATGTGTGTATAATTTGCTGATTTTTCTCAGCAAATTATCGAGTACCTTAATTACAATGTGCTGAATGCAATTTAAAAAACTGTTAAGACATCTTTAGGAGAAAAGATATATATAGCACTGTAATATAGAGGAACATATGAACAAATGTGTCAGTGAACGATGTGGCTAAACAGAAGTGTTCGAAGGAAATGCTAGAGAAAATGTTGAGATGATTTCATAAATAAAGTATCTCTCCAAAACATAGAACTTTAATTAGATTCTGAAAGATGGGGGAGATTATGGGAGATGAATGATGAAGGAAAATCTCAGGGGAAATGGTGTGAGCAATGGCATTTGAGAATGGACTCAGTGTGACTGAATTAGTTTTTTATGTCTATATCACAAAGTATTTCAAAACTTAGTGTCTTAAAACAGTAAGCATTTATTGACTCACACAATTGCTGTGGTCCAGGAATTGCTGGATGTTTCTGACTCAAGGTCTTTCATAAAGTTCTGTCAAGGGCATCAATCATCTGAAGGTTTAACTGAGGCTGGAGATTTTTCTTTCAAGTTAGCTCAATCATATACCTGGCAAGTTAGTGTATTAGTTTTCTGTGACTGTGATGAAAAAAATATATATATGTATCTAAGGTAAAATCAGCTTCTAAGGAGGAAAAGTTTATTTTGAGTCATGGTTTCAGAGGCTCAGTTCATAATTAGTTGCCTCTGTTGCTTTTGGGCCTGTGGTGAGCCAGAACATCATGGTGATGAGTGTATGATAGAGCAAAGATGCTCCCCTCTTGTTAGCTGAGAAGAAAGAGAGAAACAGGAAGAGGCCAGGGGCCAGTATCCTCTTCAGGGGCTCACCCCAATGAAATTACTTCCTTCCACTAGGCCCCACTACTGAAGGCTCCAACACCTCCCAATAGTGTAATAGGCTGGGGACTAAGCCTTTAACATATGGCCTCTGAGGGACATTTAAGATCAAAACTATAGCATGCTGGTTGTTGTCAGGAAGCCTTAGTTCCTTCTCATATTGACATCTCCATTGGGTTGAATGAGTGTCCTCATGAATGATCTAAGGAGAGAGCAAGGAGAAAATATAATACTTTTCATGATGGTGTCATACATTGTCACTTGTGCCATATTCTGTTTGTTAGAAATGAATTCACACTCAAGGGGAAGGGAATCAGTCTGTGCTTTTTAGAAGGAGATATGTACCAAAATCCATGTACATATTCTATCTTTGAATCAATAAAACTTTTTAAATCTAAGATTGTAATAACTATAAAAACAAATATATGATAGAGCAAGATTTAAAAAATGGAAACAACTTCCCTTTTTGCTCTATTTTCAATGTAAGTATCTTTATCACTAATATTACTGTTATTAGACATTACTTTAGCTTAGATTACCTATATGCTTACAAGATACTTTTATTGTTTTCTTCCCTACTGTGATTTCAAAATCTAAAACTTTGTCTCCTTACTTACTCATACACTGAATAAACTGCTGGTAACTTTGGGCTAGTTCAGAAAACATTTATGAAGTTTGTTAGACCCAGTGCTAGCTTGGGCTATACTGCTTCTTTCTTTCTTTCTCTCAGTTGCAATCCAGTGGAGGCAAAAGCTCTTTTTCAGGCTACTGGAAATCAGTTCTCTTAAGTAGTTATTTCCCTCTCATGCAAGAGAGCCTTGCTAACTTTAGTCAGTCTTCAAAACCACATTTTTGGTTTGGTTAATTGAATTAGCACCCAGCCACTTAGACTAGAAAGTTGAGAGACATAATAGACTCCTTTCTCTTCATTTTAGCCCTCCTCCCAGATCTGATCAATCCATAGCTTCCGTCTACCTTCCCTCTTAAGAATCGCTGAAATCTGCCCTCTTTTCTGCCTCTGCCACTGGGACTTTGCTCCAGCCTTTGATATCTTGTACTTCATACCTGGATTTGTCCTAGTGACTTCCTGCTAATCATTCTCTTTCATCCTCTAATCTATTTTTCCATGTACATATTTTAAAACCACTGCAGTGGTCAAGATCTCTTGGCATCGCGGACATTTTAGGGATTGGGAAACAGTTTGCTTTGCTGGATAGGCTAGGATTCTTATAAAATACTCTGAATTTCAGACTGAAAAGTTATGATGGGAGAAGCAGAAGCATGGTGTTTGAGGATAGCCATTTTTGGATGCTGATATTAGTATAGTCATGCATGGAGTAGAGCGGACCCAGCAAGACCAGTTCCAAGAATCTAGTAGTGATCCAAGCAGGAGTGGAGTGGGGCTGGATTGGAGTGAGAAGGATAGGAACAGAAAGCTGGGGGCTGTTCCAACTAAGACTGATAGGATTCAAACTGAGACTGATAGGACCTCCTGGAGTTCACAGTGGGAGGGAGGTTGGGTAGAGGAGCCATTCACAGGGCAGGAAGCTGAGCTTTGTTCTAGACACATTTAGATTATTCTGTTAGCATTTGGTACATGGGATTGGAAATAAGAAATTAGACTGTATAAAAGCCACAGACCTGGAATTAGCTCTACATCTGTATATCTTCTGCCTTTTTCAGGAAAAAATCCAAAATACACACCTGTATAGGTTTGTGTTCATGCTGCATTAATTGAGAGTGACTGCCTTGAAGAAGTTTGGTAATGTTCAGGTTCGAGTTTAAACCATATGAAATTGCTGTTTTTTGTAAGTCAAAAATAGTTGAATGTCTGAAATTTCATATGATTCTCTGGGTTTCCTATTCATTACCTTAAATTTTCTCAGTATTGTCTTTTATAGGGAATTTGATAAAACAAATAACTTGTTTCCCCTGGAAGCTATTGGTCTGTTCTTCCCTGTCCCAAATGTTGCCCATGTTTTTTAAATCTGCATTCAGTCCTTGGTCCAGCCTGCCAGACTGCCCTCCCCTCTCTGCTCAGTAAAGCTCATTGGTGGCCTCTGGTCATCGGCTCAAGCCCTCCTACAGATTCAACACTGTTGGTTATTCTTTTCTTTGACATTGTCACAGCTGTTTATTTTCTTGGTTATCTTTCTACCTTTCTGTTCTTGATCTGTATTCCTATAGGAAGTACTTTATAAAATTTTAAAAGATAGAAATGGCCAGAAGGAGATGTGATAGTGCTTTTAGCTTGGGTCTTGAATGCCTTGCAAAGGCCTGGGTGCTCAAGGCTTGTTGCCAAGGGTGGTGCCTTGGAGAGGTGGTGGAACCTTTGGGAAGAATAGCCCAGGGGAAGGAAGCTGGGGCAGCAGGGTGTTGTCCTTGAAGGGGTTATTGGGAGGCCAGTCTATTCCTTACTCTCTTTGGTTGCCAGCCACCATGAGGTGAGCAGTTTCTTTCACCACATGCTCCTGTCATGATGAAAGTCTTGCCAAAGACCCAGGCAACAGGGCCATGAAACTTCTGTAGCTGTGAGCCAAAATAAACCGTTCCTCTTTATTATTTATTTATTTATTTTACAATAGAATGCATTTTGATATATTGTACACAAATGGAGTACAACTTCTTCTTCTGGCTATATGTGGTGCTGAGTCACTCCAGTGGAGTAATCATGTATGTATAGAGGGTAATAATGTCTGTCTCATTATACCATCCTTCCCAGCCCACAGCCCCACCTCTCCCCTCACTCCCCTCTGCACATCCAAAGTTCCTTCTTTCTTCCCTATCTCCCTACCCAACTATGTATGCATTTGCCTATCAGAGAAAACATTTGGCTTTTGTAAACTTTTCCTTTTTTAAGTTTATTTATCTTAGGTATTTGTTACAGTATAGGTAAGCTGACTAACAGAAGTAGTTTGAGGCATGTGCCAGGAAGATAAGCAAGGCAAGTATTACAAAGAAAATGAGAGCAGAGGGCAAGAGGCCTTGTTTTTGTTTTTCTTTCTTTCTTTCTTTTTTTTTTAATTTTTTTGACATAAACTATTTATTTTTTTAATTGATTTTATTTCTTTAAATACACGACAGTGGAATGCATTATAATTCTTATTACACCACATGTAGAGCACAGTTTTTCATATTTTTGTATATAAAGTATGTTCAAGCCAATTCATGTACTTTGGGGTTTTTTTGCATTACAATTCTTATTACACATATATACCACAATTTTTCATATCTCTGTATATAAAGTATATTGACACCTAGTTCATATCTTCATAAACATACTTTGGATAATGATGTTCATCACATTCCACCATACTTGCTAATCCTCTGACCCCTCCTTTTCCCTCCCACCTCTCTTCCCTATCTAGAATTCATACGAGGCCTTGTTTTTAATCCTGCATTTATCATGTTGTACAGGAAAAGTTCTTTACCTGGGAATCTAAACCCTAGGCCAATTTAACCAACAGGGTTTTTCCTAAAAGGGGCTAGGGTGTAGCTCAGTGGTAAAGCATATAAATGCATGAGGACCTGGGTTCAATCCCCAGTACTACCAATATAATGATAATAATTGTTCTGAAAGGATTGTTCTAGTGTTTTCCCATTTTAAAAACTACATAATTTTAATAATTGAAAACATTTTATGTGCCTATAAATGAAACTTATGAACGTCTCCATGTCTGTATATCTATTTTTTTTTCATTTAGTGAGTAAGAAATCATTCAGGTTCAACATAGCCCAGTACTTGAAAATGTGCTTTGTTCTCAGCTTTTTCTAAATTTTAAGAAAATATTTTTTCCATAAATATACTTTTTCCATAAATATAAAAGAAATTTAGGTTTCTTTTAAAGTTTTAATTTTGGAGAAATTTAATTTTGGAGCTAAAATAGAATACTTTGTGTTCCTTTTTAAAATGCAAATTAGATATTAAGTAGGTATAATTAGATCCTTAATTAGTACTGATTGAGCATATTATAATGTTCATGTGGATTTTGCGCTACTGCCTCTATCATATTTGAATTTATTAAGCAAATGAATGTTTCCTTGATATATTTTCCTTGAAAGCATTTTCTTTTATATACTGCATTCTTATGAAAATCACAGTATCAACTGTTTACTGTGATAAATAATGAACAAAGATATAGCTTCTTCAGTGTGGAATATATGATTTGAAATTATTTGGCTTCCAAAATATATTGATGTAAATGTACATATTTTGAGACTTAACATTTTTACTTGAGCTAACCTGGTCTCAAAATTTCTGTTTTACTCAACATTCATTTTGTAAGCCTTTACATGACATTTATTTTCTTATTTACTAAAAAGATAATATTTCAGACTATTTGGAAAATTAACAGCTAAACATAACTCTTGAAATCTCAAAATCTGCTTCAGAAACTAAATATCATTTTCTAGTTGCTCTTGCAAATATTTTAGCCTACCCAGTTCCTGAATGTAATTTATTTAGAAACTTAAATTCTGAATTTATCTTTGTGCTTTGAATATTGTGCCTTGAGCATGACTTTTTTAAAAGTTCTTTGTCTCCTTACTTTACTGAAGGAAACATCTGAAGCGTGAAGAAAAATGTTCTAAAAGCAAAGCTTAGCATATGCTGGTTTGTGAGATAAGTTTTATATTTGTTAGTAGTGGTAGTTGATAATGGTGTTGATGACTAATAACAGCAACAGCAACTTCCTAATTTGTAGCACTCTGAAGGAATTCTCCCGCTAGAGGGATCTTTAGTCACTTTAAGAAAACCAACATATGCTAAATCTTTGGGGAAAAATAATCTTTAAATATCTGGCATAGTACCATACAGAGTGTAAATTCACAGTGTTTATTACTCACATTTTTTTTTTTTTAAGTGCTGAGGATTGAACCCAGGACTGGCAGGCACATGCTAAGTGTGCACTCTACCAGTGATAATACCTCCAGCCAAATTGCTTACTTTCTGGATAGACAGGATTCACAAAATCATTTTGCTAATAGTAGAGTATTTCAATTATTGGTTGAGATATACTGTTTTTAATGTTCCTTTGATGTTAAAAAGGAACAAAATTACTTTTGATGAAGAGGCTTGAGTATTCCTGTTTCAGGGAAAAAATGAAAACATTCTTAATTTTAAGAAGGAAAGTAAAATTAATATCGAATTCAATGGGAATTTACTATTTTCCAAAATTGAAAGGAAATTTCCTGCCAGTTCTTGTCTTCATTGTTGTTCATATTGTCATAATCATTATAGCCAATAATGTCAATTCTTATTGTGTTTAGTCACTTTTCTAAGCATTGGTCCCAGAATAAAGATTTCCAAATTTGAATCCTGGCTCTACTCCTTATTAACTGTGTGATCCTGAGCAAGTTGCTTAATTCTTGGAGTCTCAACTTTCTTTTCTTTAAGGATGGATAAAATGATAGTGCTTTCCCCTGGTGGTTGGTGTGAGGATTAAATAAGGCTATCACCATTGAAACAGCTGGCATGATTGAGCCTTTTCTGTGTGTCACATTTTTTTTTCCTTTGTTCATGTATCAGTATCATTGCACCTACTTAATAGATGAGGGAAGTGAGCCTTGGCGAATTTAGTTGACTTTCCAGATTATTTAGACTTGTGGCAATTGCAAATAGCAGAAATCTTGACGGATTGTGGCTTAAACATTAAGAGACTTATTTTTCTTGCATAGCAATTCAGCTTCTGGGGTTGCCTCAATAACTTGACTCCCTCAGTGCTTCATGCTTCAGCATCAGCATCAGGCTTCATGCTTCTTGGGTCACATGTACCTTAAGGTTGTTGGTACTATAGGTGGGCAGCCTAGAGGGAGAAAGAATGAAGAACTCGGGGTCAGCTTGTTTGTCTCTGTTGTCAGGGAAACAAAAACTTTATTAGAAACCTTTCCAAATTTCTCTGGTTAGATATGTATAACATGCCCCCTCTCTAGGTGCAGGGAAAACTATAAAATACAGCATTTAACTTTTAGTAATTAAAAAAATTTTTTTCTTTGACTTTTTCACTGTGGAGTGTCACAGGGGATAAGAGGGTTGGGAATAATTTTTGTGTTACCTAATCAGTGGGTCTACACTTTCCCTGAGCCCCTCTGACTTAAATAGCCAAGATGGGATTCTAATCCAGGTGTATCTCCCGCCTCTAACTCTCCAGTCCTGCCTCTTAAAGAATAAAGACATTCACATTATAGACATTTTGAAAGGACATTATTGACATCTATACAAGTGCCGTTCTTCTTGGATTTCTATGGTTTTCAGAATAAAAATTATTTACCTTTAGGTGCTGGGGGAATTTGGGAGATACAGGTTTTATTCCTCCCTATCTCCAAGGAGTAGAATAAAACAAAACAAAATTTAGTGTCTGAATACTTTTTGCTGTGTTTGTTTCTGGGAATTTATGATTGGTGGGCGATGGTAGTGCCAGGGATTGAATTCAGGAGTACTCAACCACTGAGCCACATCCCCAGCCCTTTTTTGTATTTTATTTAGAGACAGGATCTTGCTGAGTTACTGAGGCTAGCTTTGAACTTGATATCCTCCTGCCTCAACATCCTGAGTCACTGGGATTACAGGTGTGTGCCACTGTGCCTGGCTCTGATAACATTTTTTAACTTTCTGTAGTGCAAAAAATCACAATACATGAAGTACTGACTATGTTTTCACCTCTTTCCACTCTAATTATTATGTTTTAACTCAGGTTAAATGAGTTTGTTCTGTGTTTACTTCCTAAGGAGTGGTTATCACTCATTTTCTGGAAAAATAAAAATATCACAATTCTTGGAAAGTGGACACTGTATTTGTCTATTATTTGTTTTGTTTTTGCAGAGAAAAGGTGGTATAGAGTCATAATTCAAATTCTGTATTTGGACCTTAAATATAGTCATAGTTCACTTTCTTTTTTGCCTTTTTTATATTTGAAGTAAATGATATTGAATTTCGTAAAGGAAAAGGGTAATGTTCTGAGTTAGGCAACATTATTCACATTTTTTTAGGCAAGGAAACTCAGACCAGAGAAATGATTAAATTTATGCAAGAATCCATAAACTGTATTTTCAGCAGAGTTGGATTGCAGCCTGACTCAATTCAGATTGCCCTGTGAGAATGACATCCCAAGCAGTCTCTAGTTAGGACAGATTTTTATTCTTATAGTTCTTTAAAAACTTAAAAATGAATTCTACTGACATGTATAACTAAAAAGAACCAGCTAAAAAAATCTAAAAATTAATTACATGTTTATCAGGGGGGAAAAGCGTACAATTAAGTATCATTTTTTAAAAAAGTTTCAGCAACTTTTGTTACAATCATTTTTTATAGAAGAATTTTTAAAGGATAGTGAGTATGGTCTGAGTTTACCTTACACACGTTTCCATTTGTTTTACCAAATAACTACCAAAGATGATATTAAATACTGTTTAACCAAGTTGAGCTAAATTCAGCTGCACCATTGTCAGTCGTAAGCTGTCAGTGACTAATAATGGACTGTTTCTGTCTTGACCTTGCTAGTTTGAATTCTAAAGTACTATATGTCTTTTTAACTATTACATTGCACTTGGTCTGTCTACGTTTCTGTGTGTATAGGTGTATTTTCAATTTTTTAATTGGATAATTAAAAGTTCATTTTTTAATTGGATAATTAACCAAGCAAAATATTTCTAGCTTAATTTTTATAATAAAAAGGAAATTAGGAAGGATTATTTGTATATTTGTTGTAAATACTAAATGTTGTGCTCTTGTACATTAAAATTGATAGTTTGCTGAAAATGCAAAAAAAATAATTTATGGAAATATTCTTTTTTCTATATACTCTTTTTAAATATTTTTATATATCCTTTTGTTTTATAAAGATATTTGTGACGAGTCCAAGCCTAATTAATTCTTTTGACCTCTTCATTTTAGATTAAAACTTTAAATCATTATTTATTCTATATAATAATTACTGTAGTGTCTAAGCTAATATTCTTCAGTGATCAAGCCATATTAGTAAAGTTGTACTTATGTTATTTGTTATTAATTTATTCTTTTTTGTTTTGACTTGAAAAAATAATGCATTTTTATAAAAAAGCTATGGGAAACTTTGTAAGTATTTAAATGTTTATACTTCATTATTCCACAATCATTTTAGTGCACTTCCCGCCAGACTTTTCAGCCACAGGTTTGATTTGGTTTGTATATCGTTTTAATCAGACTGTCAATAATTTTTTAAACTTGAGCTTCTCATTTAATTTATATCATAGCAGCTTTTCACTGTGCTGAATGCATTATATATCTTTAGATACATCCTAATTTCTTCTGGCATTCCTCTTTGTTAGATGTTGTTTCTATTTTTTCACTCTTACTATTAATGCAGCCATAAACATCGTTGTACATAACATCTATAGGATTATTTCCTGAGTGGAATAACTAGGCTTAAGGTTATTAATATTTTTTAGTCTTATGTAAACAGATCAAAATTTTATATACTTAGTATTGTTTTTTTTAAAAAAAATGCCCATTTTTTTTTAACCTTATTTATCTTGGCATTATAGGTATCTCCGTAGTCTATGTACATGAGCTCTTGATGTTGTTAAGATTGTTTACCTTTTTGTCTTAAAAATACCATCATCTTTTACAGAAGTAATTCAAGTTGATTGCAAAGTACAAATTCAGGTATATTGAAGAAGAAAACAAATATTACCTAGTGAAAAGATTTTTACACATATTAAAAAAAAGTTTCTGAACAACTAATCCTATTTTTGAATTGTTTTATGACTTGACTTCCCATTGGGGCTATATAACTATGTCGTGACAATATTGTTAAAGACTACATAGCGGGCTGGGGAATGTGACTCAAGTGGTAACACGCGCCTTTGGCATGCGCGGGGCGCTGGGTTCAATCCTCAGCACCACATAAAAATAAAAAATAAAGATGTTGTGTCCATCAAAAACTGAAAAATAAATATTTAAAAATTCTCTCTCCTGTCTCTCTCTCTCTTAAAAAAAAAAAGACTACATAGCATTTCATTAGTATAACTTATTTAACTAGTCAAAATTTGATATATATTGATATTGTTTCTAGTTTTCACTACTTTTATAAATGATACTTCTGTGACAGTTCTGTGCATAAAACTTGCTTTTAGTATCTGATTATTTCCTTGGAATAAAGTCTTTGTAATAGCAGAACTAGAAAGACTATATAGTCAGCCTATAGTCAGAAAAATAAATTGTATCTGTACTGAAAATATACACAGTCTTTTTTGGTCATTATTCACTAAACAATACAACTATTTACATAGCATTTATATTTTGTTAGGTATTATAAGTCATCTAGAGATTATTTAAGTATGCAGGAAGATGGTCTTGGGACATAAATACTATTGCCATTTTATATATGGAAATTGACCATCTGCAGGATCTTTACTTTCTTTTTGTGTTCCTAGTCATACTTCCTCCTAGCCACTTGTCTACTTGATGCTGTTCCCCAAATTCTGGACTCTCTCCTCAACAGAAACACTCATGGGAGTTAGTGATGCTTGGCTAGATTCTTCTTTAATCTCCCTTTGCACTTAACGAGTCATAGACACAGACTTTTCCCAGCCTTCCAGTATAGGTTACGTACCTAGTAAATAGAATCAGGGCCCTTGCCATCCAGAATGTGCAGTTTTCTACATAGTTTATAAAGTTGTTGGTCTTCAAATTGCTTACCACTAATCCATTTGGGCACTAGCTCTTTATTATCTTTACTGAATGGTTATAGATGCTAGCTCCTATGTTCTGTTCTAAATCTGTATACTATATTTGCTTTGCCCTGTTGAACATATGTCACTTTTCTATCTTAAAAATAATTTCCCTTTCTAATGAATGAAGTTATATAGATGTAGCATGTGATGGAGCACGATGCTTACCTCATGGCAGCCAGAAATCAAAGAGAGAAACAGGAAGAAACTGGAGTCCTATCATGCCCTTCAAGAGCATGCTCCTGAAGACCTAGCTCCCTCCCACTGGGCCTCCTGAAGGTTCTACCACCTCCCAGTAGCACCAAGCTGAGGGCCAAGCCTTTAACAAGTGGGCCTTTGGGAGATGTTCCAGATCCAAACTATAGCAGAAACTTAGAGACAAAAAGAAATGTAAGGAAAAAAAAAATCAGCAAATTGATACATGTAGACTCATTTGCATCCTGATTCAAATAAGCAATGTGAAAAACAGCATTAACAAATGTTTGTTTGTCATTTATGAGACGTTTGAAATGTGGACACTGACTGGATATTTTTGTGGTAATGATGCTGTAGTTATGATTTTTGAGTCCTTGTCTTTTAGAAATATGTACTGAAATATTTACCAATGAAGTAAAATGGAAAGAATTTACTACAGAATAATATGAAATGGGAAAATGAGAGTATAGATGAAATAAGATGGGTTGATAACTGTTGAAGGCAAATAATCAGTAATTGGCATCATTATGTGATGTTATATACTTTTGTTTAGTTTTTAAATTTTCAAAAAGAAAAACAATAGGCCCTTTTCTGGAGAAAAAAAAAGTTTATTAATGATTGGAAATTTAAAATGTGTTGAAAATGAAGAAAAATTTTTATACACTAGACTTTCTTTGCTCTCACATTACCCAGCTTTTTTTCTGTTTATAGGTAAAGATAGTCATTCACCCATAGAACTAAAAGCAGCCAGGCCCGGTGGCGCACACCTGAGGCAGGAGGATTGCAAGTTTGAGGCTCGCCTCTGCAACTTAGTAAAACCCTGCCTCAAAAAATATTTTTAAAAGTGGGCAGGGGCTGGATGTGGTGGCGCATCGTGAGATCCCAGCAGCTCAGAAGGCTGAGGCAGGAGGAGGTTCAAAGCCAGCTTCAGTAAAAGTAAGGTGCTAAGCAACTCAGTGAGACTCTTATCTAAATAAAATACAAAAGCGGGCTGGAGAAGTGGCTAAGTATTTGAGTGCCCCTAAGTTCAGTCCCCAGTACCTCCCTTCCCTGCAAAAACGTGGGCAGGGTAGAGTCTAGGGATGTAGCTCAGAGGCAGAGTACCCATGGATAACCAAATAAATAAATAAACCAAAAGCAAATACTGTTAATGTCAGAGGGAAGAAATTCTCATTCCAATCCTGCAAATAAATCCACCTCAGAAGTTCTTGAGAAGCTGTTCTCTTCTGATTTGGAAATGTGATCTGACCCTGGTAGAATAGACACCTGAACAACAATACTGGAAAAGTTATACCTGGGTGGCAAATACTGGGTAACCTGATGAAATGCATTATACTGTACAGGAATGTTTTGATTGCATTTAGATTGATGTGATAATTATTTCATCTGAGTTCATTACATAAGACTGTTTTTTTCCAGCTACCGTTTATGGACTATTTCTATGGGCCAATAACCTTTAGAACTTGTATATTTTGTCTCAATTTTTTATTTCTTATATTATCCTATGAGGTTGATATTAGGTGTTGTTTTGCCTGTTTTATAGATAAGGAAAGTGGTGCTGAGAGATTATATAACTTGTTCAGAATCAATAAAGTTACTAATAAGTACAATCTGAAAAAAAAAGAAGTTATATAGATGTCACTTAGTAAAAATTCATTTTGTCCTTTTTAGTTCATTTCTTAAGATTTCCCCCAAATTTTAAGTGTTTGACATTTATCTCATGTATGATATTTTGATGTGATGTAAATAATAAAGAGAATATTTACTATATTATAGCCCTTTTAAAAATAGTAATTTGAAGCTATCTTTCTGTTCTGAACACTGGATCTGAGTTTCATATAATGGTAGATAAACTCTATTTATCAACACTTGAGTTTTTTCTTCACTTACCTATAATCAAAAATTAAAGAGTTCATGATATGATTGTTATGATTTAAAAGCTAGAACTTTTTAATGGGTGGGAATATAAAATGGAACAAACTACTTTAGATAACTTTTTTGCAGTTTCTTATGTGGTTATAGTAACCATATGATCCAGCAGTTCCACTCCTATGTGTACATACCTGAGAAAAATGATGTACATGTCCACTCAAAACTTACACACAAATATCTATAGCAGCATTTTTTGCAATAGCCAAAAGGTGAAAACAATCTAAATGTTCATTAACTGATAGATGATAAAGAAAATACGGCATTTCCATACACTGTTATATTATTTGGCTATAAAAGTAATGAAGTTACTGAGCCGTGGGCACAATGTGGCTGAATCTCAAAAATTTTATTCTTTGTGTTGGCAAGAGTGGTATACTAGGGATTTAACCCAGGGGTGCTGTACAACTGAGTTACATCTCTAGCCCTTTTTAATTTTTATTTTGAGACAGGGTCTTGCTAAATTGCTAAGGCTGACCTCAAACTTGTGATCCTCCTGCCTCAGCCTCCTGAGTAGCTGAGATTGCAAGTGAGCATCACTGTGCCTGGCTTGAAAATTTTATTTTTAAACGAAAGAAGGGAGTCACAAAGGACTTCTTATTGTATGATCCCATTTATGTGAGTTGTCCAGAATAGGCAAATAGGTAGAGAAAGTAGATTAGTGGTGGCCTAGGGATGAGAAGAAGGGGTGACAAAGGGACATTGAAGGGAGTAAGGGCTAAAGAATACAATTTCTTTTGGGAGTGATATAAATGTTCAAAATTGTGATGATGGATGCACAACTGTTTTTAGTGAATATACTAAAAGACATAAAATTGTTGAAGTTGGTAATTGTATCTCATGAGAATTATATTTCAATTAAAAATACCTTTCTCTGCAAAGAAGGCAGTGTAATAAGAGAGCTAGGAGACTCAATTTCTTTTCATTCTGTTTTGTGAACTTGAACAAGTCACAGGCCCAGTTTGGTCCAGTTTCTGCTGTATGTTGGTGCTTACGAGCCTTTCCCCACTCCAAAATCTATGATTTTAATTTTGGGAGCAATGATCTGATTATAGCTGTCAACAAATAATGCATACAGACACACTGATTGCTCTGATTCAGTGGTTTGCCCAATTGCAGGTCAGCTGGTTCCGTGGTACCACTTCTGCTGCCGCCTTCTCCCTTATCATGGCTTTTAAGGAAAATCCATTGTTTGTTTATATTAAAGTCACTGCTTTCCCAATGTTACTGTACAGTGCAGTCCACCTCATTTCTTAGCCCAGACAATACATGTGGTGCCACCCAGTCTCCTGTCAAATAGCTTTAGTTATTCTTTTGTAAAACATGCTTGAAAGTAGCCCTTGTCATTGCAATGTTAGAGTATCTCAGCAAATAACCACAGATGTTATTTATAGCAATGTATGTTTTGGATTTATAACATTTTATCTGTTAGAGACATAGTATATTATTTGCTTGGTTACTTTATAATTGTGATAGTTTCGTGCCACCCACTGTAGGTTGTTCTACAGTGGTTATTCTAACCACAAATTAAGGAGTTATTTTTCTGTGGTTCCGTTATACACAAGGATTATATTGCAAGAGTTGCTGGAGCCCAAGTTCTGTAAACAGTTGTTTTGGAAGAAGTCTTTGTCTGACAGACTGACTACATTGCTGGTACTCAAAACAGTCTAGGATGGAATTTAGATGAGCAAAGCATAACTTGCCAATTATGTTCAACTCGTTGAATATTGTGCTAAGAAATGTCGGATAAGGAATTTCCCAAGTGCCTTTTGAGTTAGTATATAGCAGCAGCCTTTTCAGTAGGATAGAATTGCTAGGGAATTTCCTGCACCTAGAGTAGTGAGCATTTGTACTTTCTAGGTCCATTTTAGATCACAGTTAAAGCACACTGTCTAGGAAAATTTGCACACGTATGTACATATAACATTTTGCATGCAGTCATGGGGGCCAGTAAGCGCATTTCATTTAACACATCCACTGGCCTTTAGGTGTCCATGATCATAGATTAAAAATCCATGATCTGGAGGTCTGATGATATGGAAGCAAAATAGGTGTTATCTTCTAGTTTCACTAATGTTACTGAATTGCAGGTGAAGCCACAGCTTCTTGTGGCAGTGAATAAGGTTGGCAAAGTGTTGCTGAACTTGTTGGAGAGAGGTTTCCCGTGTGATAAGCCCAGTAGGAATGATATAACACTTGTTGCTTCTTGTTCACAGTTCTCTTCAAGCAAGTACAGAGTAGTAGATGCTTTTATTTAAAGAATGAATGAATGGGTTCAGGGAGAAATGTGTTCTGAAAAAGAGCTAACTCTTGTTTCAGATTTCACCATGTCTTCTTTAATCCCTTTCTTAATAGCTGGTATTTCAGAATCAAAATAAGAAAAATAGGTGGGAATGCATTCAACAGTGATGTGACATTATAGAAGATGCTCACTGACCTCTAAGCAGAAGCTTAATTTTCCTATTTTCTTCTTACCTTGTATAACCATATTTGTTCTTCTTTTGTTGAAGATGACTAAGTTTTTCTTTACTGTCTTTTTTTTTTTTCCATTTCAGATATTACTTTAGTAACTAGAGAAAGGGCAGAATTCATTAAAAGTTTTGAATTGTTTCTAGTTATTTTAAAAGCCTACAAGAGTTCTTGAGATTTATTTTTGGCTTAAATTTAGATTTTTTAAGTAAAGAAAATCTTGTTCTGTTAGAGTTCTTTCTAGATTTCTTCTGTTTTTCTTTTCTTTTGTGGCACTGGAGACCTAACTCAAACCCTTTTGAGTGGTAGGCAATCACTCTACCACTGAGCTACCTCCCCAGACTCCAGTTTTGTCTTTATATTTATTTATTTGGGGGCAGATGTACTGGGGATTAAACCCAGTGGTTCTTTTTTTACCACTCAACTATATCCCCAGTCTTTTTTTTCAATTTTGAGACAGGGCCTTGCTAGGTGTCTGAGGCTGGTCTTCAACTTGAGATGCTTCTGTCACAGCCTCCTCAGTAGCTGGGATTACTGGTGTATGCCACCATGCCCAGCTCAATATTTCCTTTCTTCTTTGAAATTATTCAAATAGGTATCTAAACTTTCCAAATTATTTCTGCCTCTCTAGTGGATGACTTAGTAAGATAATCAAAGTTCTTCTTCTATTAATTATGACTTTTTTCTTAAATAGGTTTAGTACATCACTGATTTAGTCAGCGTTTTCGCTGCTGTGACTAAAAGATCTGAGCAGAACAATTTTAAAGGAGGAAGAGTTTATTTGAGGGCTCACAGTTTCAGAGGGTCTTAGTCCATAAAAGGCTGGTTCCATTCCTTGGGACTCCAGACAAGGATGAACATTATGGCGGGAGAGTGTGGCGGAGGGAAGCAGCTCACATCATGATCAGAAAGCAGAAAGGGAGGTCTTCACTTGCCAGATACAAATATATGCCCAAAGCCACACCCCAGTTCCCACCTCCTCCAGCCACACCCTACCACTTCAGTTACCACGCAGTTAATCCCTATCAGGGGATTAATTCATTGATTGGATTAAGACTCTTACAACCCAATCATTTTTCCTCTGAATCTTCTTGCATTGTCTCACACATAAGTTTTGAGGGACACCTCACATCCAAACCATAACAGTCCCCCTTGTTTTTTTGATTTTTTTTTTTTTTTTTAGTACAAGGCCTCACATATGTTAGACTACTATTGAGGTCTAGCCAGCCCCAGCCTCTCAGTCATCTTTTGCAAAGGAAAATAAGTTATTCAGTATGTTATCTTTTTTTTTTTTTTTTGTTAGTATCATGAGGGCTGGGGTTATGGCTCAGTGGTAGAGTGTTTGCCTAGAACATGTGAGGCACTGGGTTCGATTCTCAATACCGCATATAAGTAAATGAATAAAGGTCCGTCAACATCTAAAAAAACAGGAATTTTTTTAATTGAATGGCTTACTAGAATAGAATTCAGGTTCATAATTCTAAGGAACAGGAATAACTTTTAAACAAAAGCTAATATTTAAGGATAATTGGCTAAGGCCCATACTAACTTTTACTTATTTAAATCTGCCCACATAATGCTTTATGTTTAATAACTCATTAATCCTTAGATTTATATTGAATACACACTATTATTAGTCCCATTTTACAATTTGAAGGCAACCAAGGGCAAAGAGAAGTTAAGTAACTTGTCCAATGTCTCATGTTACTCATTAATAATAATTTGCAGAGCCTTTGCTATTAACCACCATGTTGAAATGCCCTTAAACTCTAATCTAGAGTGCATGGATGGAACAATATTTATTAGCAACTCAATTCATAATAGCTAAGCTATGGAACCAACCCAGCTACCCTTCAACAGATGACTAGATAAAGAAAATGTATATATACACAATCGTATATTACTCAGCCATAAAAAAGAATGACTTTATGACTTTTGCTGGAAAAATAGATGGATCTGGAGACTATCACACTATCAAGTGAAATAAGCCAACCCTAAAAAAACAAGGCCAAATGTTCTCTCTCCTATGTGGATGCTAACACATAATGAGAGAGGGAGGGGAGAATAAAGGTTCAGGGGATTAGACAAAGAAGAATGAAGGGAAGCTGGAGGATGGGAAGAAGAAAGACAGTAGAATGAATGAGACATAACTTTAATATGCTCATATATGGATGCACCACAGTAAATCTCAACATCATGTGCACTCACAAGAATGGGATCTTAATTAGAATAAGCTATCTCCATGTATGTACAATATGTCAGAAAGCACCCTACTGACATGCATATCTAAAAAGAAAAAATTTTAAAAAGAATGAATAGATGTTAGAGGTCGTCAAGGAAGGTGTCATAGGAGGGTGACAATTGAACTCATTCTTCAGGAATGAGCACAAGTTTCCTAAATAGAGAACAGAGAGGAAGGCAAATGTGTAGATGTCAGGAAGTTTGAGAGTGTGTTTAAAGAAGGTTGAAAAGGGGAGATTTCAGGTTGTAGAAAGAAAAAAATTGGAAACAGATTGTGAATTGACTTGGGTTTCTTTCAGGGAGTCTGGACTTTCTTCATAGAGCTGGGTTTACAACATAGATCCTCAGATGGATGCTGAGCCCTTTACCTCAGAATCCAGTAGGGAGCTTGTTAAAAAGGCAAATTCCTAACCACCACCCTATGCGATTCAAATTCAGAAAGTGTAGTGCGGGGGCCAGGAGTCTGGGTGGTTCTGATGTATAGGCATGCTTAGGACCTCTGCTCTAGGCTGTCTGGAACTAAAAGACTTACAAGTAGGCAGAAAACATGGATGGGATTTTGTTTTTAAAGTGGGACTTATAGAAATTGAAACTAGTACACAATATAGTGGAGAGTGATCAATTAAGAGGCTATTGTAAACATTTAACAAAGAGGTAATATGATCTTGGATTAAGATGTGGCCTTGTTGATGGAGTGGACTGATTCAAAAGGTATTTCAGAGTAGGAATTGGTAGAGGATAGGGAAGTGATAAAGGATTGTGTTAGGATTTACAGACTAAATAAATAGTGTATAATGGTGTTTTACCTGAGAGAGAGAAGAGGAAAATGATTTTGCCATTCTAACTTTTACTTATTTAAATCTATACATTCAAGATTGTATAAAATACTATGTTTCCTTGATAATTGCCATTCTGACTGGGGTCGGATGAAATCTTAGAGTAGTTTTGATTTGCATTTCTCGAATTGCTAAAGATGTTGAGCATTTTTTTCATATATTTGTTAATCAATTGTATTTCCTCTTCTGTGAGATATCTGTTCAGTTCCTACCCCGTTTATTCATTGGGTTATTTGGGGGTTTTTTGGTGATAATTTTTTTTTTTTTTTTAGCTCTTTATATATCCTGGAGATAAACACTGTATCCGAGGTGCTGCCATGTACAACTAATTAGAACAAATTAAAAACTTTAATAAAAAAAAAACAAAAAACTATGTTTCCAATCATCTGAGAGTAAGAAATAATAGCTTCTATTCAAACATGACCTGTCAGTTTCTTGAGGCAGCACTGGCCACATGTTTCTCTGTTGTACAAGTCTGCTCCTTGAGAAAATCCTTGCTCCACCCTAGAAAACAACCTGTCCTTTACTAAAGCCACAAGCAATGCCCTCCACCTTGATTGTCCAACTGGGCACAGGGAGGTGCAAGAATTACATCAGAAAGTACAGTGCTTGCTGGGCATGGTGGCACATGCCTGCAATTCCAGCTACTCTGAAGGCTGAGGTGGAAGGGTGGCAAGTTCAAGGCCAACTGGGGCAACTTAGCAAGACCCAAAATAAAATAAAAAGGACTGGAAATGTAGCACCTCTGGGTTAAACCCCCCCATTGCCACAATTAAAAAAAAAAAAAAAGCAAACTAGACTCACTCATACATTATATACTGATGCTTAACACCTATACCATTTGCTGCTCACAACAGTACCTTTAGTTATCTCTTGCCAGCCAGGCACTGGTCTGTAGGCAGCCATGTCGAACCAATATGGCCTTTTCCACCTGGCCACAGGTGATTATTATACCAGATTAGATACCTGAAGCAAGCTGGAACCAATCCAAATTCCATCTGTTGGAATTGAACATTGAGGTTTTACTTGTAAATTCGAGGGCTCTGAGTAACATGTATCATATGCTATGCAGATTGGGGAACAGAGAGCTGATCTAAAAAAGAGAGAGAAGAATCACACAGATAGGCAGTGAGAAGAAAGAGAGATAGAGAAAAATGGGGAGAGACCAGTACCTATGTCCCTCCCTCATGGCTTCTCAGCCAGGAATCAGTATCCACAAACAAGTATTTCCACCCTCATTCCTTTTCTTACCTTTTGTGAAAGACACACTATTAGGCTCACCAGCACTACCTTTTATTTATTTATTTTGGGCATTGGGGATTGAACTCAGGGGCACTCAACCACTGAGCCACATCCCCAGCCCTATTTTATATTTTTTTTAGAAACAGGGTCTCACTGAGTTGCTTGGCGCCTCTCTTTTTGCTGAGGCTGGCTTTGAACTCAGGATTCTCCTGCCTCAGCCTCCCTAGCTGCTGGGATTACAGGTATGAGTCACTGCGCCCAGCTTTATTTTTATTTTATTATTTTCTGGTGCTGGGGATTGAACCCAGGGGTGCTCTACCCCTGGACTACTTCCCCAGTCCTTTCTAGTTTTTATTCTCACTAGGTTGCTTATAGCTTCACTAAGTTGCTGAGGCTGTCATCAAACCTGGGATCCACCCCTCAGTCTCTCAGACTGCTGGGATTATATGCATGCACCACCACTTTTGGAACGTGTTTGACCTTTGGACAACATAAATGATTTGAAATGTAAGTCAGGCCTTTATATTTTCAGTCTAGTTTAGGCATTTGGATTGAACTAGCATTTTGGATTGGGAAATACTGTGGTATGTATTCTAACACAAAACTTAAAATTCAAGTGCATATCCAATGTATCTCTAAACATTTATTTCAAGTTTCTTGTTTTTATTTTTCTTCTCCTACCTCTTTTCAAATGGTTCTTGTGTTTTGTAGGCATGCTATGAGTATGGAGAAAAAGAAATCTACTCAGGAATCAAGATTGCTTTTAAGCGCACACTTGTAATTTCTCCACATTTCTTTTAAAAAGGATATGCACACTAATTTTTTTAAAACAACATATGCACACTGAAGTCAAAGAATCACAAATGTATGCTTTCAGGGATGGAAAATTTGAAGATGCCAAACTAACTTTAACAAACTGTCATTTGGAATAGCCCAGCCTAAGGAGATCTCTAATAAGTATAAAATGAGATGGATAGGAATTTATCCATAATGAAAAAATATTGGTCATATTTTTAACCATAATCGTGAACTGTGATCAGTGTTCTAAGAATAACAAAAGGACTAAAAGCCAAACTGCAAATTGTTAAATAAATTAATTCACAAGAATTAAAGTGCTTTTTTAGTATTCTATATAATATTGTGCTGTTATATAGTACATTTGAGCAACTTTGCTAATTTTTCACTTACTTTTTCATGCTATTTTTAAAATTTCTAAACAAATGAGAGTTTTTATGATTGAGTTCCAGTGTAATTGTATTGGAATCAGAAAAATACTCCTTTTTGAATTTCTCAAAAGTTTCTTTTTTGTCCAGTTTTGAGTCAATCGGTATAAATATTTTGTTTATAAAACAACTATTATGGTGTGTTTATCTTTTCGCTAGTAATTATTTAAATTTTTGCGATTATATATTTTGAGGCTATTTTACTACTTCTTATTGAAGTTTAGAATTTTTATATTTTAAAGAACATAATGAAAAAAAAGGAGAAAGTTTAAGTAACTTTCTCCCCTTTTTTAACTTTCTCCTTTTTTTTCATTATGTTTTTTGAGATTAGCTCTTTTTTCTTTTTCTACTTATTATCAATTCTAAGCTATTGGATCAGTGATAAAATTAAATAGTTTTGGTACTTTAATCACACTATGTTTCTTTCTTTTTTGCTGAAGTTTTGGTCAGCTTAATTGTTCTCACATAACTACTAGATGTGGAAGTTTGTTGTTTTTATTTTAAAATTTACTTACAACCCAGATCATTATGAATGTGGGTATATGTTTACAAGTTCATGCTTTGAAGAATAAATTGAATCACAGCTATATGAATGAACTTTTAAAAATATTTACAGCATTTTACTTAAACTTCTGACATTGTTCTTGCTTAGAATTGATGTTCTTTTAAGAGAAATACTGTGGGAGGTTTCGACATAGGCATTCTGAAAATAATTGAAACTGGACTTTTTTTTCTTTTTGTAATCACTTATATGCTTAAAGCATCTATCCTTGAGGCAGTCATTTTTCGTTAATTAACTTCTTTGCATTCTTAGAATCATTGCAGATATAATTAACATGTAAGATAAAATTCATAAGCATGAAACTAATTATGGTTGTATAGTGATGAGGATTTATGAAAGCAATTATATAAGGCATTTTACTTTTTGACTCCTAAGACTAGATGTGGTCAACAACTGACTGCATATTCTTCAAAAAAGAAGAAAGGACATACCGTAAGCATATTTTAATTCATAACATATTACCATTTATGAGGCTACTCTGAATTTGTTTTTGATTCTATGCCAGACCTTCTGAAACAGTGTCTTCTTTCCTTGGCTAAGCATAAGGACAGTAGTACTTAGCAAGTTGTTATAGATACCTTCACAGGAATATCAGTGAGACAGTATGGTGTAATATTTATGACAAGATCTGAAGTATAGTTGGGGGGGAAGTAGTTCTGCTATTGTATAGCACAGTAGGATAAGCATAGTCTACAGCAATTAATTATAAATGAATTATATTACATATTATATTATGTAATTATATTAATTATAATGTAATTACAATTAATTATATTATGAAATAACTAGGGAAGACTTTGAAGTTTCCCAGCATATAGAAATAATAATATTTGAGAAGGAAATGCTAATTATCATGATTTGATCAGATTTGATCATTACACATGTATATGTGTATTGAGTCATAATACTGTACCCTACAAATAAATATAAATATTATGTAGGTTAAAAAGTAAAAATAAACAAAATAATGGCTTTTCTGAGTGAAGAAATGGATGAACATCCCATTTTACGATGAGGAAGTGAAGTTGTAGAGGGATTATATAAAGTCACAAAGCTGTTAATTGATAGAACTATAAATATAAACTGATTCTAAAACTTAAATGCAGATGCAATTCTACCAGCATAGTTTTGGCTTAGGGAAATGACATTTCATTCAGTACTTGAGCTTGTGCCTTGCTATAGCTAGGTTTTCTTGGCCAGTGTCAAGCAAACCATTCTAACCCAACAGAAGCTGTGTGTCCATAGTCTCCACTAAATTGTCGTAGAATTCTGTTTTATTCCTTGCTTGGGCTTTTTATCATTTTAACTTGTTACCTTAGGAGGTAGGCTTGAAGACAAAAGTGTATGTGCTTGGTACAATATATTAATAAAAAAAATTTAGATGCCACTGGTATCCCTTATTGATGACTCAAACCCCCACCTGGATCTTACCCCCTAGACTGCTTTCTGGCCCTATCCCAGCAGACTCTGAGTCATGGCCTACTTTACTTTAGTTCCCTACTTTGAGCCAACCCTGGTTTCTCTTTTCAGCTAACACAAGTCTCTGAAAAAGATTATGTAAGTGGTCATAGGAGAAATATGACAGAAAATAAAAAATGAACAGTAATAATAATTCAGTCAGTAACTACATTGATGTTAAACTAATTATAACTTTTCTGTTTTGCCTTACTTGTATTTTAACTCAAAAAAATACTTCAGGCATATCAGCTAGGGCAGGAAGAGTTTCCTCTAGTGACTTTCCAGTTCTCACTTGACCTGTCATGTGCATATGGATGCAACTGCTGGCCAGGGGAAGAGTGGGGAGCATTCTTCCGCCTTCACTTCCTAGGCTCTTTAGCCCCCATTGAGCTGTGAACAGTGGCTGAGGACAAAAGCTGTATACACTGTACAAACAGAGCAGCAAAGCAGCAGTACACTGAGTCATTCTTCGCTCTGTGTGAGAACTGAGGGGGACTCTATTCATTTCCTTTGTGCTGGTGTCTGTCAACAGCGCTGTTTGAGGCAAGGCCTATTGTGCCGGCCAGTGTTTCTTATTGACCTAAGTCTGTGCCTGCTATGTTCCCAGGGTCGAAGTTGCGAGTGAGAGAATGTTTGGAAAGGGGTAATCATAGGCTAAATGCATTTTGCTGCATTGTCATCTGACCTATTAAATCTAAACTGTGGTCTACGTTAATGCAAACAGGTAATTATATAGTCACAGCTGCAGCTATTGACATCTGGTTACCACCCCCATGGGAAAAAAAATATGTGTTTTTTTCTTCTGTCTAGGTTCTCATATGGTGGACTTTAATGATTTTTAACTGAAAATAGATAGTAGATTAGGAAGAATGAAAGATCAACAGGGTGGATACTATTAAATATCCTCTGCCACAGATGCTGCATGTTTTTCTTTGATAATAGTGCTTTTCCATGTCTCCAGCGTGAATAATCTTGACTTAATTTTAAAGTAGATTAAGGTGAAGACCATTTTTATGTTTCTATCATGTATAATTGCAGCATCATTCGAAATCACTTTGAAGGGCCTGCCTCTCGTAACTTAATTTTGCCGGCTTGCCTTGGGGTTTCTCCACTGTGTTCTCGTCGTGGTCCTGTGCTCTCCCAGTGCAGGGTGCTCCTCTGGGCTCCCTGATCTTAGCAAGTACATTACAGTGACTTGAGGCCATGGCTATCAATTGTGTTAATAAGGTCTATCCTTTCTAGTTGCTTTTAGGACTCTAAGGAGCACAAGTTATGAATAAATAACTCTTAATGTATCACATCATCCATGTCCTATGGAGAAGAACTTTTATAACAGCAGAAGAAAAAATGTTTAGAAATCTGTTCCAGTCTACCATGAAAATTCATTTACTATTTGAATACTCTATTTTATCTCTACAATTCATTATGTAGCAAGATTTATTAAAATCCTAATAACTGATAGACTTTGTGCTACGTATTAGGGTACGTAGAGATGAAGATCCAGTGTTTTTTTCCTAATTCAGTCCATCAACTAGTAGCATTTTGAAGTATAACAAGAAAGACCTTATGAGTTCAAGGTTGTTCTACTTTCTGTCAGGTGAATATTGGAATGTAGTCTCTCTCTAAGTGGATGTTTACAAGTCCTATTGGGTCTTGATGAGAAAGCACTCAGGATGCCCATGGGCATGGATTACCTTGCCTTTTGAACCTGTAAGCAGGGCTCCCCTGGGTTTTGCACTTCTCAGAGTGCACAAGGACTGATTGTGCTGCTCTCTTAGAGCTTGTGGCGGTCAAAGGAGGGCTATTCAGCATCACTTCTTGCATTCTAGGTACTGGAGATACAAAGACGAATATTTTAAAACTCTTACTGTCATAGGACTCAGGTTAAATGCCTTTTTAAAATCTTTATTGCAAGCATGATTTTGAAAAACAAACTATGGCACCATAGTTGAATTTAATAATAAATAATATGATAAAAATATGTTTTATCTTTGAAAACATTGGCCAGTAATGAAGACTATTCCTTCCACTTTGAAAATAATATTTCATGTTAATATTTCTAAGTTCACACTAATATTTCTAGGTTGGCATCTTGTATGTGGAGTACTAGGTGGAATCAAAGTGATATTCATGTAGATGATATTCTGGTCACTGTTTTAATTCTCAAAAATGAGAACTACAAATTCTTACAGTGAAACCTTTTTCTGTCCTTTTCTCTCTTTGTATTTTTTTTAACAAATAGTACTTTATTTTTCTATGCTGCTGTTTCATATATGGAATTATTTTGACAGATACCAAGTATAATCACTTCAAAAGGCTTTTCATATTTGTAAGAAATAACAAACCATATGCCATCTAGCCAAAGCCCTGATTTGGAAAGAACATGGCTCTTGGCCAGCAATTAATTAAGCCACCCTTTTGTTTTGGCCATATTGTGTTGTTGTATAGGTGTGAAATCATCTGTCGTTACTGGATAGGAATATTCCTATGCATCCATGGCAATTTTAGGGAAAGAGTCGACTTTGGTACTGTTTTTCTACAAAGAAATAGGAGTGGTAAGTCCAAGTACACAAAGCATGAGAAGCCTGGAAAAAAGCTTTTGGGATAAAAAGGGCATAAGAATTGGGTATTGGGTAGCTGAAAAGTGATTCCTATCATTTTGGACTCTTGAAAATCATACTAATGTTCGCAGGAAGTTAGAAGTTGAACATCTGTAGCAGGTGTCTATTGCTAGAGAATATAGAACAAAATAAGATTACTTAATTATGTGCTATGTATAGTAGGATGCCCTGTTGTCAAAAAGAGAAAATAATTAGCCTGACTAATCGATTTCCTGCATTTCTCCTAAATTCCAGTTAAGATAGTCTTAAATTATCTTCAAAAAGAGATCTGTCCTGATATCAGATTAGATGGACTCAATTAGGTTAGTCAGTGTTCCTCTCATCGAGTGACTTCACTGCTTCTCATTAGAGTAGAATTAACTTCTTATTCAGGATATAGTAGTTAAACAGAGTTCTGGGCCCTGGGTCTAAAGATTGCAATCAGGGAAGGCTGGTCTCAACATAGAGCTTCCTTTCACCCATTTTGACCATTGTCACTGCTTCCCCTCATTCATCCTCATTGCTGTTGATCTTAGCAAGGGACCCAGAGACACTATTGCCTTGCTTACAAATAAGGTTTTATGTTTGATCTTTTCATTTTGTAAAAGATAAAGCACCTAAATCTTAAAAGGGTGCTTTCTTTTTTTAATGAACAGCATTGGCTTTGGGAATTTCAAAAGCTCTATAATGTTTTGTGTGTATGGTAAAAAGGACTCACAACAGACATTGTGATCCAAATACTTGTTTTCTCTTTCTCTTAGTGGAGAATTATTTCCCTAAGATAAAGCATGATTAAACTAGAATTCTTTGGTGTTTTTTCACCAAATCCTAACTAATAAATCTAAATTCACACATATATTTTGGAGGGTTTCCTGAACATTAGCCTTGGCTAGTGTTGAGCTTCTCTTTCCTTCAGTGAGTGCTGGCTAGCCTGTGGTACTTGCATTTACCCACCCATACTCACCCTCTCCTACATTGGTCTGGTACCTATCTTTATTTTGGGGAAAAGTGAAAGTATATTAAAGTGCTTTACAAATAACTGTAGGTGGGTACAGAGAGGGTTAACCATCTGGCATTCTTAGTGGCTTAATTAGGCTCTGGCATAGAGCCAGCATCCCTAGAAAATGGGTCTGCCAGAGACATCCACAGAAACTGGTGGGTTTCAGTGTCCTGGAAAGGTCTGGAACCTTCAGCATAGTCTGTGCTTTTGCCTACCTGTCGTGTGAAAGAGGGAGGCTGTTCAGACGAGGGACAAAGCAGCCAGTCATATTTCCATCCAGCACCATGATTGTGTTTTTCTTTTTGAAAAGGAGGCAGGAGTCCCTGTCAAGGTTCTAAACCTCTGTAGTGATTCACTGCCCTATGCTTTGCACCATTCAAGGAGCGGCCATCACAGACCCACTGGGGAACCAGTGGTTCCTCTGAGACTGCACCCAAAAGAAAGAGCCTTCCTTGTAAAACAGAATGTTATCAGGATTTGAGTTTTGGGTTTGAACCCTGGGAGATCTGGCAGTGCAGAGAATGTTTAGCCTCTATACTATTTCAAGAAAGGAAAGTAATTTTCACAGTTGCTTTATTGATAGAATGCCTAGTAACTCAAAAGATTATGAGTCCTTTGAAATAAAATATTGCTATAAATGTATTATGTTATAAAACATGCTGGTTTTGCAAGTGTAAAATTTGAAAGATCAAGGATTATAATCCAATATTTTCTACTTGTCTTTTGTGTGTGTGTGTGTGTGTGTGTGTGTGTGTGTGTGTGGTGGGGAGTGCTGGAAATTGAACCCAGGACCTTCTGCATGTGAGGGAAGCACTCTACCAGCTGAGCTATATTCCCAGCCCTCTACTTGTTTTATTAGCTTAAAATAAATGTATTTGCTATTTGGATTGTTCACAACTTGGGTTTCTAGGACTAAAACGTGAAAAGTAATCTTTGTTTAATTCTAAAACCCTATATTGTAATGTGCTTGAATTTCTGTATGCTGAAAAGTTTTTCTGTGTAAAAATTACTTCATATAGGGGAAACTATTTTGCATTAGAAACCTCTTTCTGGGTTTTTGTTTTATTTTTTTGAAACAACAACTTTATTTTATTTATTTATTTTTATGTGATACTGAGGCTTGAACCCAGTGCCTCACACATGTTAGGCAAGCACTCCGCCACTAAGCCACAACTCCAGCCCCTGGACCCTTTTATTTAAAGGTGTGCTATTTAATCTTTCAGAATGAACTCCAACTTTTAAAAACTACATGTAAGTAAAAATATAACAAAACTTTATAGTTCATAGAAAAACTTCATTGCACTCTTTATTTAGAAATGCTAATTTTCCCTATAACTATTATAAATAGGTGGAATGTGTCTTGAGAATAACAATTTGAAATTTTTCTCATATTTTATAACCTTTGTATATAACAAATATCTCTGACTCTCAGTCTGTCACCTATTCTTTGAAGCATTACTTAAGGTAGCACTATTTCCCTACCACAAGGAAATGAATAACAGTATTTTGGAAATGATTTATTGCTATAATGAAAGGCAGATTATAGTAGACTGTCATTAATTCCAAATTCCTAGTGGCAGTTAAAATAATATAATTCCTGTATACTCTAATGCTTTAAAACTCATATATGAAAAAGGGAAGAATTTCATTTCAAAATCCATTGTGTAGCTCCAACTGTATACATATGATGTATATTGTTATTCTCTATATCACTTATTTATTTTGGCCCTTATTCATAGACAATCTTATTTCTTTAACTTATATCATTTCCAAAGCCAGAGTAAAACCCTATATCTGTGTTTAAGGCAGTGTTGGCACAAACCCACAGCAAACCCTTCTTTCCTTCAGTTGCATAATTTGTTTTATTCAAATAACTTGAGTAAATCCAAACTAGTTTTGATATACTTGGGGGCTAACCTTGGAACATTTTTAATAAGGTCTAAGAAAAATTTACCCTGGCTTTTTTTTGTGAACAGAATCTAGTGTTCATGGTGTTCTACACATATCACAGTCAAAAATTACTGATATACCAAATAAAATTTGTTAGAAATAAAAATTATTTAAAAATAACTCTGAGTTCCTTTGAATCTTAGTGTCCTTTTCATATTATGCTGTTTGGGGGAGAATTTTAGAAGTCACGATAATGTGTCTTTTCTTACCTTTGAAAACTTTGTAAAAGATAAAGAAGTTGTATAATACAACATGAATGAACTCTGAAAACATTTTGTCAAATGAAAGAAGACAGTCACAAAAGACCACGTATCATATAATTCACTTTATATGAAATGTCCAGAATAGACAGCTTCATAGAGACAGAAAGTAGATTAGTCATCGCCAAGGGCCAGGTGAGGGGACATAGGGGATGTCTGCTAATGGGTCCAGGCTTTTGGGAGTGATGAAAATGTTCTAAAATTCAGGTAAAGACTGCATAATCCTAGAATGTACTAAAAATCACTAAATTGTCCCCTTTAAATGGATAAATTTTATGATATGTGAATTATATCTCAACAAAACTACTAATGAAGTTTTAGTAGTGGGAAATATTTTAGATTTTAAAAAATTGATAATATTTTATGCTCATAGTTAACCCCTCCCATAATACTCCACTTTAGAGTAGTAAATATAAGTTATATGTGAACTAAATCATTAGCATCATTTTAATAGCTTGTAATAATATCCACACTATTACATGTTAATCTATGCAGTCCTAAAACATGACTGTTTAAAAAGATTTTTTTTTATCCTCTTGGACGACATTATCAGTAGAGAGAAAAATGCATGTCTTCAGCAAATATTTGTTGATGACTAATCTGTACTAGGTTCTGTCCCATTGTTACTCATACGGAGATGACCAGATTATGGTTCCTGCCCTCTGGAATCTCACCATTAGTATGCAGACAGGCAAAAACAAAAGCCTGCCAGGAAATGTGACCATATGATACATGTTGTCAAAGGCCTGACCATTCTTTATAAGGAGACCCACCAGACTTTGGGGGATGGGGAAAGAAAGTGCTGTGGCCTACCTCAAGAACTTTAGGAAGATTCTTCAACAACAGTACTTCTGGTCTGTTTGAGAAGAAAGAGAATATGCCAGGCAGAAAAGGACCTTCTAGGCAGAAAGAATGAAATGAATAGCTCATACCAGGACACAGGAGCAAGGGGATTACAGACGAAACCAGCACAGGCTGTTTAGGAACCTCAAGTGACGCAGGTCACATCTGAGCCCAGGGTTTGTGTCTGAGGCTGGATGGGAGCTGCAGCAGGAGGCCGGAAGGGTGCCAGGAAGGGCCCTGGTAGGCTTTACTGAATCCATTAAGTATCTCTGAAAGAACTGCTCATTTATTATTTAATCCCATTCATTTATAATCACCCGGTATAGGGACAGAAGAGGAATTATGAAATAGTCTAGGCTTTTGTTGTTTTTAAAAGGAAAGTAAGGTCCAGAGAAGCCTAGAACATATGAGTCTCATCCCAGCAGTGTGGGTCCTGTATTACTTGCCTTTGGAAAGTCAAGAGACTGCAGGGCCTAAGTAGCACTCAATAAATGTTAGCTATTCTTAATTTTCAGAGATATTTCCAATACTGTCCAGAGATAGCTAAGAAGTACCAAAAATTGTCCTGCTGAGCCACAGAATGCCAGCTCTACACATAAAATAAAGGTTTCCACCAAAGCCTTTGTTTTGAAATTAATTTATAGCTCTTCATATTAAGAAAAAATTTTTGGAAGTCCTTAGAAGCTTAAATAGATTTTTATCTCTTGGTGGAATCCATTTATTTGTAATTGTGAAAATTTTTTTTTATCTCTACTAATGTTTCACTTAAAATCTTTTAAGTTTTATATCTTACTAATATGGCCATGCCAGCTTCATTTTAGTTAGGGTTCATCTGATATATCTTTACCCATGTTTTTATTTTACTTTCAACTTTTCTAAGCCTTTTGTTTATGGGGTGCTCCTTAGTCCCTTATCATACCTGGAATCAGGATCCAGCCCTGATAGATGCCCAGCACAGATTGGAGGATTTAGGGGTTCTACTTAGAAGAAGAAAAGTTGGTTTTGCCATCTGTACCAGTTTGCTCTGCAGGGAAACAGAACCAATAAGAATTATCTTGCTATAGATGATTTATTTTAAGGAATTGGCTCACCCAATTGTTGGGGCTGGCGAGTCTGAAATATGTAGGGCAAGCTTGCAGACTGAAAACTCCAGCAGGTGTTGCTACTGCAGTTTTGAGGCAGAATTTCTTCTTCTCTGGGAAACCTTATATTTTGCTTTTAAGGCCTTCAACTGATTAGATGAGGCCCACTCAGATTATTTAGGGTAATTGTGGATGCTAACACTATCTACAAAATAATTTCACAGCAACATTTAGATTACTGTTTGACTAAATGACTGAGTACAATAGCCTAGCCATGTTGACACATGAAACTAACCATCCCATTACTTGTAGCATCAAATAATGTAAAAGCAGCAGCAAAATCACAGAGAGGTGTTTTCAATGGCAGTACTGCCTTTGAGATAGTGGAAATGCCTCCTCTTGGGGAGAGAGCAGCAAAACCTGGGACAGAGACCCACAGAGCAACCATTCCCAAGTCAGGCATTGTAGGGGTTTATGTAGTTTTGCAGGAAGAACTCATGACACACTCATTCCTTTATTCTTCACCACGAATTTCTAATTTTCCCCAAATATACAGGGGAAGAACCAGGGAGAAGTAATTCTACTATTGCCACTGGGGGTATTATCCCCTATAGTGCTATTGTACAAATGGCCATCCCAAAATTAAAAGAAAAGTATAAATATGCTTTATTGTGTTTCTCTAAGTCATGGTCTTTTTTCTTTTCTTTTCTTATTATTTTAATTATACAGGCTTATGGGGTATAGTGTGATTATTTCGTATATATACAGTGTGTAATGAATGATCTTTTATTTCTGTATCTCTTACTCTCACACTACATATGATTTACTTTTTCTCTTAACTTTCTTTTGTATTTCATTAATTTCATTCTTTAACTACTCTAAAAGAAATTTTAAGTCACTTTTGTTTTGGTTTACATAAATGAGGTCAATGATTATTCATTTTTAATTTCCTGGGGAAAAGGCAATTTTATGACTATGACTGTGGCTCTCTATGCCTGTAGGTATGGATTTAGCTCCATATCCTGAGGAGAGCACCCCTCCACCCACTGCCTTTGACATCCATGTACTAATGGAACTGAAAATTTGCTGTCCTCTCTAGCAGTGATGAGAACTCTATGTGCCCTTGGATCATGAAATATGCAATCAGAGTGGCATTGTATTTTTTAAAGGAGAGAAAACGGCTGCAGCCTGCTGAGCTCCAGCAGCTGCTGCTTGATGTCTTCTACTGTGAGAGCACCTTTCTGACAGGTTCTCAGGCTCAACTCTGAGGTCAGCACAGGATTAGGACAGGAACCCACTTTGTACTGACAGCTGCTCTGTTAGTCAGTGTGCTGACTTCAGCCCCATGGCTTCTAAAGAATGTTTAATTAATTTTCTCACTACCAAAAGTTATCTCTAAAAAGAAAAAAAAACTATAATCATGTGCTTTATCATGTGCTTTAACTGTTTTTTGTTTGTTTGTTTGTTTTTTACAAGAGATTATGATTTTTCCCCAAATCAGATGAAATTTTTGTCTCCAACCTGCTCCTGGATGCTTTTACATAACACAAATGTATCGAATTGTGAATGTTACTGTTCATTTTTTAAAATTATTATCTCTAGGAATGGATTGTTTTCTCTTGTAGAATGAGGCAACTCAAGATAGGTCCATTTGGCTTATTGAACTGCTGGTTCCCTGTAATAGAGCAACTACCCATGGGCAATAAGGATCTTTACTGAGTATGAAAGACTCTTCCTGTTATTAGGACCCAGAGGTGAGGAGGGTGGAAGGGTTCTGCTAGTGAGAACAAGGATGCATCTGCTGGCATGTTCTGTGATGGTTATTTTGCCATGTGGAGATGAAGTCAGCCCATTTGAGGGACAAAGATCTCGATGCCAGAATACTCTCATAGCAAGGACATTCCACCTTACATGAGAATTATTTAATGTCATTGTCTTGTAAAATAAGAGTATGCACCCTTTCTACCCCCAATGTGAATGTGTTTGTTCTCACTCTTCATTTATATGGGGTATATGCAATGATGATGTGATTTCAGAAGGTTAGGGATGGAAGCGAGAGAAAGTAGATTTACTAGAAACTTGGTTTTTTTTCTAATATCCCCTATTGATCCATCAAGATAAGATAATGCATCTCAGGTTATATGAATAAATTTGTTTTCATCTATCTATGATCAAGTAAATTACTGAAAACATTCTAACAGAATTTAAAGAGAGATGTTTTTGAATGATTTGATTTAAAATATGGACAATATAATATATAAAATCCAGAAGAATTGGTGACATCTCAAAGGAATGTACATTGTTTTCCAAGTTTATAGAATAGGTCATTTAATATCTATATTAGTCCTATCAAAAGCTGCCATTAACAGAGAATCCCATTTTATCTTAAACAATAAGAAATTGATCATGTCACATAACAAGAATCCAAAGCTAGGACAGTTGTAATTGTGTTATGATAAAAGCCCCGAATCCTTCTTTTTATAATTTTCTCATCTAGGCTGGCCTTTCCTCATAGGTTTTGTACTCAGGGTTGATCATTTTGTGGTTTGCAAGATGGTGGTAAAAATACTGGGCATCACGGCCAGAACTGACAATTACAGATGCAGAAAAGGGGGCATCTCTTTTCTGTGTCTTTTTTTAACGGTAAGAAAACTTTCTCAGAAGTTACCCTGCAAGTACAAAGTAATCGTTGATGAGGGTGAGAGCACCATTATTGATTCATACTTATCAGGATCTGCCAGTGCTGGCTGTATAATTTGTAGGGCCCAGTGCAAAATGAAAATTCAGTCCCTTTATCAGGAATGGGAAATGAATTTTCCCTTCCATGGGCCTGACATTAAACCCCTAGTGGTGGACAAAACCCCTGTCTGCCAGAGGGCACAGAGGTATCTGGATCTTGGATGGATGAAAGGCTCCCATTGGTTTTCCCCCAGAACATGCCACAGCATTATCAACCTGGGGCTGGAAAGGCCACCTCCTTGCCTTTTAGTTGGGATTCCACAGAATGGGTATCCATCCCTAAAACTGATGGCCAAGAACCTGTCCTGAGGAAACCAATACATCTGAGCCCTGGGTGCATGCTTTGGTGTCCCACCATGCTTCATTTATAACCACAGATACAAAGAATTTCAAGTAGTGACAACAAAGCCTTAAACCTCAAACATGCCCTTCTATGCATGAGGCCTGAGTGGCTATACTGGTGGGTTGCACTCCCATTCTCTTCCTGGGATTGGGACCATAGCCATCCTCCATGAAAAATATCAGAGTGGCTGCCTGAAAAAAATGGAGCTTTGTCATGAAGGAAGAAATAGGGGTGGAGAGAGGAATAGACATTAGGCTGGAAATCTGTGATGTCTGCTATCAACATCATTGGCAGAGAAAATACAGTCCCAAAGTAAATGTGAGTCCCAAAGTAAAAGTCACAGGGCATGTGCTCTGACTTCACATTGGCAACTCCAGCATGAACAGCAGCGGAGCTTTAGCCATTTGACATTGGTTATCACTCACCCTGAACAAACCTGAGAAATAAGCTAATCTGACATAAAGTACAGCCCCTAAACTCAAATTTTACTTCAGATGGCAAAGTAACATTTTTTCATTAAGGTAACTATATCGGTAAAGATGTTTTTTATATTTTCGTTTCATCATTTTTATTTCCAGACATATACAAGGTATTAGATACGTGTGTGTCTGTGTTGGTTTTCATGGAGATCTTACACATATTTTATGTTTATTCCAAGGTATTTTGTCTTTTTGTCATTGTCATTGCCAGTGGTGTTTTTCCTTCTATGTCTTTTTTTAATATTTATTTTTTTTAGCTGTAGTTGGACACATTACCTTTATTTTATTGATTTATTTTTATGTGGTGCTGAGGATCGAATCCAGGGCCTCCCACGTGCTAGACAAGCACTCTACCACTGAGCCACAACCCAGCCCTCCTTCTATGTTTTTATACTACTTGGTTTATCAGTTTGTTCGCATATATGAAGGTACTGGATTTTTGTGTATTAACTTTGTATCCATCACTTTACTAAATTTATGGGTTGTAATATTTACTACTATTATTGATAAATATAAATATCTAATATTTACTACTATTTATTGTTTGGGATTTTCCAAAGGAAAAAAATTATCATCTGTAAACTATGAAAAATATAACGTTCTTTCTATTTTTACGCTTCTTATGTTTTCTAACTATATTGGTTAAAGTGATACTTCTTGTTATTACAGTGTAAAACCACCAGATTATTTATTGATTTTTCTTTTTTGTTTAATAAACAACAAAAAAGGTGGGTACACTTACCTGTATCAAATTTTATTTTTAAAAACTGATTCACAAAAACATAAAGTTGTACCTATTAATGAGATACCATATAATGTTTGATACATATATACATTGTTTAATAAATAAAAAAGAAAAACTTAGGGACAATTCTGAAAATTTAAATCAAAATGATGTGTTTACAAAAAACAAAAACTTACTGTTTTAATTAGAAAAAATAATAATTTTGTAGAACTATAATTAGTGACTTGCTGATAAGTATTTTTTTTTCTTTACTCTAAGGGTGTCTGTAGAAAATTCAGAAAGTACACAAGAGCAAAAAGAGGAAAATTTGGGCTGGGGATGTGGCTCAAGCGGTAGCGTGCTCGCCTGGCATACATTGGGCACTGGGTTCGATCCTCAGCACCACATAAAAATAAAATAAAGATGTTGTGTCCACCGAAAACTAAAAAATAAATATTAAAAAATTCTCTCTCTCTCTCTCTCTTCTCTCTCTCTCTCTTTAAAAAAAAAAGAGGAAAATTAATCCCACCAGAGATGATCATTGGAAATATTAATACTGAATTCTAGAGGGTTTTTTTTCCAAGTAGGAAATCTTGAACAGATAAGTTTTGTTTCAGTTAATAGTGGATAATGTTTTTAATAGCTAGTTCTAATTTTGGCAAATTGATTCTTGTTCTGTAATATTTTGAACCTTACAGTGAACATTAAATTAGACGTCAGTTAAACTGATTGGGTTAGGAGGATTATTTATACTTTCATTATTACAAACAATGTACTTCTATTTCTTCTTTACTTGAAGCACATATATTAAAATGACAATTCAAAAATGCTGCAGTGTCATTTATCCAAACTCAACTATCAGTGATGGGATTGTCTAAGTATCAGTGGAGTTCTCCCCTACCACCTACTATTGTTCTGTTACTTGAGTGCTCAGCTGCGGTGACATATTTATTAAAGCAATTAATTCATACTGGTACATTTTTTAGTTATAGGTCTTATGCCTCTGAGATTTGTAGGTATATATTTTAAAACAATCTACTTTTTTAGAGTTCACTCTTATAAAGATCTGTCACTCCATTTAAAAAGTCATTCAACAGCATGTTTTCATTGCTTCAGTGTTTATTATAATGAAATTTGTTTTTGAAATTTTAATTTGGGAAAAAGTAATTTTGATTAAATTGTTTAACTTCTTTGAGATTGCTTAGCCCCTCTGTAAAATGGGCTTGATAAATCTTGCTTTTCAAAGGTGTTACCAATATTTCTTGACTTTCTGCAGTATGCCAACCACTCCACTATGTGCTGTAAGTAGGTTTAACTGAGAAATAAGGGACTGTAATAATGGTTAGATCCTGCTAGGCAAACGTTCATGTAGATTACTGGAGAAGCAGGTAGGTGTGTGACTTTTTTCTGTTGATGATTTCAGATAGATAATTTTCAGAAGGATGAAATGAGCCCAAAAGAGAGGTGACAGATTATTGCCATAGGGTGTGACATTCTGATGATTTGACTTTGGAGGTAGCATTAGGAATATAAAAGAAGGAATGGGTTCTTGATATATTTACAAAATAGTAAGTAATGGACTTTGTGTTTTAAGTAAAATATTGGGGTCCGGGAGGTTTTTTTAGATTGCCATCTTAGGAACCATGGATAAACAATTTGATCTTGAATTGTGTTAGACCTTTTGTATTGGTCTCTAATGCAAATTAGATTTAGTGTTTTTAAGAATATTTCTCGGAGTGTCTTTCATTCATACTGTGAAATAGATTCTTACAGTATGAGCTTTACATGTTTTTTTGTGAGGATTAAATAGTTAATATTTAGACTATTGACTTATGGCAGAATTTGGCATGTATTAAAGGTTCAGCAAACGTCATTTCTCTTCAAAGTTGTACAGGATTACCTGTACAGACTTGCTTATTACTCTTTTATTCTTTCACACCTTTTTAGACTGTAGGTTTCCTTCCTGTTTAAAATTTTGAAGTCATTCATTAACAATTAATGAGATTTTACATTTATCCACATAAACATGATATAAAGATAAAGAGGATTGAAGCTGTGCTTGGGCATTGATTTGAATCCTCATAGTTGCAGCAGAGGAGAGCATGCCATAGCGAAAGTGAAAACTGCAGGATAGATAAAGAACTTCAAAAACTCAATAACGCTAGCAGTAACAAAAATCACAATAGCTCTGTTTGAAATTGGACAATAGATCTAAATAGATATTTCTTAAAAGAAAAAATTCAGATGGCTAACAGGTACACAAAAACGTACTCAACATTACTAATCATCAGGGAAATGCAGATCAAAACCACAATGAGATTTTATCTCACCTCAGTAAGAATAGCTAATACCAAAAAGACTAAATATAACAGGAGCTGGTGAGGATGTGTAGAAAGGGAACACTGTATACGTTGGTAGGAATGTAAATTAGTGCCACCATTATAGAAAAAAAGTATGGAGGTTCCTCAAAAAATTAAAAACAGAACTATTTTATGATCCAGCAATTCCACTAGTGGGTACGTATATCCAAACAAAATAAAATTGGTTTTTCTTTTTTTTTTTTTTTTTTTTTTTTTTTTATTGGTTGTTCAAAACCCTACAAAGCTCTTGACATATCATATTTCATACATTAGCATACATTAGCTTCAAGTGAGTTATGAACTCCCTTTTTTACCCCAAGTACAGATTGCAGAATCACATGGGTTACACATCCACATTTTTACATAATACCATAATAGTAACTGTTGTATTCTGCTACCTTTCCTATCCTCTACTATCCCCGCTCCCCTCCCCTCCCATCTTCTCTCTCTACCCCCTCTACTGTAATTCATTTCTCACCTTGTTTATTTTCCCATTCCACTTACAACCTCTTATATGTAATTTAGTATAACAATGAGGGTCTCCCTCCGTTTCCATGCAATTCCCCTTTCTCTCCCTTTCCCTCCCACCTCATGTCTCTGTTTAAAGTTAATCTTTTCTTCCTGCTCTTCCTCCCTGCTTTATTCTTAGTTGCTCTCATTATATCAAAGATGACATTTGGTATTTGTTTTTTAGAGATTGGCTAGCTTCACTAAGCATAATCTGCTCTAGTGCCATCCATTTCCCTGCAAATTCCAAGATTTTGTCATTTTTTAGTGCTGCGTAATACTCCATGGTGTATAGATGCCACATTTTTTTAATCCATTCATCCATTGAAGGGCATCTGGGTTGGTTCCACAATCTAGCTATTGTAAATTGTGCTGCTATGAACATCGATGTGGCAGTATCCCTGTAATACGCTCTTTTAAGGTCTTCAGGGAATAGTCCGAGAAGGGCAATAGCTGGGTCAAATGGTGGTTCCATTCCCAGCTTTCCCAGGAATCTCCATACTGCTTTCCAAATTGGCCGCACCAATTTGCAGCCCCACCAGCAATGTACAAGAGAACCCTTTTCCCCACATCCTCGCCAGCACTTGTTGTTGTTTGATTTCATAATGGCTGCCAATCTTACTGGAGTGAGATGGTATCTTAGGGTGGTTTTGATTTGCATTTCTCTGACTGCTAGAGATGATGAGCACTTTTTCATGTACTTGTTGATTGATTGTATGTCCTCCTCTGAGAAGTTTCTGTTCAGGTCCTTGGCCCATTTGTTGACTGGGTTATTTGTTATCTTATTGTCTAATTTTTTGAGTTCTTTGTATATTCTGGATATTAGGGCTCTATCTGATGTGTGAGGAGTAAATATTTGTTCCCATGATGTAGGCTCCCTATTTACTTCTCTTATTGTTTCTCTTGCTGTGAAAAAACTTTTTAGTTTAAGTAAGTCCCATTTGTTGATTCTTGCTATTAACTCTTGTGCTATGGGTGTCCTATTAAAGAATTTGGAGCCCGACCCCACTATATGTAGATCGTAGCCAACTCTTTCTTCTATCAGACGCAGAGTCTCTGATTTGATATCAAGGTCTTTGATCCATTTTGAGTTAACTTTTGTGCATGGTGAGAGGAGGGGGTTCAGTTTCATTTTGTTGCATATGGATTTCCAGTTTTCCCAACACCATTTGTTGAAGATGCTATCCTTCCTCCATTGCATGTTTTTAGCCCCTTTATCAAATATAAGATAGTTGTAACTTTGTGGATTGGTCTCTGTGTCCTCTATTCTGTACCATTGGTCCACCCGCCTGTTTTGGTACCAGTACCATGCTGTCTTTGTTACTATTGCTCTGTAATATAGTTTGAAATCTGGTATCGCTATACCGCCTGATTCGCACTTCCTGCTTAGAATTGCTTTTGCTATTCTGGGTCTTTTATTTTTCCATATGAATTTCATGATTGCTTTATCTATTTCTACAAGCAATGCCTTTGGGATTTTGATTGGCATTGCATTAAACCTATATAGAACTTTTGGTAATATCGCCATTTTGATGATGTTAGTTCTGCCTATCCATGAACAGGGTATATTTTTCCATCTTCTAAGATCTTCTTCTACTTCTCTCTTTAGGGTTCTGTAGTTTTCATTGTATAAATCTTTCACCTCTTTTGTTAGGTTGATTCCCAAGTATTTTATTTTTTTTGAGGATATTGTGAATGGAGTGGTTTTCCTCATTTCCATTTCAGAAGTTTTGTTGCTGATATACAGGAATACCTTTGATTTATGTGTGTTGATTTTATAACCTGCTACTTTGCTGAATTCATTTATTAGTTCTAGTAGTTTTTTTGTAGACTCTTTTGGGTCTTCTAGGTATAAAATCATGTCATCCGCAAATAATGATAATTTAAGTTCTTCTTTTCCAATTTTTATGCCTTTAATTTCTTTTGTCTGTCTAATTGCTCTGGCCAGTGTTTCGAGAACTATATTGAATAGAAGTGGTGATAGAGGGCATCCCTGTCTTGTTCCAGATTTTAGAGGGAATGCCTTCAATTTTTCTCCATTCAGAATGATGCTAGCCTGAGGCTTAGCATAGATAGCTTTTACAATGTCAAGGTAATTTCCTGTTATCCCTAGTTTTTCTAATGTTTTGAACATAAAGGGATGCTGTATTTTGTCGAATGCTTTTTCTGCATCTATCGAGATGATCATATGGTTCTTATCTTTAAGTCTATTGATGTGGTGAATAACATTTATTGATTTCCGTATATTGAACCATCCTTGCATCCCAGGGATGAATCCTACTTGATCATGGTGCACAATTTTTTTGATGTGCCTTTGTATCCGATTCGCCAGAATTTTATTGAGGATTTTTGCGTCTAGGTTCATCAGGGATATTGGTCTGTAATTTTCTTTCTTTGAGGTGTCTTTGTCTGGTTTCGGAATCAACGTGATGTTGGCCTCATAGAATGAATTTGGAAGAGCTCCCTCTTTTTCTATTTCCTGAAATAACTTGAAAAGTATTGGTATTAATTCTTCTTTAAAAGTTTTGTAAAACTCCGCTGTATACCCATCCGGTCCTGGGCTTTTCTTGGTGGGTAGTCTCTTGATTGCTTCTTCAATTTCCTCCATTGATATTGGTCTGTTCAAATTGTGTGTATCCTCCTGACTCAGTCTGGGCAAATCATATGTCTTAAGAAATTTATCGATGTCTTCACTATCTTCTATTTTATTGGAATATAGGTTTTCAAAATAATTTCTAATTGTCTTCTGTATTTCTGTAGCATCTGTTGTGATATTGCCTTTTTCATCCCGTATGTTAGTAATTTGAGTTCTCTCTCTTATTCTCTTCGTTAGCTTGGCTAAGGGTCTGTCAATCTTGTTTATTTTTTCGAAGAACCAACTTTTAGTTTTGTTGATTTTTTCAATAGTTTCTTTTGTTTCAATTTCGTTGATTTCCGCTCTGATTTTAATTATTTCTTGCCTTCTGCTGCATTTGCTGTTGTTCTTCCTTTTCCAGGGCTTTGAGATGAAGTGTGAGCTCATTTATTTGTTGGTTTTTCTTTTTTTTGAGGAATGACCTCCAGGCGATGAATTTCCCTCTTAAAACTGCTTTCATTGTGTCCCATAGATTCCGATAAGTTGTGTCTGTATTTTCATTTATCTCTAAGAATTTTTTGATTTCCTCCTTTATGTCTTCTGTAACCCATTGATCATTCAGTAACATATTGTTCATTTTCCATGTGTTATAGGATTTTCCCATCCTTCTTTTATCATTGATTTCCAGTTTCATTCCATTATGATCAGATAAAATGCATGGTATTATCTCCACCCCTTTATATTTACTGAGGTTTGCCCTATGGCATAATATATGGTCTATTTTTGAGAAGGATCCATGTGCTGCTGAGAAAAAAGTATATCCACTTGATGATGGTTGATATATTCTATATACGTCAGTTAAGTCTAGGTTATTGATTGTGTTATTTAGATCTATAGTTTCTTTATTCAACTTTTGTTTGGAGGATCTGTCCAATGGTGAGAGAGGTGTGTTGAAGTCACCCATAATTATTGTATTGTGGTCTATTTGATTCTTGAACTTGAGGAGAATTTGTTTTATGAACGTCGCAGCACCATTATTTGGTGCATAAATATTGATAATTGTTATGTCTTGTTGGTGAATGGTTCCTTTTAACAGTATATAATGGCCTTCCTTATCCCTTTGGATTAACTTAGTCTTGAAGTCGATTTTGTTCGATATGAGGATGGCCACACCTGCTTGTTTGCGAGGAACGTGTGCATGGTATATTTTTTCCCCAACCTTTCACCTTCAGCCTGTGTATGTCTTTTCCTGTCAGATGTGTCTCCTGGAGGCAGCATATTGTTGGATTTGTTTTTTTAATCCATGTTACCAGTCTATGTCGCTTTATTGGAGAGTTTAAACCATTAATGTTTAGAGTTACTATTGCTATATGGTTTGTACTTCCATCCATGTTTGATTATTTGTCTCTCTCTCTTTTTTTTTTTTAAATTTAGTTTATTTCTCCATGATTAGCTTTCCCCCCTCCGTCAGTCTTTACTGGGGCACTTCCCACTGTTGGCTTTGGTTATTGTTTCTCATTTCTTCCTCGTGTAGTGTTTTGCCCAAGATATTCTGCAATGCTGGTTTTCTGGCTGCAAATTCTTTTAGCTTTTGTTTATCATGAAAGATTTTTATTTCGTTGTCGTACCTGAAGCTTAATTTTGCTGGATACAGAATTCTTGGTTGGCATCCATTGTCTTTCAGTGTTTGAAATACGTTGTTCCAGGATCTTCTCGCTTTCAGTGTCTGAGATGAAAAATCCGCTGTTAACCTTATTGGTTTACCCCTGAATGTAATCTGCCTCCTTTCTCTTGTAGCTTTTAATATTTTCTCTTTGTTCTGTATATTGGATATCTTCATAACAATGTGTCTTGGCGTTGGTCTACTTTGATTTTGTATGCTCGGTGTTCTGTATGCATCTACAATTTGTATATCTGTTTCCTTTTTTATTTCTGGAAAGTTTTCTGTAATTATTTCATGTAGTAGATTACACATTCCCTTGGTTTGAATCTCTGTGCCTTCCTCTATCCCGATCACTCTTAAATTTGGTTTTTTAATGTTATCACATATCTCTTGGATGCTTCTCTCGTGATTTTTGACCAGCCTATCAGAGTTGGCTAGACTCTTTTCAAGATGATATATTTTGTCTTCATTATCTGACGTTCTGGCTTCTACTTGCTCCACTCTGTTAGTGATACTCTCATTTGAGTTTTTAATTTGGTTTATAAGTTCCTTCATTTCTAAGATTATTGTCTGATTCTTTTTTATAATCTCTATCTCCTGATAAAGATGCTTAACTTCTTCTTTTATCTGTTTTTGTAATTCGTTCTCAATGTGTTCTTTTGCTGCTTGAATTTGCTGTCTCGTATCCTCTTTAAGGTTCCATTCCATCTGTCTAAGGTATTCCTTGAGGTCTTTATATGACCATTTTTCTGATGAATCTATATTCTCCTGGGTATTTAGGCCTTCCTGCATTGTTTGTACTCCTTTCCTTCCTTGCTTTTTCATATTGCTTCTTGTTCTGTTTGACTACTGAGTTGTTGATTACTCCTATAAATTTATTTGCTGCTTGGGAGGAAAGGTATTATAGGGGGAGGGAATAAGTCACCAAGGAGAATGAGAGTAAGCAGGCAGAATTCAAGGAAGGGGGAATATGAGAATTGAAAATAAATGCAAAGACAGAAGAAAAGAAGAGAGAGAGAAAGGAAACAGAAAATTAAAAAGAATTAAAAAGAAATCATAATTGCAATAATAAAAATGAAAATTAGTATTAAAAATAAGATAAAATGAATTAATAAAAATTTGGGGAAAACAACAACAAAAACAAAACAAAACCAAAAAAAAAAAATTTTAATACATGCAGTCTTTTAGACTCATCAATTCAGATTGTTAACTACAATTCTGGTATGAGAGAGATCATCCATAGTGTGAATAAAACAGGAGTCCAGAGAAAAGAAAAAAAAAAAAAATGCAGTCTTAGAGTTCGATTCACTATTCTTCCAGTAGGTGGATCTGTGCTCACCGGGCCACGCTTCTCCTCTCAGTAGGCGGGAGCCAATTGCTGTGCATCAGCTCTTCCTCCTGGACTGGGCGGGTCTCTAATCCTGAGTGCACCGGTGAAGCTCACCACAATATTGGCTACACACCAAGTCTGCTGTTCCTGTGAGCCCTGTTTTCAAGAACGCCTGGGCAGATTCTCCCTGTTTGCCATTCCCTTGGACCCTAAGTTTGTAGAGCTTGGGGTTGAGAACCCCCAGCGAATTTGCTTGCCCTCTGGTAGCCACGCCCTTGGAAGCTGGTGCAAGAGACCTCAGTTGTCAGCACTGGTGATAGCGGTAGCCGGAATTCCGCGCCGCGGGTCACGCGCCACTCCTGATTCCCCAGTGCAAGAGCCGGGCGGGCGGGGCCTTTAGCAGCGCCCGGCAGGCGGGGACTGTCCACACAAGCACGGGGTTGGGGGTTGGGGTGGTTGTTTCCAGTGCCGAACCGCCAAAGGGGGCTCACAGAGCTGGGAAGGCAGGACCCAGCCTTCCGTATGCTCGCTGCAATGTGTGAGCAGCGGTTTTTCGGCTGAGCCGGCGGGACCGCGCCCCAGTGGGAGCTGTTTACACGAGCGCGGCGGGGCAGGGGTGGGGGGTGGGGGTCGTTGTTCACAGCGCCGAGCCGGCGGGGGGGGGGGGGGGGGGGGAGGGGGTGATCGGAGGGGGTGGTCGTTTGCAGCGCCGAACCGCCTCTGCGCTAGGCCTGCTGGGGCCCAAGCAGGCTGTGGCCGTTTGTAAGTACGCTGCAAAGTGTGGGCGGCAGCAGGAGTTCGGCGTTGGCCGTGAGTTTCTGCTGAGTTTCACTCGCTGAGATTCACTCGTCTGGGACAAAGTGACCCCTCTAATAGACTTACTAATTCCCGGCAGGTCTCCTTTCAGCGGAATTTTGCTAGAAGTCCCTCAGCAGGCTGTATGCAGGTGAATTAATGGTCCTCTCTGCTCCCGTTCCTGCAGAGGCATTGAAAGTGCTGCCTCCTTGCCGGCAGCCATGTTGGGTCCCCTAAAATTGGTTTTTCAAGGAGACCTCTGTTCTTTATAGCACTGTTCATAATAATCATTGCACAGTTTCAGAATATAAATATATTCTCTGTGTGTGTGTATGTATGTCTTAATAAAACATCTGTGAATGGCCTTCTATGTGAGTAGGTTGCCAGGACTTTTCAAAATTACTGACTTTATTGGAACTTACTAGGTTTCATATGTTTTGGTGTAAAATTGTGTTCCTATGCAGATCATTCTAACCAGATATTATTTAAAATGTTTCTTACTAGTAATAATCAAGAACTTGAAATTTTGTACTTGACAAGATTGTGCTTTACATAGGAATATTCTTAAGTCTTTTTATATAATGTACAGCTTAGTATTCCACTCTGACCAAAGCCAATGTGTTCATGCCCTACTGTTAGGCTCCTTCTGGTAGATAATGATAGCCTTCAAAGAAATTTGAAGTAAGTAAGGACTAGCTACTTCCCACAACCTCATCATTAGAGTCTAAGGAAAGCATATCTCAGACCATATTCTGTTGCACATGTAGAGATTTATTAGCTAAACATTAACAGGCAGGCATAGGCAGTTCTTGGAGCCTGAGGAAACCCCATCTCATAGTCCTCCGAGACACTGCCAACACCTTGTCGAAAAGGGCTCAATAAGGGGAGGTCTGCTGGCTTCATTGCTTCATAGCCCCCAACAGGGAAATGGAGTCTTCCACATTTCACAGCTGGATATCAGAATATTCCACTTAAGGGAAGACATGTAGCAAGGGAAAAGAATCAGTGGATTCTCAGGCCCTATTCATGAAAAGATGGACCAAGTCTTTAAAATGCTTTTTAGCCAACCCATATTTCTTAAATGCTATTTATTTCACAATTGGTACCCCATTTTAAATATTCACCATGGTAGTTGTAACTTACTTTTTTTTTTTAAACTAATGCCACCTCTGATATTCAGTATGGTGATTAGCAAAGAGTTAGTTATCTATTAAAATACAGATAGTAGTACTTCTATAATATGGATTTTTATTAAGAGTTTCACTGAATATTCCCTGGATCTGTATATTTGTTATCTTTGCTCACAGGGCATTATATCAGCATACGCTTTTAAGTATTTCAGAGTACTAAATTATAATAGACCTCATGGTCATTAAGTTTATAGTGAATATTTTTTATTAAAGTAAAAACATTTTTTTAGAGAGAAATATGTCATTGCTGCTTATAAACTATTTAGATTTTTAATCCATATTGAATATACACAGGGAGGGGCATTTTATTCAAACAGAAACACTTTTTTGCAAATGTTAGTTCCCATAAAGTTGTTGTCTACTTCACATTCAATTGTATCCTGGTATTATCATTCAGGATATAACAATGCTAATGTTAGAAAATCAATTTCCACTAATAACTGTTGAATTTTGGACACAAATATTCAGGATTTTTTGCTTAAATTAAAATTGTTTAAATTTTTTAAGATTAAAAATCAGGAATATCTAATCTGCTGGTGAGGGTTTACTTCTATGCATAGAATACTAAAGAATTTAAGTTAAAAGTATAAAAATCAGTGTCATATCTCATGATGAAAATAATGTGGAAGTATAGTGTGTTATTGGTAGAAATTATTCGAATTCATTCTTCATCTCTTGAAGCTCTTGTCACATAACACACTCTGCAACAGTATGACAGACAAGCAGCTGCCTTCACAGGCCTTGCCAGCACTAAAGATTTTTCTAGGCTTTTAGCACTCTTCTTTCATCTGTAGGACAGGCAGGGCAGCTGTCTTTATGTGTTGCTGTAGGGTTGGCAAGGTTTGCTAAGGCAGCTGCGGACTGACTTCACAGCTGGGGGAATAGCACTTGGTATTAACAAAACCTCACTAGACAGTGGGGAGATCTTTAATCTTAGATCTGGGCCATTTGGAGTGAAACAGCACTATTGATTCCTCCTAAAAATATAGATAATTACTGGAAGGATATTGAAATAGTTTTAATTGAGCTTGTTGCTAGCCTTTTTTCTTCTTGGTCTTTTTTAAAAAAGAATATTTTAGCATTTCCCCTTCTGAGTGATTTAGGACAAGGATATACAAACTGTGGGTTATTTGTTTTACTCAAAAGTAAACCACATTTTCAAAATTTCTTTTATCTATTGACAACATATGAGATTTTTCCCCCTTGTATTATCCCGTTATAATAGCCTGTTAGACAGTTTTAAAATATTTAATTTAGGGAACAAGCATATTTTAAAGCAATCTCAAGACCTATTTAATTAATTTGACATGATATAAGTGCCCAAATACTGGTCTAGTGTTACCAGATACCAATTTTGATAAAGTCTGGGGAAACACTAGTATTCTTGAGACTTGTTGGGTAAATTCTCATTGACCCAGTAACAATTCTTGACTCCAGACATGAAAGAAACTAATATTAGAGAACCAGATAGATACAAACATTGCAGAGTTTATATTGTTTTTTATTTAGCCATAAATTTGGGGGTAATTCTAAGATTTTAGGACCCATCTTCAGAATCCCAGAGATGTCCCTTCACTTTGAGGAACTGACTAGTTCCTGAAACTAAGTTATATTGAGGTAACTATGAAGCACTGTTCAGGCTAATGATACTTTGTGACTCTTTTGAAGTTGTGGTCTTATTTTTACTCACAAATGCTGTGCTTCTTTCAAATGCAGTGCCCCCTTGAATACAGCCTGAACCATCAGTGGAGAGTCAGTGTAGTCCGTTACCACCTATTAATCCCTTTTCCTCTTGGACCTAACTACTGACCCTGAACCTCCTTGAGCAAATCACAAATGTTCATTTTTTCACCCTGCAATCTTAAATTCATTGTGCTCAGATGTCTTGTTCCTTGGTATGAAACTTTGCACATCACTAGCAAGCCTGAGGTGAGTCTCATATCTTCAGGTGCTGTGTCTAACTTATCTTTTTTAACCTCCTGAGCAAATTTTCTTGACATGTGACCACATTCAAATAATTAAATGCACATACTCTGCTTTACCTTTTTCCACAGCAGATGGCCCCTATAATTAGCATGAACACGGAGATGAAAAACATGTTTCATCTTCATCCCTTTCTTCCTGATTTACAATATTCAAGTCATAAATTCTTATGATGGATAATACATTGGAAGATGTACAGACCTACCTTCTCTTTAGATCTGAAAAACCATTCACTTTCTCTTTCATTGCAGCTGATTTATCTTTGGCAGTGAGCTTAACTTTTCAGCATTTAAAAACTGAACTTCTCAAATTCATTTCTATCTCATTAGTTCATGCTAGCTAACTTGACTAAATGAATAGTAGTAATAGTGGTAGTAGTAGTAGTAGTAGTATTAGTAGTAATAGAACCTATGATCTTGGAAGAATTGTATTTCATTCTAAGCAACATATTGATTTAGGAGGACTAGGGGCAGGAGATTGGAAAAGGTGACTTTTCAGAGATTCTCCCCCCGACCCCCCACAAGAATATAATTATTTTACACTGTATTTGGTTTGCTTTGTTCTGCAGATGTCTTTCTTATCAATAATTGTGTAAGTGGAGTAAGTAAGTGACTAAAACTCTCTGGTTTTAAGATTGTATAAATACCAAATGCTGTGTACAGAGAATGATAAAAGATATGGGAAATAATTGTTGCCTCTTTGTGCAATTTGAAACATCTTCTTTCATTTTTGATCTGCAAGAGTAGAGGGAGACTGACCAGTGAATGGATCAAGATGTTAAACCACATTTAGAATCTAGGAAGGACTGAAAATTTTGATGATTTTCATTTATTTTTTCCAAATGATTAAATTTATGAAATAACCACCAACGATTATATGTCTTGCTTTTTCTTTTAAAAAAAAATTTTTTAAGTTGTAGGTGGACACAATACCTTTATTTTATTCACTTATTTTTATGAGGTGCTGAGACTCAAACCCAGCACCTCACGCCTGATGCGCAAGTGCTCTACCACTGAGCCACAATCCCAGCTCTCACTTTTTCTTAAAGACAAATCTTTCCTGGAGTTGGGACTAAAGTTCCACTAATCTTTTTTAAATATAAATCTTATTTTTAAGCACAGACTGATATCACTGACTTGTCTATTGGTGGGAAAAAGGGATTATGTATATTAAAAGAAAAGAACAAAAAACAAAAAACGATGGCCTCCTTTCAGGTGTTTCAATAAAGGGTTCCAAAAAATAATGAAATAAAAATCAATGTTATGTGCTTCATTGCTTTTTCATGTGTGAGAAAACTCTTTCAACAATTCTCTCTACCCCAGGGGTACTATAGATTGCTTGTACTATCAATACTTTTCTGCATTTCTTTTATCCAGTACAATACACCTCCTTGTCCCTTTTTTTGAGAGCAGTGGTAGAATTTCACCCACCATTTAAAATGTAGATGATGCATTGTTTGGAAAAGTTGGCTTGAAAAAAAGCAGTTTAAATCTAAGTGAATTATCACCTAGGTTGTGTGTGTACCTAGACCAGCAACTGGATACTGTGGGAAAACTGTGAGCCACCTTTGGAGGTGGTGAAAAAAGAAGGGTACTGCTGTATAGCTTCTTTTGCTATGCAATAAAGGCAGAACTTCTTAATCACTTGTCTGTTGTTCTTTCCAAATTTGGAGTATAGACTCCACCCTGTAAGACTGATGTTAAAAGCAGTCTTAGAAAAACTTCAAAAAAAAAAAATCATTTCTTCTCATCAGCTGTCACTATATTTTAATTTTCTAGAAGAGTCAAGGAGTTCATTTCTAGCAAATGCATTGTAAAAATGTTCCATGAATTTTAAGCAAACGACCAGATGATACGTGCAATGATGCCTTGTGTCTCTTAAATTAAGCTCCCAAAATGACAACTTTTCAGGAAGGAGCAGAGAACCTAAATATCATGTGGACTTCTAAAAACAGTGGCCATAAAACCTCTGTATTAACTTACCAGAGGTTTTTGCTTAATATGCAAATCAATGATCTTGCCCCAAATGTAAAAAATCTGGTGATAAAGCCCAAAATGGATCATTCAACACATCCTCCAACTACTTCAGATGCTCACTAAAAATGAACAGTGTTGTGCACACTTGTAATCCCAGCAGCTCGGGAGGCTGAGATTGGAGGATCGGGAGTTCAAAGCCATTCTCAGAAACAGCAAGGTGCTAAGCAACTCAGTGAGACCCTGTCTCTAAATAAAATACAAAATAGGGCTAGGCATGTGGCATAGTGGTTGAGGGCCCCTGAGATCAATCCCGGGTACCAAAAACAATAAGAACAAAAAAAAAAAACAGTGTTGCTTTTTGCATTCAAAAAGAGCTTTTTCAACCCTTATACATACACTTCTTAATAAGATTATTTGATCTCCCAGTTGAGAGATTAGAAGTGATTCACATCTAAAAACCATAGAAGAAATTGAGGCAGGTACCAGCACAGCAGGAAGAATAATTTTATGAACAGAAATCAGAACACTAAAAGTTATACTCCTTAAAAGAAACTTCTATATTAGAATATTTAATAACAGATCTTTTAACTTTTTATATTATTTTAATTGATACATAATAAATGAGCATATGTATGGGGTACATTTGTAATGTTTCAGCGTGTTATACATTTTTATAATGATAAAATCAGGCTAATTAGTATAGCTGTCTCCTCAAACATTTATCATTTCTTTGTGGCAAGAACATTTAAAATCTTCTGTTATTTTGAAATATACAATATATTATTATTGACTAGAATTTCCCTACCTTGTAATGGAACAGCAGATTTTACTCTTCCTACCTAACAATAACAATATAGCAATAACTTTTGTACCCATTTTCCAGTGTCTCCCCTGTCTTCTTCACCCCCTCACTTCAGTTTCTGGTAACTACCATTATGTTGTCAACTTGTACAAGATCAACTTTTTTAGACTCTATATATGAGTGAGATTGTGTGCTATTTGACTTTCTGTTGTCTGGCTTATTTCACTATATGTCCTCCAGGCTTATCTGTGTTGCTGCAAGTGATAGGATTTCATCCTTTTTATAGCTAAATAGTAATCTATTGTATATATGGTCACATTTTCTCTATCCCTTTGTCTGTTATTGGACCCTTGGGTTGATTCCATATCTTAGCTATTGTGAACACTATTACTACAGCACTCTGCAATATATATGTGCATATATCTTTGACAAACTGATTTTATTTGCTTTGAATATATACTGTGTTAATTAGCTTTTTGTTGTTGTGATCCAAATACCTGACATAAACAGTTATAAGAGAAAAGGTTTATTTTGATTCACAGTTTCAAAAGTTTTAATCCATAGGCAGCTGACTCCAAGGCAGAAGCATCGTGGTGGAAGGGTGTGGCAGAGGAACACAGCTCAGCTCATGGCATTGGAAAAGCAGAGAAAAAGAGGGAGAAGGGGCCAGACACCAGAAATATGCTTCCGGGGCATGCCCCCAGAGACCTCCTTCATCCAACTAGGTCCTACCTTCTACAATTGCCACCACATTCCAATAGTACATTCAGATTTTTAATTCATCAAATCTATCCATTTGATGGCCTAATCTTTTGATGAGGTTAGAGCACTCATGTTTCAATCATTTCCTAAGACATATCTCTGGACATTGTTGCTTTAGGGACCAAGCCCTCAATATATACATGTTTGGGGGACAACTCAGAAACCATAACTACCTAGTAGTGGGATGGTTGAATCAGCTTTTCTTAGTGATAAGGCAGATTTGTTCTTTATTACAACATGACTTTTGTAATAAATTTTGAAATATGTTTAGGTTTCTAATAATCTTAAAAAGGCAAGGAAGTATGTTATAGGCAACTCTTTCAGCTTTAAAGTCATAATACTAGAAAAAATAACAGTGGACTGATGGATGACTTAGAAAATGTTTGATTGCCTGACTGCATGCATTGTAATGAGACTTAGGAATCAATATGCTCCCCAGCAGGCACTGTCTTTCTCAAAGCACTGTTGTCCTGCTTTCAAATGTGAAAAAATATGATGTGACCACTAGAGATGTTCTTTTTAATGTGAACAAAATCATTTTGAAAGGAAGAAAGAAAACTCTAGGTTACTGAACCCAATCAGAATTTGGGGAGAATGTCCTCTCTGATTTTTCAATAAATATCTCTGAAACTATGATTAACTGAGGCACATGGATAGAGACTATAAATTGAAGTAGTAGTCACCATGGACCCCTAGCCACCTTTGTCCCCCTTCCACAGCCAGCCCAGCATATCCAAAGAATTACCATTCATAGATCTCTGTTAAGTTTTTGATTTTATTTATTTAATAAATGTTTATAAATATATAAAGGTGAATTTTGTTTCTTTTTCTTTCTTTCTTTCTTTATTTTTATTTATTTATTTATTTGGTACTGGGGATTGAACTTGCTGGCAATGGACCACTGAACCCCATCCCTAGCCCTATTTTGTATTTTATTTACAGACAGATCTTACTGAGTTAGTTGCTTAGTGCCTCACTTTTGCTAAGACTGACTTTAAACTCGGGATCCTCCTGCCTCAGCTGCTGGGATTACAGGTGTGCACCACTGTGCCCGCCCTTTTTTCTTTTTTTCTTTTCTTAATCAAATCAGGATCTCCTGATCAGAAAACTCATATCATTGAATCTATGATCCAATTAATCTAGAAATCAATTAGGTTATATTTTAACATTCTAATGTACCCTTTTAACAGATTTGCAACAAAATTGTTTAATTATCTACAAAATTCTTTTATGTCAAGCATTTGATTTGGGTTTTGCTTCTCTAAGAAAATGCACTTTGCCAGTGTCTGGGAAACCACTGGCAACGGTAAAGTATTCTTTTAGTCTGGTAACAGTCACTACTAGAACTTCTACCATAATGAATTCCTTAAGTTTAGTATTCAGTTGACTCATGACTCAATAACATAGTAGAAAGAGCACAGACTGCAATCAAGAGAGCAGGGTTTGGATCTCAGCTCTAACATTTCCTAGCCTTGTCACTTTGGGAAAGATTTTTCACTTGGAAAATGGTAATATGAATGTGTACCTCTAAAGTTGTGTGTGAATAAATGAAATGACATTCAAAGTGCAAGACACAACATGTGACAAATAGTATTAATCATAGGAGCATGTGCCCCACCATGCCTTGGTGGCACGGCATTCAAACTTGAGGAGATAGGCGAGCTCCCTACACTTCATGTGTGAGTAATTGCTTCAGAAGGAATCTGCACATCCTTTCAAAGGGCCTTATTTCTTGACAGGTCTTCACATATTGAGATTACTCTTCTGCCTCTTATTTATGAGCATAATGTGGTTGTATACTAATGAACACACAGACAAGCCAGATGAATTAACTTCTAGTAAAGTACTTCTTTAAAAATATAACAAGAACACTTGTGTACAGTGAGAAATCCAGAACCCAAACCAGGGCACATTTTCTTATAGATTGTTTGAACATATCAGTGTGGCAGTGTAAGGTACCAGGAAAGTAAAAATTTAATAGTCCTGCATTGTCTTTGATTTAAAGAATAAAAACTTCATAATTTCCCAACTATTCCTCATCTATCAATAACCACACACACAAAAACACAGTTATAATACAGTGTACCAAAAATTGGAGATACGTTTTACATGATCTTTCTGACTATGAAAAAATCAGTCTCAATCAGTTGTAACTCATATCTTCAGTAAATTTTTAAGCTATAACTTTTCAGTTGTCTACTACTACTTAAAGTAAGAAACCCAAGATTTTTTTGTCCTGGTCCCTTAAATTATTGTACTGACCTGTATCTTATAACTTTCAAATTAAATTTTATGTGATTTACAACAGAACAATTTTTGAAAACCTAGGACAATGCTAATGTATCTTTCAGAAGAAAAAAGATACTTTTTATTTCTTTAATGATAACATGTTAAAATTTACCATCTATTTTGAGGCAATATTACAAGGAAGTTTCTCCCCCCCACTATAAAACTAAGAACATGTTTATTATAAAATAGATAAATATAATATCACTATCAAACCACCATGAGATAATATTACTGTCATTCTTTTTTTTCTAAGCAGGCACACATTTTTTTAAAAGGTGGGTTGTCATTACATATCATATTTTATAATCTGCTATTATCACTTATGAACTATTTAATGAACATATTCATCTCCTCTTTGATTTTCTCTACTGCAGACCACCTGTGGGTCTCAACCCTTACAGGGATAGTTGTCAACTGATGCTTTGTTGAAAGAACTGCTACACTACAGCCAGTTATGCATGTTCTCTTAAAAGCCTTATATTTTTGGTAGTATAGTATTCTTTGCAAAGATGTATCATAACTTATTTAGCCAACACATTATAGATGAATATTTAGGTGGTTTCTAAATTGCTTTTATTTTAAATAAAGCACAGTAAACATCCTTACACCCTTCTTATTTCACTTGTGTAGGACAATTCTAGAAGTAGAATTGCCAGACAAATTGGTGTAAATATTTGTATTGCCAAATTGTTCTCTTTTAAAAAGGTAATACTAGTTTAAAATCTCAATTAGTCCATTCTTTTGTAAACATGAGTACGCTTTTTCTAAAATATTAACCATATCAATAGCAAAAGTATCTAGATTTAATTTTCACTTATTTAATCATTAATGAGCTTAAGAATTCTTTTCTAGTGGGTAGATCAAGGTTTAAGGCTTGGAATATGTGATTCTTTTATGGTGAATCCCTAGTTACATCTTTGTCCATTTGTCTCTTCTGCCTCAATTTCTTTTACTTCCTCAAGCCCAATTATTAATTTGAGGTGAAATAAGCATAACAGAATGGTCTGTCTTGGTATAAAATACCAAAAGATGTTTTATTCTTATGAAACACTAGCTTACACTGTCAGTATTCTACAGGGAACATATAGTTTGCAAGTTTCTTACTCTTAAGAGTATATTCCCTTTTTTTTTTTTTTTTTTAGTGTTTCATTTGGATTTATTGCTCTTCAGAACGAAGTTCTAGAATATTCTCAGAATTGGGTATCTTACTTTTATTAATATTCCTTTAGAGATCCTCATCTTCAAAGTGAACACTTTTCCACTGTTCTCAAGTCTAAGTTCATATGAAACCAGAAAATAAACTTTCCTGTGTTTTCTGGTGTATAGATAAAGTAATAGTGGATGGCAGATGTAGTTGTTTGACTGTCATGAAAAACAAACAAACAAACAAAAGGGAAGAGGAAGGGAACGAAAGACCATTTCCTCACCAAGCAATCACACAGTTTATTGTCTAGGAAATAAAGAAAGAAGAAATAGAAGAAAGAAGGGAAAAGAAAGAGAGAGGAGGGGGGAAAAAAGAGCCAGTTTTGTGCACTGTCGAGCGCACAGATGTTCCTCTTGGCAGCCACACAGTGCTGGTCAGGACTGGGGTTTTTGCAGACGTAGGATGTGAGGCTTCTTTGTTGGAGACAAAGTGTTGCCTGTGGTGGGAATTGCTGCAGTGATGGGAAAGTATCGTAATGTATTGTTGGATTACTGTGATTTTCAATAGAGACAGTACATTAAAGTAGCTTTGTGGGCAATGGATTGTTTCAGCCAAGCCTGGCTAATAACACACTCATCTTGGCAAACTCTATTTAAAAGGTAGAGCTGGCATAGTTTTGTGGTCATGGAGCCTGTCCCATACTTGGGCCTCAGAATTACTTTTGTAAGCGCTAGTTTTTAACAACCAATTTATTTAATGTAATTCAACAAAAGAGTTTGTGACTGTAAAGCTAGAACTGTAACCATTTTTCAAACAGAACCACTTCTTTTTTTGATAATTACTAGTGTTTGGGGGGAGTTATAATAGAAATATCTTTTTAATTGAGTCATTTCTTCTTAATTCACTTCTTAATTCTTTTAAGATAAGGTTTTGTTACAAAATAAAGATGTATGATTTATATTTTCTCAATTTCTTTACATATACGTGGACTGTTTTTTGTTTAAATACATATATTGTGTTGTGAAATGTTTAAACTATATACATATGTGTGTAAACTGAATTACTAGAAAACAAAGGCAAATATTTCTTAATTGGCCTGTCAGTATTATTGGTCCTGGTCTTTCATATTATTTACTTGAAGTAAAATAATTAGCTGTGCTGTACTAGATGCTAACTTATGTTTTAGCTGTATTTTAAGAACAACGTGTAGATGTTAAGGACTGATAATTGAATGTTTTTTAGTTGCCTCCCCCCTCCCCTGTTATGTTACATATAGTATTGAATGAATTTTTATGGCCTTTTAATTGCTTACATAAAATTCAAACAGGAAGGAAAAGGAGACTATAAAAAGTAGTAGAGACTGGAAACTTTAATATCACCCCTAATTAGATAGGGTTGGTGGATTAGAGATTGAACTAATATCTTCATCAAGGTTTAGGTCTTGTAAGAATCATAGGTAACTAGTCCACACTGTTTTTTGACTGAAGAAAAATGAGACCCAGAAAAATTAATCTTTAATAACCTCGTTATTCAGGAGTTAGAACCAGATTATAAGGCTCCTGATTTTCACATCTAAGTACTCTTTTATATCCTTTAATTTCATCAAATCAAAGCAACATTCATTGATTGAGCTCCTTCTCTTTTGAAGAATTCACCACATATTTACCACAGAGAAGCCTACATTCTAGTGAGTAAACATGGAATGTACTCATTAAAAGTTGTTGATAACAAAAGATTTAAATAGTAGTTCAAGACAATAATAGGAGCCGTATCTCAGAGCAGTACTTCTTTAATGGCTAAATGAACTGTGCAAACAATAATTATTCTTGAAACTCAGTAAGAGGATAAATATATTCAGGCTGGGGTAATCAGGGGAAGACTTTTCATAGCAGTTGTACTGTAAGGTAGGTCTGGCTCTTCTTGTCTGCTTCACTGGTTAGTTCCTACTCATTCTATAAAACTGAATATTAATTTCAGTTCATCTTCCTGAAGTTCCGTGAAATTTCTAATAAAATTCTTTACATTTATATCTATCTTTGGTATAATATGCCTTTTTTTATTATAGTTGTCTATCCAATTCTAAGTTTCTTAAGATCACAGACTTCATGTTCTGAGTTTTTGTTTAGCACATAGTTAGTGACTAATGGGTGTTTCATATAAGTTGAACATTTGCTTGAACTCCCACAAATAAGAATTCATATGACAAAATACCCTGTTATGGACTAAGTTCTACCTTCGTCTCCCCTAACCATTCCTATGTTGAATTCCTAATCACTGATATGACTGTACTTGTAAAACCTATAAGGATATAGTAAGGGTTAAGTGAGTTCATAAGGTGGGGCCCTAATCCAATGGAATTGGTATCCTTATAAAAGGAGGTGGAGACATGAAAGAGTCCCCACCATAAGTGTTCCCGTTCTGTTCACATGTTCTCAGTGATGGGGTTCTGTGGTCAGCAGACAGGCTCTCTGGGGCCTAGAAACACACTTGCTCAAGAGGTCCAGCTGCTGTTACATATCTAATAGATTAGAAGTCTTTAGCTGATTTGTACTCACCAAAGTTAAACTTTCTCAGGGAAACAGCCTGAGTAACATAGTGAGACCCTGTCTCAAAAAGAAAGGAAGGGAAAGAGAGATAGCAAAAAAAAAAAAAAAAAAAAAAAAAAAAAAAAAAGGAAAGAAAGGTTAAGCTCAAATTCATTGAATACAAAATCTTTGAATACTTCTTGGTCAACCTCTGTCTGTTCCCTGCAAGAGACAGCCCACCTACCAAGTCTTTTCAGCCCCAGTAACCTTCCTGCCAGGCCTACTCTGATTATGACAGAAAATAGGTAGTTCTGCACCTGAATTATCTCCTTGTTAAATCAAAGCCACCTTGGCAGGACTTTCTTGAAAATTTACTAAGTCTTTTATATGCATTCTTTCATACAGTCTTCAAGCAATCCCATTTTATAGTACCCACAGAAAAGATTAATATCTTGCCCAAGGTTACATAACAATCTGCAGTCCTGGAGTCATTCACAGAAAAGGAGTGTGTCCATGCTAATTTTAGTTATTTCTGGCCAGTAGACCAATAAACTGACTTTCTTTACCTATTAACATAACATAATATACGCTCCCTAGACAAAATTCTGTTGTTTCTGCATTCATTTTCTCAACAGGTTAAAAAGTTCTAGGATTTGAAAATCTTTTCCCTTTCTATAACAGTGATTTAGGAAGTCCATTTACATGGGCAAGAAAAGCTAGATGGGGAAACTTCTAAAATAGAATTTCATAGAGAAGGTGAATGCTGGTCAAACTTAAGAGTTTCTTATTAAGGACTATTAATTCTTTCTTCATAGTGAAGAAGAAGTTTTCAGAATGCAAGGACAGAAGAATAAAATAGACATTATTATTGCTGTGGGTATATACATGACTGCATGACCAATGTAATTCTGGAACCTGTACACTCAGAAAAATGAGAAATTATATCCCATCTGATTCAAATTATGATATGTCAAGATCATTGTACTGTCATTGTAACTAATTAAAACAAATTAAAAATTTAAAAAAAAAATTTTCAGTCACTATCTTACTCTATTGCTTTACTTTAAAAGCATTAGGATTTATTCAGAGACACTTATTAGTCAAAATACACCTAATATTCTTTCTTTGGAATTTTATTGTTATTTGAATGTTGTTATTTGAATATTTAAATAAAAGATTTAAAATAATATTATCTAATTCTAAGAAAATTGCCTTCATCTCCTACTTCAATAAAAACAGAAACAAAAGCAAATAAAGAGCTTCTGTTTACAATTTAAAATCATAAATAGATGCTTTGATTTTTTTTTAAATTCACAGATGAAGTATGTAATCTTTTTGCAGAACTTTATATTTCAGAGGCACTTGACTCTTGACAATATTTTATTATTAGCATTTAGAAGAGAGTCACCCTGCGGAAATCCTTATTTCTTTCCTTGGATAAGAAACAAAAAATATAGTCAACTTGCTGAGTCTAGCACTGTGGCTACTGTGTGGTTGCACCTGTTTTCACAGGAGTGACCCAGAGCCCAGGGTAACATACTAAGCTGAGTCACACTTTGTCAACACTTAGTCTGCTCCTCAGGATGTAAAATAAATACTTCAGTGATGAGTTTGGAGGCCAAGTTGAGGAGCAACATGAAGGGCTCAGACCCCAGTTTGCAGAAGCAAGTTGTAGATGTTTTGCACAGCATTTGAAAGTGTATATTTACTATAGTCTTCTACAAACATTGACCACATGCCTACTTTGGATAGCATAGTACAGTGTGACAGAGTGAATTTGAAAATACTACACTAGCATGAATTTATTAAAAGAGAGTAACATAGGTAACAGAAAAAGTTTTCTACATTTGACCTCTTTAGGGCTCTTTATCATTTATATACCAAAGGACAGAAATTTGGGGATTGCCTACCTGCGAAAATGATTAAGATAATGGGTAAAACATTTGTGTTGCCAGGTCAATTAAGTGAAACACAGCTTAGTTGGCCAGGAACCATGCCAAGTATTATCTTTAGTTTCAGATTTGAACTTGATGAATAATTCACTTTTGTATAATGGTACTGCATTGGGAATAAATCCAGGCACCTTTGAATGTGGTGTGAGTCATTCTGAGATGACCATGCTTCATGGTGTGAAGAGGTAGTGAAGCACCTTCTGACTGTTTGGCAGCCCCATGCCCAACTTTTTTAAAACCTTCACAGGAGTGACTTTTATGCTTGCTGGTGTGAGAAACCCAATAGGCTTTCTGAGTAGTGGAATCAAATACGTTAGAAATGGAAGGAATCTTGAAAGTCATCTAACCTCTTACCAAATTCAAACTCCATTGTTGCCACAGTTATTATGCATTATAGAAATTCTCTGCAGTTTATACCCTTAATATACAAAACAACACCCTTTCTAGCCAGCTCTGTTAGAAGTTCTTCCTCCTATTAAACTGAAATATACTAAGTCTGTTCCATCTTGAAGCTTCTACCGTTTGTCTTATTTCTGCTTCTTTGGAGGTACGTGAAATAATCACACAAAATGTATGTCACTTTGTTTTGTCATAAGCTGTTTTGTTTTTCATTTTAATTTTTAATTGATACATAAAAACATTAAAATTGTACATTTTTATGGTGTACCATGTGGTATTTTGATAGACGTCTATACTGTGTAATGTTTTAATCAGGATAAATATGTCTACTCAAAACATTTATCTTTTTTTATGGTAAAACTTTCAAGAACCTTTCTTGGATCCTTTTGAAATATACAGCAGGTTATTGTGGACTGCAGTCACCTGCTGTGCAACAGAACACTACAGCCTCTTGCTCCTGTCCTGCTGCAACTTAGCACCCATTGATCAGCCCTTCCTCATCCCTCCCTACTCTCCCCAGCCTCGTAGCCACCTTTCTACTCTCAGCTTCTATGAGATCACCTTTATTACTTACCACATACAAGTGAGATCACACAAGTACTAATTTTCTGTGTCTGGATAATTTCATTTAACATAATGATCTGCAGTTCTATGTATGTTACAAATGACAAGATTTTGTTCTTTTTTTATGGCAAAATAGTGTTCCATGATAGATATGTACCATATTTTCTTTATCCATTGTCAGTTGATGTACATTTAGGTTTTTTTCCATTTCTTTGTTAATATGAATAGTATTATAATTTTAATATTAAGGTCTTTATAATCCAGATAGGTTTAAGGTCCTCTATTTTTTTAACCTAATGAGTACCTTCCTTTCTAAGATTCTCATTCAAAATAATACCAGATTTTTTCAATGTCCTCTTCTGTGTAGATTCCAATTATCAGTTACTATATTGAGATTATTATGTTGAATATACATTATATATATATGGAATACATACTTATACTAATTTAACCTAAAAGTACACTAGCTCTCTTGGGAACCAAATCACATTATTGGATTGGGGATGTAGCTCAGTGGTAGAATGCATGCCTAACGTGTGAGGCCCTGGGTTTGATACCAAGCAGCACAAAAAACAAAAATAAAACAACAAAACACATCATTACCTCTTGATGAGCCTGCAACAATCTAAATCTATCTTATCACATGATGTGCCTTTAAACTGCTTTTCTGTACATATGTGGTTGACTTTTTTTTTTTTTTCATGGAACTTCTGTGCCTTTGGATTTTAATAAAGAACATGAACTTAAATATTTAATGTACTCAGAGTTGGGAGTGCAAAAAGGGCAAGTATCAGAGCCTAAAAATTTTCAAGTCCCAAGCTCTCTTCCAAGCCCCAAAGTCTTTCCTTAAACCAAGCCTAACATGAGCCTGGTCAGTGTGGGAAAGGAGCCTTTATGTTCCACCCTTACCCAAAACTCTGCTTGTCACCCCTCCTTTCATGGCTGCTGGGTCAGGTACTAGAAAGGTGGCTCTTTACCACACTCTAGGCTGCACGAAATCTGTGCATGGGTCTGATGCTTTATGAAAGATCACTGGCCCTCATTGGCAACTGTGGTAAGAGTCTCTTAAAGTGTGTAGCTTTCAGAAGGTCTCTGATTAAGTTTCATCTCTTGTTGAGAAGGCATAGAGATCTGATTAATAAAGTGTTTCTACCTTCCACTGAGGGAATTAGTGTATATGGCTTTCCACTCCATTTTTGCCACCAGGGATTGCGGGGAAAGGGGATAGTTTCTTAATTTCTTCCTGTAGCCCTCTGACCTCATTGGTGTTGTACAGGTGTTTGTAAAAATTCAACAAATTACCTATCATAAGTAACTAATTTAGAGAGACATAAACAAGATCAAAGAAAACTAAAAGGGAGCAGCACAATAAATTTAGAACTTTTAATGTAGTCAAAAGTTCATCAAATTAGGTAGGAATCTGGAGACATATTTCATGTTTTACCAAGAAAGAACATTACAAAGATGTTTTAGAGATGTGATAATCTGAAGATAGTATCTGCTGTAAAGTCATTGTCAAGCTGAAGTTTGACTCATCTCTGATAGAAAGTTCTAGGTTCCGGAGTGTCATGTAAGTGAATTTGAAAATCTCCTGTCTTGTGGTCATAAAAATACAACCACAGCCAGCCTATGATGATTTGGCCTTTTGTTTAGATGAGCATACAGATTAATCTCTTCAGTTTTCACAATGGAAAAACAGTTTTGCTCTTTTCATACCTGATAATTTCATCTTCTATGCAGTGTTGAAACTGAATTTACTTGTTAGGAAAATGAATGCTTGAGTGAAGCAAGATTCACGTTGGTCCCAAACTACCACAAACCATTTGGAATTGAGTTATAACAAACACTCAGAGAATAACTTATGAACACATATATCAATCGTCTTTTAATAGGTCCACGAGACAGACCCAATTGAGGGGCTTTTTCCCAAATGTAACGTAAATTTCCAGCTTTTCCCTATTGATTTTGACAGAGCCTAGGTTGCACCTCAGGATTCAGATTTGCTTTTTTTAAAAGAAGACAAAAAAGTTTAACGAGTGTCCACAGGCTATTCTATTAAGTCTCCCAGCTCTGACTTCCAGGTCTATCCCTGTAAATTATAATTTCTGGATGTTGTTGTTCCTCTCCCTCAGCCCCAAATCCCCAAATATAAAGATTCCTTCCATAAGTTTTGTTCTCCTGCCATTTATTTTATGTATGTTGAAGTTTGCTTCTAGACTTGTCCATTTGAATAGTTCTCTTGTATCTTCCATAAACCCAAACTTGAAAGTGACTTGGAAGGCTGAGGCAGGAGGATCACAAGTTCAAGGACAGCCTGGGCAACTTAGTTAAATCTGCCTCAAAATAAGAAATAAAAGGCTGGGATGTAGCTCAGTTATAGAGCTCTCCTGAGTTCAATGTCCAGTAAAAATAAGTAAAATAAAATACCATATTTGTAATTATTGTTCTTTGATTTGTCTGTTGCACTTTAGGTATAAATATTAATACAGTAAATTTTATAAGAGCTGTTATTACTGATTACTTGCCGTGCACTTTTTATACCTTCTAATGCTCTAAACCTCCTGACAATGTTGTGAAGTGTTGTGTGTTGTCCTCACATTATAGATAAGTAAACAGCCCAGAAAAGGTGGATTTCTTGTACTCAATCACAAGCAAACCCATATTGTCCACGGACAAAACTGTCTCTGCCAATGATATCCTTTCCTTGTCATCAAGTGAAAATTACATAATACAAAATGAATTCCTTTCCTCTTTGTTTAGATGCCATAGTGCTGGCACTAGATTTGATCCTGATTGTAATCATCAGCCTAATTCAGGTGCCTGAAACACATATTCCTGTTTCCTTTGGATCTTTTCACATACTCCCCCCTTCATATATGAATATTCATATTCTGACTAGGCACAAATTTTCAACTTTTTAAAAAATAATAATGGACTTGATAAGGTTGTTAGGTCATAGAATGAACCATAGGTAATGAACTACATATATAACATACATATATATTCCACGTGATCAAAGAGTAGAGCTATTGAGAGCCAGCCCCCCACCCCCAAATAGAGCTATGGAGCTGCATCCCCAGCCCATTTTGTTGCTGTTTGTTTGTTTTAAAGACAGGGTCTTGTGCCAAGTTGCCCAGCCTGGCTTAAAATTTGAAATCCTCCTGCCTCAGCCTCTCAGTAGCTAGTATTATAGATCTATGCTACCATGCAAGGTTCTGCACAGTATTTTAAATAGTAATAATTCAGGTAGTAGAAATTAAGATTATAACACTTTTTATTTTCAATTTACATCTTATAATGGCCTGAGAGAATTAACTAGGACTTAGATTTATTTAAATTTAATGATGAATGAAAATATTAAGTTAAAGTTTAAGAACACTCTCTCACTTTTAATTTATTACCTATATGTTAGTTACTACAATACAGATAGTAGAGTAACAAGCAATAAAAAAATTAAAGTATACATTCAAAACAATTAGCCACTTACATAACAGATTGTACAGAAACCAGTTAGGGCCTGTGAAATGTTACATGCTTATGATCAGGTAAGGAATAGAAAGAACAAATAAGAGAATCTTTGGTACCTGGGACAGAACCCAGGGGCACTCAACCACTGAGCCACATCCCTAGCCTTTTTTGTATTTTATTTAGAGACAGGGTCTCACTGAGTTGCTTAGGGTCTCACTAAGTTGCTGAGGCTGGCTTTAAACTCTCAATCCTCCTGCCTCAGCTTCCTGAGCTACTGGGATAAGAGGCATACACCACTCCATGCCCAACTAAATGGGAGACTCTTTACAGGCATCCTAGAGATTGAACACAAAGAAGCAAGAGACTGGATAAATCTAAGAAACATGTCTTATAGTTCTTTTAAAAGGTGGGACAAATCCAAAATATATCAGATAATCTACAATAGAAGTTTATTTATTAATTGGATATTGGAGTCTATCACAAAATTTTATATAGCTAATAAATATTTAAATTCTTGCATTTTGTATTTATATTTTATCAATTTTGTGCTTAATGTCACTGCAGTATATATCAGTTCCCTAGACCATGGGTATTTTCTAACTCTGCTTTTTAACCATGAGGAGGTTGAGGCCCAGACAGTTCATTTAAAAAAGAGCTAAGTAGGGCTGTAGCTGTAGTTCAGTGGCAGAGCGCTTGCCTAGCATGTGCGAGGCGCTAGGTTTAATCCTTAGCACCACATACAAATAAAATAAAGGTATTCTGTCCGTCTACAACCACACACAAAAAAAGAGCTAAGGACACCCATTCTTACATGTTCACACATACACTCAGCCGTGGCTGCCAGCTATACATATACACCAACATGACTGTGAGAATTACAAAAATCAAATTGCTCTTAGTTAATCCATTAGAAATGTGTTATTTTTTTTCCTCTTAAAAAAAGAAAAATTTACTATTATAGTCTTAAAACTTTAAGGAATTATGAGAAAGTGAGGATAAAAAAAATCTAAATGATTTTGACTTCCTGAGCTGAAACCGTAAGTGATGAATGATTTCAAAAGAATTATTTTTAGGGCTGGGGTTTGTGACTCAACTATAGATGTGCAAGGTGCTGGGTTCTGTCCTCAGCACCACATCAAAATAAATAAATAAAATAAAGGTATTGTGTTAAACTACAACTAAAAAATAAATATTTTTTTAAAAAGAACTATTTTTAAAACCCTTAAGAATTATGATTATAGAAAGACAGCTAATTTGACTAGCAAAGACAGGAATCCTCCCAGTATTCTCTTTGGATAATGAGGTTCAATCCAAGTCTGGTGTTTGTAGGCTTTGTATTACTTAATATATTTATATCAAAGAGTTAGTCAGGGAGATTCTGTCTATTTTAAGTCTATGAGAACCATCAGTAGCATGCACTGACAGATGTTAAAGAATGTCTGTGGAAAGAATGTCAAAAACCTCTCCAAAGGAAAGTCTTTAAACCACGTCCTTAATGCAGAAATGCAAAACCAGATTTAATTGCCCCTTTCCTACTCAGCTCAGACATGCAGGCTCTTTATGGTAGCATATGGTCTGAGAAAGTGCACAGCGGAAGAGAGCAGTCCTGGGGAAGGCTCAGATTGAATCTATTTAGGCTGGAGTTCACAAAGATCAGTCAGAAGAAGCACTTGAAGTTGAAAGAAAGAAGCACACCAAGCAGTGGAACACGGGCTGTTCTGTTGTGAATGGCTCATTGGAGTCATCGTATTTGCTTTCAGGACAGTGATACTCTTTGGTTTTAATAGGAAATATAAGATTTCTGAAAAACTAATATCTGGAGTTCTTGTTATCCTAGTTTTTTAAAAATGATGTAAAAAAGTAGACATTGCATGAAGTTGTGTGGATATTTTTTGGATAATTTAATTCATTATTCACCAGCACTAAACATAGCCATTTTTCTAATGGAGAATCAACATGACTTACATTTTATTTTGCAGGATGAACATTATAAGAGTATATGAGGGTTGGGGTTGTAGCTCAGGGGTGGGGCACTTGCCTAGCACATGTGAGGCACTGGGTTTGATCTGTAGCACCACATAAAAATAAATAAAATAAAGGTATTGTGTCCATCTACAACTAAAAAAAATTTAATTTATGAAGTGGCAAATTTTTACCATTCATAAAGGAATTAAATTTTCTGTTCTTGCAAGAAATTATAGGTAATTGAGAAACTTAAGAGAGAGAGAGGGAGGGAAAAAAAAAAAAACATCAAGCTGTGAATCCTTTTACACCCTTATACCTTTGGGTATCACTGGGTCACTAGCCTTACTTCTATCTGCCATAGTTTTTCTGACTGTAACATAGAAGAAGCTACTTGTAAGGAAAATGTAATTTTAGCCCTTAAATATCTAAGATGGTTTATTTGTGCGTGTCTGGTATATCACACAGATTTGAGGAAGAATACAAAAAGTAACAAAAGGGGAAAATTACAGGGATTGATAATGGTCTGCATAGAGAGTCAGTCTTTGATGTTGCTGGATCTAAGTAGTAGCTGTCATTTATCATGACAAATTATTCCATGTTGCTATTTTTCCTATAAAACTAATCTTCCCACCATAATATGTATTTACATATTGTTGAATAGATATGAGTATTATTTTTATTATCAACTTGAAATTTTCTAGAACTGCACTGTCACATGACTTCAAATTTGGATTTTAATTAATTAAAATTAAATAGAATACAAAAATTTAATTTCTAATTCCTAACTCACATTAGCCATATTAAGTGCTCAGTCATCATATTATATGGAATGTTTGCATCATCATACAAAGTTACTTTAGGGCAGTGATATTTTTATATTGATCCTTTATGTTTTTATAAATGCATTTCATTGAATGGGAAGAACATAGGTCACATTTGGGGATGGCAGGTATAGAGGAGACTCATCTACCAATGGAAAGAAGCCCAAGGTAATTCTGGAAAAAAAGTTTCATTTAACACAGGTCACAAACCCAGAAAAGAAAAAGTGACATTGCTTATGGTGATATAGTGAACAACTCTGGCTAATATTATGAACAAAGACAGTCTCCATCAATTTATTTAATAATCACATTCTTAGAAACTAATTAATGCATATATGTATGTATTAATTTATTTTCAGAAAGTCTGGGATTGCTTCCCATTTCCTGGAAATTTAGTGTATACACAAACTATATTTTTAAAAACCTCTTTATCTTTAGTAGGTATAAGTTCTAGATTTAGTTTGTTATATAGCTTACTCTATCCATTTTCAATGAATTTTAGAAAATCTGTGCTTTGTGGTTTAAATATTTAGAACTGTGGACTCACCTAGCCTCTCAATAAGTCATCTTAATCCTGTTCCTTTTGTGAAAATTTTATTGATTTTGTTCTATGTTTTTTACTTGAAAATAGGATGCTACTATAGACCTAATTCTTCTTTTAACACCTGTCCTCATTCATTCCTAATAAGGGCAGACTTATTTAAGTATCCAGGGAAATGGAAGGAAAATTTCTTTTTTACATATATTCTGGACTGTTGTTTTGTTTTTATTCTAATATAAAGCTGTGGCAGAAGTTGGCTTTTCCAGGTTGGCTCCACAGTTTAGCTATTGTGAATTATGCTGCTATAAACATTGATGTGGCTGTGTCCCTGTAGTATGCTGTTTTTAAGTCCTTTGGGTAAAAACTGAGGAGAGGGATAACTAGATCAAATGGTGGTTCCATTCCCAGATTTCCAAGGAATCTCCATACTGCTTTCCATATTGGCTGCATCAATTTGCAGTCCCACGAGCAGTGTATAAGTATACCTTTTCCCCCACATCCTTGCCAACACTTATTGTTGTTTGTCTTCATAATAGCTGCCATTCTGACTGGAGTGAGATGATATCTTAGGGTAGTTTTGATTTCTCTAATTGCTAAAGATGATGAGCATTTTTTCATTTTTTCAGTGGGTGAATGGATAAAAAAATGTGGCATATATACACAATGGAATTTTACTCAGCAATAAAAGAGAATAAAATCATGGCATTTACAGGTAAATGGATGGCATTGGAGAAGATAATGCTAAGTGAAGTTAGCCAATTCCAAAACAACAAATGCCAAATGTTTCCTCTGATACAAGGAGGCTGACTCCATAGTGGGGTAGGGAGGGAGAGCATGGGAGAAATAGATGAATTCTAGATAGGGAAGAGGGGTGGGAGGGAAAGGGAAGGGGCAGCGGGTTAGCAAGGATGGTGGAATTGATGGACATCATTATCCAAAATACATGAATGAAGACACAAATTGGGTGTCAACCTACTTTATATACAGAGATATGAAAATTGTGGTATATTTGTGTAATAAGAATTGTAATGTATTCCGCTATCATTTTTTAAATCAATAAAAAAATAAAATAAAATAAAAAATACAACTTTAAATATAAAGCTGAAAACATATTTCTCATTAAAAAAAGGAAGTTGGCTTTTCCACTTTTTAGCATTGAGTGTTGGCCCAATGAGCTTTTTCAGCAAAGTCCTCCGTTTCCTTAAGAAACACAGGCAGAATCATATTTCTCTTACTTAGGACCTAAAGTCTAGAGCAGGACTTATTAATCATCAAGACTTTATACTATTTAGTCACTCTAATCAAGACTTGGTACACTTTTCTGTTTTCCTAGGCTTTATCTCTCAATCTTTCAGACCATCTTTCAGATTATCTTCCAGGTAATCTGTGAACCTCTGAAACTGGAGCAAAATTATGTTTGTGGGCATTCATGCATGTTTTAGAAGAGAGAAGCCATTGAGATAATCAAGGGAACAAAGAGAAACTGATTAAATAAAAGAATAACAAACCCCCATTAGAAAGAAGACAGGAAATAGATTTGAATCTATGAAATCATGAAGAGAACAGTTCATTAGATTAGAAGTTAAGTGTGGTACTGAGACAGTGAATTTTAAAAGAAGCTGGGAAAAATGTTTCTTGGAAGAACGGATAATGAACCTATAGGAATTATTATCCTACCCTTCCAAGAAATGGAGTGTGTTCATAAGAAGCTTACAAAGCTCCAGCACTTTCAGGGGTTAAAGCAAAAGTGATAGAAGGTAGGAGAAGACTGCCCTTCTGTTTTCCTCGAGCCTCTATTGAAAAGAACCCAAGGATGGATGACCCTTTTGTGACTGATAGTACATGCTACTTTCTTGTTTCTTGTTCTGTTGTGGCTAATGCTGGGAAATGGGGGTTGTTGAATGTGTAGTTCTCTGAAGTGTGCTCATTCTTGTTCAGTACAATTTTGCTTCATATCCTCCAAAGAAAATCAAAATTTGTTTCAAAACAAAGTTCACTTTTATAGATCATTTATGTTATAATGTATTTTAAGAGAGCAGTGTTCATACCATTAAAATAATTTGAATTTGAATCAAAACCCAACCCTAACTTTCTGTGTATATCCTTTATTGATATAGTCATAACCTAGAATTATTACAGCTGGGAGGGTTCTTGTACACTTTCACCCCCACAGTAGAATATCAAGTGTCACTGAGTTTGTTTTGATGATGCTGATGATTTCAATGAGGAAGAGAGCCAATATTTAAGTGGCTCTTATAAGGACTTGACATATAATTGCTCATTTTTATGCTCACAACAACCTTAGGAGATAGGCACAATTATTATTCTTATTTTACAAATGAGGAAACTGAAACAGAGATAAAGTACCTGAGTCAGAGTTGCATATTTAGAAGTGGTAGAGCCGAGTGCCATTCCTAGTCAGCTGATTCCAGGACACACTCTGAATGACTACATTGCTTCTTCTTGATTTTTATTCTTAGGCCAGATCATTGAATAAAGCAACCATTTAAAGACTACACAAACAATCCAGGGAAAGTTTACTGGCATATTCACTTTAAATCTTGTTATGGGACAATGGGAAGCCAAATAAGACGACTAAGTAATGTAAGTGATTATCAGAAACCACAACAGTGAAGGTTCACCTAAAATTACATTGACAGAAATGGAGTTCTCAGAAATACATTATTAGTTGACCACTTTCTTTCTCTTTAATAAGTGTTCCAAAGTTAAAGCAAGAATGAACTCCTCATCCATTGTATGGCCACTATTTCTGTTGAGCGAAGGGTATGGTAACCTTTCCGTATCCTGGATTTCCCAGAATGGATTGTGTGCAGCAGAGGCTACCCCCATTGCAGCCTGACAGTGGGCTTTGTTGAAGGGACTCCTCACATTTGCATTTCTGCATTTTATAGTGCCATTGCCTGGCCTCCCCCCACCCCCACTAAATGATTAGACCTATAAGACTCTTTTTTAAAAAAAAATTTTTTTAAATATTTATTTTTCAATTGAAGTTGGACACAACACCCTTATTTTATTTATTTTATGTGGTGCTGAAGATTAAACCCAGGGCCTCACACGTACTAGGCAAGCACTCTACCGCTGAGCCACAACCCCAGCTCCTGTAAGACTCTTTTACCACTTACAGAAGGCACCTTATCCTGCTAAAAGTTGGTAATGATGGCCACAACACTTTGTCAATGGTCCTTATTTTACCAACCCTTTGTACTTATATAGGATGACCTGTCCTCCTATCCTCCTGTCTTATTTATATACAATAAAGGTAATTCTGGGTCAGGTTTTCACAAGTGGTCATCTGAGAGGATTGCCAGAATCACCTTGGGCACTTTTGGAAAAGATGTATTCTCAGGTTCCATCCCAGATTTGCCAGATCCCACACAAGAGTTGTTTCTGTCCATTAGCATTTTTAACCAGCACTCCAAAAGCTTCTGGTGTACTGGAAAATGTGAAAAACACTGTTCAGCAGACAACATTTAGAGAAATCCTTTCATCAGGACACTGTAAAGAACACACAGGCATGATTATATCCTGGACCTTAAGGAGGCTACAGTCTAATAGGGGAGGTAACACTTGCATAGAATATGTACAAAGTTAAAAAAAAAAAAAAAAAAAGTTTCCTAAGTGTAGAAACAGCTACTTTCAGAGAGCAGAAGTTGGAGAATCCTTTAGAGAAGTTTTTTTTTTTTTTTTTTTTTTTTTTTTTAGTTGTAGTTGGACACAATACCTTTATTTTGTTTATTTATTTTTATGTGGTGTTGAGGATTGAACCCAGAATCATGTTCATGTCATCAGCAAACAGAGATACTTTTAGCTCTTTTTTTTTTTTTCTGTTCGTATTCCTTATTCTTTCTTTTGCCTAATTGCTCTGGCTAGAGATTCAAGGACTGTGTTGAATAAAAGTGGTGAAAGTGGGAATCCCTGTCTTGTTCTTGTTTTTAGAGGGAATGCCTTCCATTTTTCTCTGTTTAGAATGAGTCGGCTTCATCTATTGAGATAATCATGTGATTCTTGTCTTTAAGTCTATCGATGTGATGAGTTACATTTATTGATTTCCATATATTGAACCAATCTTGCATTCCTGGGATGAACCCCACTAGGCTGTGGTACACTTTCTTTTTAATGTATTTTTGTATGTGATTTGCCTGTTTTTTGTTTTGTTTTGTTTTTAAAGAGAGAGAGACAAAGACAGAGAGAGACAGAGACAGAGAGAGACAGAGAGAGAGAATTTTTTAAATATTTATGCCAGGCGAGCGTGCTACCACTTGAGCCACATCCCCAGCCCAATTTACCTGTTTTTATTGAGAATTTTTCCATCTATATTCATCAGGGATATTGGTCTGAAGTTTTCTTTCTTTGATGTATCTTTGTCTGGTTTTGGCATCAGGTGATACTAGCTTTATATAATGAGTTTGGAATTGTTCCTTCCTTTTCTGTTTTGTGCAATAATTTGAGGAAAATTGGTATTAGTTCTTCTTTACAGGTCTGGTAGATTTGGCTGATAATCCATCTAGTCCTGGGCTTTTCTTTGTTGGTAGACTTTTAATGGCTTCTTCAATCTCATTTTTTGAAATTGATCTGTTTAAATCTTCTATATCATTCTGGTTCAATCTGAGTAGGTTATATCTCTTGGAATTTATTGCTGTCTTCAAGATTTTCTAGTTTTTGGAGTATAGATTTTCAAAATAGCCTCTGATTATCCTCTCTATTTCAATAGGATCTGTGGTCTTATTTCCATTTCATCACAGATTTTAATAATTTGCATTTTTCTCCTTTCTTTTGGTTAGCTTGGCTAAGGGTTCATCAATTTTGTTTATTTTTTCAATGAACCAACTTTTTGATCCATTGATTTTTTTAAAATTATTTATTATTTTTTTTAATTATCAGTCTCATTGATTTCAGCTCTGATTTCAATTATTTCCTTTCTTCTGCTGATTTTGATGTCTCAAAATGGCCATACTACCAAAAGCACTTTATAGATTCAGTGCAATTCCCATCAAAATTCTAATGACATCCTTCATGGAAATAGAAAAAGGAATCATGAAATTCATTTGCAAAAATAAGAAACCCAGAATAGCCAAAACAATCCTTAGAAAAACAAAGCAGGAAACATCACAATACCAAACAAAAATTATACTGTAGATCTACAGTAACAAAAACAGCCTGGTATTGGCACCAAAACAGGCAAGAAGGCCAATGGACCAGAATATAAGATACAGAGACAAACCCACAAAAGTATAGTTACTTCATACTAGACAAAGGCACCAAAAACATATATTGGAGGAAAAATAGCCTCTTTAACAAACGGTGCTAGGAAAACTGGAAATCCACGTGTAGTAGAATGAAATTTAACTCTCATCTCACCCTGCACAAAAGTTAGTTCAAAGTAGATCAAGGACCTAGGTATTAGACTAGAAACCCTGCACATACTACAAGAAAATTTAGGCCCAACACTCCAACTTATCAACTCAGGAACTGACTTCCTTAACAAGACTCCTAAAGTGCAAGAAGTAAAATCAATAATCAATAAATGGATTGGCATCAACTAAAAAAAAAAGCTTCTTCACAGCAAAGAAAACAAAAGCATGAAGAAAGAGCCTACATAATGGGAGAAAATCTTTGCCACCTGCACCTCTGTTACAGCATTAATTTCCAGGATATATAAAGAACTCAAAAAACTTAACACACACACAGACACACACACACACACAAATAACCCAATCAATAAATGAGAAACTGAATAGACACTTCAGAAGAAGAAATATAAATGGTTAACAAATATATGAAAAAATGTTCAACATCTCTAGCAATTAGAGAAATGAAAATTAAAACTACACTGAGATTCCATCTTACTCAAGTTACAATGGTAATTATCAAGAGTACAAGCAACAATTAATGTTGGTGAGGATGTGGGAAAAAAGGTACACTCGTACATTGCTGGTGGGACTGCAAATTGGTGCAACCACTCTGGAAAGCAGTTTGGAAATTCCTCAAAACACTTGGAATGGAATCACTGCTTGACCCAGTTATCCCACTCCTCAGCATATACCCAAAGAACTTAAAATCAGCATATTACAGTAACATAGCCACATCAATGTTTATAGCAACCCAATTCACAATTGCTGAGCTATGGAACCAAACTAGGTGCCCTTCAACAGATGAATGGATAGAGAAAATGTGGCATATAAACACAATGGAGCCATAAAGAAGAATTTGACTTTTGGACATTTGCCAGCAAATGGATTGATCTAGAGATGATCATGCTAAGTGAAATCAGCCAGTCCCAAACAGACAAAGGTTCAATGTTTTCTCTGACATGTGGAAGCTAATCCACAATAAGGGGGATGGAGGTGAGGGGAAAAATAGAAGTTCAGTAGATTAGACAATGGGGAATGAAGAGAAGGGAGGAGGGATAGAAAAGGAAAGACAGTAGAATGAATCTGATAATTTTCCCGTGTACAATATAAAAACCACACATTGTATCCCATCATCATGTACATCCATAAGAATGGGATCCTATCTAGAATAAGATATATTTTATGCTTGTATAATTATATCAAAATGGATTCTGCTTCCATGTATAACCAAAAAGAACCACTTAAATAAATACGTCTTACCTGATCACACCTCTAAAAAAAAAGAAAATCTGTGCTTAAGAATGAACAGAATTTGATAACTAATTGGATGTTGCAGAGCAGAGAGAAGGGAGGGGTCAACATAAATGAAAGCTGATTGGATGAATCACTGAGTCATGCTATGAGGACAAATAAAAGAATCCATTAGAACACAGGTTACAACTCCAAGTAATGTGGACAAGTAGGGCTCTGCTTTACCTGGACTGCAAATTAACCTTATATTTCTGGTGGTTAGCTCATGGAATATGTTCTATAATTGCTGCTTTCTAAGAATATAAAGCCATAACTCAATTAATAGTCTAGATATATGTTTAAGTTTTTTAAACAGAGACACAAAAAACATGATATATGTTGACAAATACACACTTGAACATATATTTAAATATATAGGAGGAATAGGATATGTGACTGACTTCATTATTTTCCAGATTTTACCAAAGGAAATTTGCTTTTAAAATCAGAAAGAAAAATAACTTTTCTTTAAAAACTGAATGGACTAAATATTTACCATTTTTCAATTCCTTCAGAATACCTAATCAAACATGTAGAGACTATTCATTATATGGTCTGCCAAAATGACTTTCCAGAGTGACGTTTTTGAAAACTTTAAAATTTTCCATTTATGTAAAATTATTTTAATTTCAATATTAACTTAGAGTATTTGAAGTACATGTTTAGACATTTAAAGATATGTAGCTTTCAGGGAGTAGCAATATTTTCACTCTCTGGCATTTCTATGATGTTGATATTAAGCTTTTAAAATCCTTGATTATTGAAGAAAGGCAAGTAAATATCATTTGGTGTTATAAAATACTTGAATACTCAATAATTATTGGCCAAATTTAGTCATAATTTATGTTATGTTGGTATTACATTTTTCCCTTGTTTATTTATTTACTAATTTTTAAATGGGCAGATAAAACTTATATATTATTGTGTACAACATGATGTATACATGGCATACATATGTATACATGGTGGAATGCCTAAAATGAGCTAATTAACATGTAACCTCATATCATATTTAAAATCTCTCTTGTCTATTTTCATGTATGCATAACATTGTTATTAATTATATTCACCATAATGTATAATAATAGATCTCTTCAATTTATTTCTCTAGTTTAAATGAAATTTCTGTCTTTGACTAGTATCTCCCCAAACCTCCATACTCACTAGCATCTGGTAACCACCCTTGTATTTACTCCTTCTATAAATTAACTATTTTAGATTCAACATACAAGTGAGATTATAGTGTTTGTCATCCAGCTAGCCTTTTAATAACAGTCCAGTCAATACCAAGTTCTAAGTTTGTACTTGGGCTTTTTCCCATTTTGCTTTTTTAAAATGAAAATTTTCCTTTACTTTGAAAGATTTTAATTTTAGGAAGAAAAATGTATCTGAAAACTTTTTTCCTCTATTATTCTCTTTCACTTTAAAAATGAATGACATATTAAAATAAATGCTAGTTCTAAGAACTGACTTGCTGAATTTCAGATTGGAATACATTTAAGATGAAAATCCTGATACAACCAAATTAATTTTATGTCAAATATAGTTATTTCTCAGATACTTGTGTTAACTTTGTTGATTTGAATAAGCACAAACTAAAATTAGAATTTGAATTTCATTTTAAACCAGTTGTTCACATTATGATATGCAGAATTAATGGAATTTTTCCTTACCATTTAGGAAATACCAGACAGGAACCAAGGTACGGCTGCGCCTCCTAGATCTAGAGCTCACATCTCGGTTCCTGGGAGCAACCACAGACACAACGATACTGGAGGCTGATGCCATTCTCTTAGGACTTCAGGAAAGCAGAAAATCAAAAGAGGAACATCATGAAAAGTAAATGAACTTTGCCTAGTGGGTTCATGCCCTCTTTGTTGAACCTATATACTTATCAAGAATGTAATTAGAAAATTATGAAAAAATGATTGAATAAAGATATCATAAGTGAAAACTGTAATTATGGTATAGTGCTTATTCATTAGAATTTTCTTTAGCTTGGTCCCCCTACATTTTAACCCACATTTTGCTTTGTTTTATGTGTTGGACAGTGATACACACTAAAAAGCAAAATAAAGCCAGGAATAGGTTACAGAGTACCCAAGGACAGGTTGAAATTTAGGTATGGCATCAATGTGAGGTCATTGTTGAATATCTGAGGGAAAAGAGAAAGTTAGCCATGGGAGTGTCTGGGAAAGAATATTCCAACTGAGGCAATGAGTATTGCAAAGGCCCTAAGTCCGGCCTGTGTCTATCCATAGGGAAAGGCAGGCAGGTACTTCTCAGCCAGAGTAGCTGAGTGTGTAAGAGGAGTAGGAGACAAATGCAGAGAGGCAAAGGAGGCCATGTTGGTCCTTTGGCTGGTATTTATTTCCTCTGATTGAGATGGAGGATTATTGGAGGGTCCTGAGCAGATAAGGGATATATAATCTGATGGAAATTTTAGCAGGATCCCTGCAGTAGGTTGCCTAAGTAAATAGAAGATGAATAAGAGCTTCTGTAGCAAAATCTGGAAGGAGACTATCATCCAGGTTAGAGATGATGGCAGTTTGGACCAGAATGGTGGCAGTGGGGGTGGTGAGAAGTGGTTGGTCTGGATGTATTTTGAAGGTAGAGCCAGTGGGATTTCATTACTACTGGATATGGAGTATGGGAGGAGAGAGGAGTAAAGGCAAAGTTTTTGGCCTGTGTAACTGGAAGAGTTCAATTGCCTTTAACTGAACTGGGGAAGAGCAGCTTTGGGAGAACTATCCAGAGCCCAGTTTTGGCCAATGTAAATTTGAGATGCTTATAAGACATTCAGATGGAGATATTCTTATGGGAATTGGTACATGGGCCTTGAGTTCGTGAGAAAGGTCTACATGGAATAGAAACTTGCAAGTCAGACATTTTATCACACATTAGAGCATGTAGATAAAAAATTGAGGCAAGATTCAAATGGGTAGTTGTGTTTCTCATGGCATCAACTGAAGTCATTCTGGGTCCTAACTGGCCCACCTACTAGGGTACAAGACAACTTCACACATGCTAGCATTTTGGCAGGGGTGACTGGAAAGTTGGGTTTAGGTAGGGCTATTAGTCAAGAAAGGACCTGTGGCCTCTAGATGGTACTTGCCCCAGAGTGAGCATTCCAAGAGAGCCAGGACAAAACTATATGGCCTTTTCTGACCTAGTCTGGGAAGTCATATTGCTTCACATTCTCTCAGCTAATTGTTAAAAAAAAGAAAAGGAAAGAAATGCCAGCCCATAGTTAAGGGGAGGGGAATCACACTCCATCTCTTACTGCAAATGTGATTGTAGAAGACTAAATGAGATGGGAGATATTATGGTCATCTTTAGAAAACAGTCGGCCACACCACTCTTCCCAAAGGTCACACCCAATATGCACACCTTCAAAATCTCAAATGAAAATTTCAAACCTCCCCTCACTTCCTTACTGCTTTTGTGTACCCATTCGAACACTTTTTCAACAGTCTGTGGAACTTCAGTCTATTAGCTCCCAGTGTTATCCTTCATCATCTCCAAGTTCTCACTGCCTTGCTTTCCCCAATTTAGAGTCATGCATCATCCTGTCACCTCACCCGCTTCATTTCTTACCTAGCAAAACTCCAGCCCCACTCAAATCTATTCACCTACTTCCTGCCTGTACCTGACCAACTCAACATTATGGGAGAAAACTTCACCATCATGTCAATTGCTGTCACTTTAAATTGGGAATTCCAAATTAAGATCTCAGATTAACATACATATTTATTGTCACTCCTTCTAAAACCCCATAAAACGACAATAAAGAGATGGTTGGAGAGATGGATCATGGATAGATGGATGAATGGATGAATAAATAAATGAATATCTACCCCCCCACACACAAAAAAGTATTTAAAAAACAAAAAAATGACAACAGCAACAAAATATTGCAATCTGGAAAGTAGATGGATGAATAGAAATTGCCTTAGCAGAAGAGATACAGACAGATTGTGAGTTGGCAGTGGGGAAAACTGAGAATCAACCTGATTTACTACAGAATTTTCAGAATGTTCAGGAGCTGACAATGTTGGGCACTTCTGGATCTGGAAGTGAAATATGTGTGGGGGAGGTCAAAATAAACATGATTGGGTAAAAGCTGAGAAGCAAGACCCTAGATTCCTTCTCCCACCCAACTTAAGTGGTCCAGTTGCCCCCTCTATCCAATGTGGCTGATTCCCTCCGACCCTAATATAAGTGTGGCGATTCAGTATTTGGACTCTGGCTGTCTGCCTTTCTCTATGGAGAGAGTGGGGAGGTGCATGCACATGTGCAGTAAGCCAGATATTTCATTGTGCTCTGGGAACTGGAAACCAAAGAGAGTATCAATTAAGAAATCATCTTCATTGTGGAGGAATGGTTATCAGGAAAGAAGAATCTATGTCATCTGATGTTTCAGATCCTGTAGCAAGATGCTATATTTCTGTTTTCAAACACCACCAGATAATTCTTTTCCATCTCTTATGACACTAATCTGTAGGCCAGCTTTTAATCTAAACTCATTCCCAGGCACACTGGGTTAAATATTGTGCCCCCCTCCCCAAATTTATGTTCACCTGGAACCTAGAATATAATCTTATTTGGAATAAGGACTTTGCTGATGTAAGTCAAGTTAACATGAGGTGATGCTGGATTGAGGTGGGTTTTAAATGCAATCTGACCATTGTCCTTACACAATGAGGGAAATTTGCACACAGACACACAGGGAGAGTTCTGTGAAATATCTCTGCTATACATGAAATTCCATCTCTTTAGATTATATTTATTCTCCCACAAATCAAGGGGTGCCAAGGATTGCAGACAACCACCTGAAGCTAGGAAAGGGGCATGGAACAGAATTTCCCAAGACCCTGAGAAGGAACCATTGTGCTGACACCTTGGTCTCAAACTTCGGGCCTCTTGAACTGTGAGAGAATGAATTTTTGTTATTTCAAGCCATCCAATTGTGGGAATCTGTCAGGGCAACCCTAGAAAACCAATATACCAGGCGTATGTAGGAGGTATGGTATCTGGACAGGAATTGATTTCCCAGTGTCGGTTCTAGAGCTTTGGCTCCATGATTCCCATTTGTACCTCTATTTACTTCCAGTTTCCTGTCTTTCATTCTTTGGTGGCCACTTCCTTATTGTGGTGCAGCATGTCCTCCATTTGCAGCCTTGATGAGAACATCTATCAAGACCTCCAGTTGTATTCAGCCTTGAGAAAACAGTTTCTCAAACCCCCAGTTATCTAGTTCAAGTCAGCCAGGCTAAGATATCCTGGAGAAACAGCTCTCAGGGAACAATATTTATCCTTTAGTATTTTTAAAGTAAGGCAAATATTTGAATCAAGTCAAGTCAGTACTTTTTTTGGTACTGGAGATTGAATCCAAAGACACTCTGCTCCTGAGCTACATCCCCAGCCCTTTTTAAAATTTTTTTTTTTTTATTTTGAAACAGAGTCTTGCTAAGTTGCTGAGACTGGCCTTGAACTTTCAGCCCCCCCTGTCTCAGTCTCCCTAGTGGCTGGGATTACAGGCATCCTGGTACTTTTTTTTTTTTTTACATAAGTCAATTCATCATGCCAAACAAAACCTATCTCATAAAGTTTTTGTGTCAGCTCAGGCCCTCCAGGAGGCAGACACTAGACAGAACAGGACATGCACTTCTGGGGAAAATGCCTGTGAAGGATAAAGGACGGAGGAGCAGGAGTAGGTGGGGGAGCCTGAAACTCTGATGTCAACCTGACACCTGTGAAAGAAGGAGGATTGGGGAGGAAGAATCCAGACTGCAGTGAAATTCTCAGGCATTCCAAAGACTGCCAATTAGAAGAGTCTTGTATTAGGGAGGGCTGACCCTCCAATGCTGCTCCCACCAAGCTTTGTCATTGGAAATGCCCAGGGAGCATCACAGATAGACTCTGAAGGTACAGTCACCGGAAGCAAAGCTCTCTGCAGACTGCCCTACCATACCCCGCTCAAGGGAGATCTCAGCAGTGCATTCCTAAGGCTACTGCAATTTCTATACATGCTAGTGCTGACATATAAAGGCTGGTACTGTTCTGACTTGTCTCCTGGTTTTCTGAACAAGAATATAAACTTGAAAAAGGTGATTTTTCAATCATAACAGATTTGCCATGTCTGTAGAAGTCTAATTTTATTTGAAGTATAGATGTATTATAAGAGTGTCTCAGCCCTTCTCAAATTTATTTTTATTTGGCCTACAATTTACTGATCAAATATAGCCAACTCCTAATTACCTATGATGATAGATACAGTATTGTGGATTATCTTAATTATTTGTATTTAGCTTTATAGTATATATATATATATATTTTTCTATGAGGCAAATAGTTTTTTAAATTATAAAATAGATAAACATATTTTATCATTTAAAAGCCATTTTAAATGCATAATTTTTTCATCATCCCAAACTGATGCTCTGTATTCATTAAATAATAACTCCCCACTTGTCCCCATCCCTAGCCCATAGTTACCACAATTCTACTTTCCCACTCTATGAATTTGACTATGCTGGGTTTTTCATTAAGTGGAATTATACAATATTTGCCCTTTTATGTCTGATTTATTCCACTTAGCATAATATTTTCAAGGTTTATCCATGTGGTAGCATGTATCAAAATTTCATTTCTTTTTAAGGTCTTTTAATATTCCATTGTGTAAATACACAATATTTTATTCTTTAATGATGTGTTGTTTCCATCTTTGGGGTATTGTATATAATATTGTGTATGGTGCTTCTGTGAATATGTTTTTGAAAATACAATCAAAACAATCTATCTGACCTGAGCAACTTCAGGTATGCAAAAAACAAAAAAGGAAAGAAAGGAGGAAAAAATTATGTTCTGTAGTAAATAATAGGCTAATTCTGGATATACCAGTTAACTGTGCAGCATATTGGTCCTGCCTTTCCTATCCTTCCAGGTGCTTGTGAGAATGTAACCACCCTAGTGCTTGCTAAACAGAACTGATCTCTTTCTACTATTGCTGGTTTACACATTACTGATACAAATATTCTATTTCTGTGGTGTTGTAAAAAAAACTAGACATGACTAGAAATCATCTAGCAAAGAACTTAAAGAATTTTTAGGCATGAAAACCTTTATTCCAATGAAATATTATTTAGCACAATAGATTGATTTATTGGTCATGATTCTTTCCTCTGAGGTAGTACATTGTGTGTCTGTACTCTCTGCATGGTGTCCTAGAGCAAAATGTACTTTCCACTCTTTAACTTTGGACTTGCTCTGGTCAATAGGATTTTAGTACCTGTAATGTGCACAAGCCTAAAACATGCTTTTGAGCCTGGCTTTGCTCTCTGGCACAGATCCTCAGACTACAGCCAAGATCATTGGGCTCACAGCCTGAAGCAGCAATACCCTAAATCTAGAAAGTTCCATAAATGTATATCAGTATAAACTGCTGATATATTTTTTGGCTGTTTGTTAAGCAGCAAAAGCTGACTGATACAGAAATTAATTCCCAGAAGTGGCATTTGTTTTGGAATTGGGTGGTGTGGAAAATAGTGATCTATGCTATGTAGTAGCAAAATGTTTGATAAAACTGTCACCTCAGTTATCTTGAAAGACAAAATGTACCTAATTAGTAGATTTGGGCAAGAGGTCTTAAGGCAGAATGCCAAAGGTATAAGATGTATTTAATGAGGTACTATAAGAAACAGATGAATTCGGGAAAGATTCTGGAAGCTGTGCGCATTAAAACAGCTCAAGCAAAAGTGAAATTCAGGGTGTTATCAGTAAGTCATGACCTTCGAGTAAAGATTAAATCAGAAGACAGCTCTAACGTCTGTTAAGTCTTCCAGAAGGAGCAAGGTGTGTCCATCTAGTAGATTACTTCAATGGACAAAAGATCTTTTAGAAATCTTACAGGCAAAGACTTACAGAAACCTGAATGTGTCCAGTAGAGGGAATTAGGTTTAGAGACATAAAGGCTTATCTCAAAGAAAATTGTGAATGTGCCTTTTGGCATATGAAGTTGATTGGAATTAAGTAAATAGAAAACCTACAACATTTGTGAGGGACATCTATTGACAAAAAATGTTTCCAGTCTAGACTAAAAGAGAATGAGATTGTTCCAGATATAAAAAGACCTTATGGGCCTCAGTTTTCTACAGGCAAGGAGGGGTCGGGGAAAAAAATTGTTCAATTTCTAAAAAGACCATATTCCCCAATGTTCTTTTCACAAGAGAAAAAAGAGTTTGATGGAATGGGAAGGCCTTTGAAAAGGCAGCCAAGAACAATGGAAAAGACAGATTTGAGATCTATCCCTATGAAGCAGAATGGGCATTTAATCAAGCTAGATACAGGGACCTAGTATCCCTGTATACCCGTACCAAGTGGTTAATGACAGGAATCCCCACAGCATTTACCTAATGAAATCTCAAAATTGCTGGGAGTCAGTGATTGTTATGTGACCCCTATTCTTCACCTTTTCAAAAGAGACTATTTCCTGCAACTATCCTGTCCCTGTTTTATTGTACATTAGATGTGCATAATCTACTGTTAATTATCTGTTGCTAAATGTGTTAGTCAGATTTCTGTCACTGTGACAAAATAAATGAGAAAAGCAATTGAAAAAAAGGAAAGATTTGTTTTGCCTTGTGGTTTCAGAGGTTTCAGTCCCTAATCTTTTGGCCCCACAGCTGTGATGAGACAAAACATCATGGCAGGGATGGTGTGGCAGAGCAAAACCGCTCACCTCATGGAGGCCCAGAGCAGGGGGAAGGCAGGGACAAGATAAGCACATCAAGGACCGGCCCCAGCAACCTTCTTCCTCCAACTAGGCCCCACTCTTAATGTTTCCACCACCTTCCAATGATGTCATCAACTACAAACCACGCCTGTAACACATGAGCTTTGGGAGATATTCCAGATCCAGACTATAAGAGTAATTAAAAATCATCCCCAAAATATATTCATTTAAAATAACATATATTTATTATCTTATTGTTCTGATTCAGGGTATTTCCCAAAGCTTCATCCAAGTCCTGACCAGAGGGTCATCTGAGGCTTCACTGGGAAAGGATCCATTCCCAAACTCACCTTCATGGTTGGCAGCATTTAGTTCCTTGAGGACTGTTGGACTGAGGGCTTCAATTCCTTGTGTCAGCTAATGGCTGAAAGTCACCTTCAGTTCTTTACCATGTGAGCCTCTTCAGCATGGCTCTTACTTCATCACAACCAGAGAGAAAGGTGGAAGTCACTATCTAATGTAACCTAGTCATAGATCTTGAGGATATGCTGTGTCAGTGCTACCACATTCTATTGATGAGAAGAAGCAAGTTACTCACGGGAAGAGGACAACATAAAGCCAAATTTTCAGGAGGTAAGGACCATTGGGGGGCATGTTAGAAGCTGCTTACCAGCAGTATGTAGGAAGCAGAAAATTTTCTGTTCAATTCATATGTCTCTGAATCAGAGGCAGGATCTGGACCTGATATAGATGAGAAGATCCTGTAGTTAAATTGGGTGCCATGAGTTGAACATGGCTTTGGGAAGAGGGCTCCCAGAATGAGGGTGAATATTACCTGTGAGAGTCAATTATTTTATAATGAATAGTTGTGACCATGAATGACAGATTGATTATCCATCCCCATTCTTCCTTCCCCCGGAATAGTGCCCTTACTCGTGGTAGTTAGGGTGAGATACTCTAGCCATTGTGGGACTCTTCATTTCTCTGTTGATATAAGCCAGAGTTATAAATAGTTTGGGAAAAAATGTAGATGAATCTATGAATGGTAAATTCAGATTTGAGTATTAGAGGAAACCAGGGAGTTTGAATACATCCCAAAACTTCTGAAGCCAACATTAATGGAGTACTGTGAAACTTTGAAACCACAGGCTGGTTAGACCATTGGGCTGACCCGGTATTGCATTTCTTATATTCATATCATTTGGTTTTTAAAAATAAATACACATTTTAGTATAAATTCCTAAGGGACACATGTAGCTTATTTGAAAACTGTAACTTTCTTTTCCATGTATCTTTTAAACTAATTACAAGGAACTTAGTGATGCTCTGACCTGAAGGAGTTTGAAAAAATAAAACTCTAGGAAAAAATAGTGTCTTATTTTAAGTTCTCAAACCTGTATTCTATATGTGGGAGATGGAAAATGAGATTCTGAACATAGAATGTTAGTCTCCAGGTAAGAAAATGTATGGACTCTGAAATCACCCTGTGAACGGATGAAATTTTTAGAAACCAAAAAGTGGCTCAGATTACTACCATTTGCTTCACAAAATTGCCTGCCTGAAAAAAACAATCCAACTGTTTTACCATAGTCTATAAGTCTCAAATCATTATGGTTTGGGAAAAATGCACAAGAGACTATGATAGCAATAATTAGTTCAAATGAATGAATAAAAGAAAACAAGATATTGTGTTTTTTTCCAGGCAACATTTAAATGTAGAATCTTTCATTTGGGATGCAGTAAATACCACAGAAGCCAGTAGATAAAGATAATGTCCCAACTCCCAAAACCATACCAAAAGAAGTGGGAATTCCACTCAGGCAGGCAGCTGAGGCAAGGATTGTGGGAAAATGGGTGAGCTCTATTGGTTGGAAATAATGGTACGGCTGAGTTACGTTGCTTCATGACTGTCTTTTAAATATATTTAGTGATGCCCAATATTCTAGTAAATTTCCAAAACAAAACCACAAAAATGGATGGCAATTTAAGGTAGTCCCATGCCTATAATTCTGTTTAAAAAATTTTTGCTGAGTTAGTCATTTCAATCTTTGTTAACACCTCTTTTCCCACTCACCCTCTGGTGCAGATGTTACCAAAATTTGAAATGACTTAATGGACCAGAAAATGTCCTGGAACATCTAACAAAGTGGATACAATCATTGGCCTCCACATGATCTAACTTAAACATTACCTTATAGGTATGGATCTAGAACTAGAAAACCCAGAAAAGACATTATTTCACAAGAAGCTAAAGGGCAAGTGACTATAAAGTTGGATCCTCTGATAAACCAGAAAGTAAAGTCTTAACTCATGTGAGATGAATTAACTTCACCACGGTGTATTCTAGATAATTCTGTATGACTGCCTAGGGAAGTTAAGAAGTTATTGGTCAAGGATATAAACAATGGGGGCTGGATGGTCACTTGAGAAGTATATGTAATGTGCAAGAAGATTATAAAGTTCCAAGGTTAATAAAGAGAAAGAAATATAGCTTGTCTGCAGCTAAGAACTCATTAGATAAGACTTGTTCATCCGTATAGAATTCCAGATAAGTCTTGCTCATCCATATAGAATTCTGGGGTGTGTTTTGACTTTCTTCTCTCCTACTCCAATAAGGACAGACCAGTTTCCATTCTCACCAGGGTGCACCCTCAGACAACACCGTCATCATATCCAGATACCTCTAAGTCAAGGCCCAGGAAAGTGAGGCCCAGAGAAAGGTGTTCTCTCTCCCATTTAAGGAAGGGCTTGTCTCTCAAATGCATTTCCTATTCCAGGGCCTTCTTCCTCCATTTGAAAGAAGTAGGGACCATCCACCAAAGTGTGCCCTTCCCTAGGGCCTGAACCTTACATGCCTGTTGTAATGTTCTCATCTATTGAAAAAAAGGCAGGTAGAGGCAGGGGGTCATTTTCTCATATTCTCTCCACCCCATGGCCTCATCTACAGGGTCCTGCCTCTATCAACCTTCCACTGCAAAATCTCTGTGCAGCCAAGTTAACACATATTCTTCATGCTATTTCTATGCTGTCGGCTTCCTTCCTGTCATCATTTCTCCATCTATACAAAAGTTACACAAAATTCTCTCCCCGATAGAGGTTAGATTTTAGTGTTTTAAAATAATTTGGGGGATATCTGAAAATTTAATTACTTTTTTTGGCTAGACATTTCTAATGGCATGTTATCATAGTTGATACTTATTGGAGGAAACTTTCAGAAGAACATTTGATTGATCAAGCCCCTGATTAATTAGAGTAGACAGTGCCTAGGGAATATGTAAAATGTGTACCCAACCAAATCTTGCCTATAAAACTCTAAAATGCATTATTCAGACTCCTGGCCCCAAAACATTTCCTGCTTTTTAAAATAGAGAATACTAAACAGGATTTAAGGTTTTCCTTGATGACTCAGGGCCACCATTATGGAAAACAATGACATAATGATGTGATTTCCCAGGGATTATTAAGGTGGGTAGAGCTCCTAGCTCCTAGCGAACGGTCCAGAACATTGTGGCCTTTGAAGTTTTTCACTTGTTACCTCCATTCTCCCATGTTATCAGCTGATCCTTTATGATTACGTCATATAGCTGTGTCTTCTAATCATCTCCAAGCATGTCTTACTAGTTGCTCAATCTAACAGAGGGAACTTTTTTGCCTGTGTACTAGGGTTTTCAATAACTACCCTTCAGTTCTTCCATTTGCTTTAGACATTTTTTTCAATCTCTTGTCTCTGCTGTCAGCCAGCATTTTTATTGGTATCATCGTGCTTTTCTGTTTCTGATTTATAAGCATGTTTTATAGTAGTCTGGAAGAGGGACCAAGGGCAATTTTGTAGAATTATAGAGCTATGAATGAATTTGAATTTTAGGATATTTATTTTCTGTTTCAAAGCCTTTGAGTCTCTTATTTTTTATTCTTATGCTTCCCCAGAAGTATACTTTGTGTTTTAAATGTTATAAGTTGTTAATTTAATTTCAGTTTAGTTTTAAACTGCTTTTAGAAAATCTTATGATAGAAGGATTTTAGAAAAGGAGATAAAACTAACAAGAAAATAACTTGAATATTTTCAAAATCAGCTTTAAGAGTGTCCTGATACAATCTCCTAGACCTTGAGTATATTAAGTATGAAAAAATGAAATAAATGAATGGATAATTGAATTCATAGATTACTTCTGCTTTGAAGCCAATTAGTGCTTTGTAGACCATCTCCTAGGGAGTTACTATAAATTCCCTTAATAAACTATAGGCATCTCAAAGATGGGGTCTGAGTTTAGTCATTTTCTTATCTTCTTTTGTGCAAGAATGAGGTGAAAAACAAAGAATGCTCATCAGTATTTGTTGAATGTAATTTAGTTGATTTAGTGGCTATTGTTCTACAAGATTCTCTGTTGACAGAGAAAGATAAAATGATCTGCAAACTCTGATCCTCAAGGTAAGAAGTGGACATTTTTAGCAATTAGATTGGTGCAGATAATTGCCTGAAAGACCTTCATTGCACTCCTCTCTTACACAGTCCCCTCCACCTCAGATCCCTTGTCTCTGCCACCACCCTATGCTTTCTGATTCACTATATTTTGTTTTAGAGGCTTTGAACAGAAATTAAACATTAGGCTGCGTGAACAAATTTTGTGTGTTAGAGTGTTCATTTGAGTGTGGCTCATAGCTCCTTGTAATGTTTTAGCAAAAAACTGTTTGCTGGGCTTGTGTCTCCATGTCTAGCATTTTGCTCGCCTGCAGGGCAGGAACAGAGGAAGTGATCATGTGTGTGACTATAAAAGATGCCTCATGATTTTATGTTAACTGTGCTCTCTTACTTTGTTGGCACAAATGCTAGAGTGCTCACTGTATTCATTGCAACCAGAGGGGAATTCCTTGAGTCTAGGGAATGTGGGGAGTGTGTGGAGGCTGCAGAGGGGAGGGCACAGAATCCATTCTCTTTATGAGCATTCTGGTCTTTTCATGAATTGCATGTAGGTCTTATAAACTTTCAATGCCTGTCTCTTTCCTGCCTCTGAGCACTTTTCCTTCCATCACTCATATTGTTTACCCAAGTGTTGACAGGCAGCTTTTTCCTTAAGGCTGCTGGAAAGATGGTTATATTGAAACTAAGCATTTGGCTCCCTGTTTAATCCCACAAAAAGTGCACAAGGGTTGCCTCTTAATCAAATTTGCCCTCACAAAGCGATAATCTCTGCTCCTTGGTTTGAGAGCCACTCCTATGCCCCCATTGTCAGAGTCAATGATGGCTTGTTAAACTTTCCCTAAGTATACACACAAAACAAGGTCACTCAAGAGTGAATACCACACTGTCTGCACAATAAAACTTATTGGTTCCATCTGTGTTTCGTCCAGCCCTAACCTCACAGATAAAACTGGGACATGCAGGTAAAATAGTTCTACTTTTAACTTCAGAATGAAAAGGCAGGCCTGAAGGCAAGAAAGAAGTCCAGCCAGACTCAGCTTCTGACATAGAGTGGCCTTCTTATGGATCCTTTCATGGGAAAAAATCCAGGGTTGTATTCTTTATTTGCCTGTTAGCACTTTGGAACAGACATGGAGAATTGCTCTGTGCTGTGTCCAGTCCAAGTTGTGAAAACACCAGTAAAAAACAAACAAAAAACAATTTTATTCTTTGTCTATTTATTGTTTTTATTATTGCATTATAATTCTACATATTAGTGGAGCTCTTTGTGACATATATGCATGAAACATAATTTGCTCTATTTCATGTCCCAGTATTTGCCCTTGCTTTCCCTCTTCCCTCCCCTGACCCCTTTCCTCTACTCTACTGGTCTTCCTTCTATTTATTTATTTATTTTTAGTTGGTACATTGTAATTATACATAAAAGTGGGATTCATTGTGATACATCCATACATGCACAAAGTTCTTCCCCTTTTCTTCTCTTCCCTACACCTCGATCACCTTCCTCTACTGTTCTTCCTTCTATTTTCATGAGAATTCCCCTACTTTTTTTTATTCATTTTTTACCCCTCTCTCTCTAGCTTTCACATATGAGAGAAAAATATTGGACTCTTGACTTTCTGAGTCTGGTTTGGTTCACTTAGCATCTTGTTCTCCAGTTCCATCCGTTTACCAGCCAATGATATTATTTCAGTCTTATTTATGACTGAGTAATGAGTTATGACCCTATTTTGTGTGTGTGTTTTTTTATCCATTCCTTTGTTGAAGGGCACCGAGGCTGGCTCCATATAACTTGGTTCTTGTGAATAAACATTGGAATGCTATAAACATTGGAATGTATGTATTGCTATAGTATGCAAATTAATACAACCAGGATAGAAATCAGTATGGAGATTCCTCAAAAGAGAGGAACAGAACTACCATTTAACCCAGCTGTTCCCCTTCTTGGTAGTTATCCAAAAGAAGGGAACTCATCATACTAAGCAACATTTAAAAATAATCATGCAACTTTATTAACATTGATGTTAACTATATGTGGGATCCTATCATATTTCTGACCTCAAGTTCAGCTTTTGAGTCTGACTTCCCAGAAAGTAGATAGACAAGGTCACAGAACACCCTGTGTTTTGGATTTGAAAGTGACTTTAACTAAAAGGTCACAACTTCTTAATAAGAAGTTATTAATATTTAAAAAATATGTCAGTGGAATAGTATTCCAAAATATTTTTATCCCTGGTGGAGGCAGTATCTCCCCTCTGCATGTAATCCTACTACTTTCATTATAATGATGAAGTATAAAAGTATGTAATTTTCTACCATATGTTTACTAATTCTATATTTTTGATATTTTCTGATCAGTTCTTCATTATGGATTACCTGTGTGATAAATAACTTATCGATAACCTTTTAAAAATTCTTGGCTAAAAGGCACTGAGAAGAATTATCAGGGTTTTTTTAAATGTTATTTTTCTCACAATTATTTTAGAGTATTTAAGGTTACATTAAAATCCAGAGGAAAAAAAATTCCCCTGTTAAAGCAGATATCTATCAAATAAGTAAAGGACTGATAAGATGATATTTATCCTCATATAGTATACCTTTAAATTATTTTTTACTTGATAATTTATAACATGATTTAGGTATTATATCCTAAATATGATATTCTACTGGGATATTCTATTTCAGTAGAAAAAGAAGCAGCTTATAAAATTACTACCTAGAATTAAATCACTGCTGAATCAGAGATTCATTTATTCTCTAGAAATCCTTCTACCTGTCTCCTTCCCCCCCCCCCCCCCATTTAAGTCATCTGGATAGATAAGCATTCAAGTGATCTGGATCCTGGCCTCCAGGCCACCTACTGTCACTAAGACTGCTCAGCTCCTGTGCCCGGAAATGCGGCTTCCAGCAGACCTTCCCTCCCCTCCTCTCTTGTCCCACTTCCTGCCTTTATGTCTTTTGAGACCCAGACAGTGTGGATTGAGGAGACTTCAAGATAAACAGGAATCATTTGGGGGCTTTTCCATTGTAGTAGGTGCTTAGAGCAAAGAAGTACAATAAGCAGCAAACAGTAAAATATTTCTCAACAAGCATTATATTTTCAAGTTTTTGTTTTGTTTTTATGAATCATGAGATTTCTTTCCAGTTTTTCATTGTCTTTTCATTTGGGTTTGGGTCTGTTTTAATATTACAAATGCTTATTTTGAATTCTTTCCTTTGGTTTTTTATAGAACCCAGAAAAGGAATGGCACCTTTCAAAAGCCAAATAACTTCATGTTATACTCCAAAAACCAACCTCACATGGGAGCAAAATATCCCCACAGTTCAATGCTCTCCAGATGCCTGCTTGTCACCAGTGTAAATAGAGGTTTCCCAGTTTTTCTTATCTCGTCAAAATGTAGGCCTCAATATATATAAAAGCACTCAGAGGTTCTCACCTTATCTATGGATGATCAATATTTTTTCCTATTTAAGGTAACTAAGAGGGATTAGAAATTGGCCTCCCTCTCCTAAACACTATTGGTTGGCTGGAAGGTTGGAAGTTTGGCCCAGACCACTCCGTGGAAATTGTCATCCTTGGTCATATTTCTGCCCCCCAGGGGTTTATAGTGAGGGAGGCGGGGAAGTGGCAAATAGAAAAGCTTGAACATTTCAGTTAGTAGAATTTAGCATGGATTTGTTGAAGATGCTATCCTTCTGGGCCAAGGACCTGAACAGACATCTCTCAGAGGAGGACATACAATCAATCAATAAGTACATGAAAAAATGCTCACCATCTCTAGCAGTCAGAGAAATGCAAATTAAAACCACCCTAAGCTACCATCTCACTCCAGTAAGATTGGCAGCCATTATGAAGTCAAACAACAACAAGTGCTGGCGAGGATGTGGGGAAAAGGGTACACTTGTTCATTGTTGGTGGGACTGCAAATTGGTGCAGCCAATCTGGAAAGCAGTATGGAGATTTCTTGGAAAGCTGGGAATGGAACCACCATTTGACCCAGCTATTCCCCTTCTCGATCTATTCCCTAAAGACCTAAAAAGAGCATGCTACAGGGACACTGCTACATCGATGTTCATAGCAGCACAATTCACAATAGCAAGACTGTGGAACCAACCTAGATGCCCTTCAATAGACGAATGGATAAAAAAAAATGTGGCATTTATACACAATGGAGTATTACTCTGCATTAAAAAATGACAAAATCATAGAATTTGGATGGAATTGGATGGCATTAGAGCAGATTATGCTAAGTGAAGCCAGCCAATCCCTAATGTCATCTTTGATATAAGGAGAGTAACTAAGAACAGAGTAGGGACGAAGAGCATGAGAAGAAGATTAACATTAAACAGGGATGAGAGGTGGGAGGGAAAGGGAGGGAGAAGGGAAATTGCATGGAAATGGAAGGAGACCCTCAGGGTTATACAAAATTACATACAAGAGGAAGCGAGGGGAAAGAGAAAAATAATACAAGGGGGAGATATGAACTGCAGTAGAGGGGGTAGAGAGAGAAGAGGGGAGGAGAGGGGAGGGGAGGGGGGATAGTAAAGGATAGGAAAGGCAGCAGAATACAACAGACACTAGTATGGCAATATATAAATCAATGGAAGTGTAACTGATGTGATTCTGCAATCTGTATACGGGGTAAAAATGGGAGTTCATAACCCACTTGAATCAAAGTGTGAAATATGATATATCAAGAACTATGTAATGTTTTGAATAACCAACAATAAAAAAAAAAGAAAAAAAGAATTTAGCATGGACGTTATCTTTGACAGTCCCTAAATTCTATAAATCCTTGGACCAAGGCCACTTGGACTTTGCCAGTGGTTCCTTGAGAGACAGTGTGTCTAAAGCATTTTACTTTCTATCCTTCTCTTCAGGAACTAGGACACAGGCACAAGCACATTCCCTGATCTTGTGGAGCTTAGAATTCAGAGGGAAAGAAAATATTATGCACCAATTCTCAGGAAATACATAAGTGTCAGTTTGTTAAGCTCCTGAAAAAAGATTCTGTTTTCATGAGAGTGTAAATGGGCATCTTAGTCAATTTTCTGTGGCTATAACAGAATATTTAAGACTGCTGGGAAATTCTTAAAGAAAAGAGGTTTATGTAGCTCATGGTTCTGGAAGCAGGAAACTTCAAAATTGGGAGTCCACATCTAGCAAGGGCCTGGTGTTACATTTTGAATGTCACATGGTATCACACACCAGGACAGTGTTTAAAAGTTGCAAGAGTAAACACATGTGGAAGGGACAATACAGGGGTAACCCTGCTCTATAATAACCCACTCTGGTAGCAAACAGTTTAGTCTCGTGAGAACAAGACCTTGCTGAGAGGGCATTAATCTGTTCATAGTCTTCACTCCAGGATCATCATGAGACAATGTTTTCAGAAGATCAATAATGATGTTTTTTTTTTTTTTTATAAATTTAAAACTTTAAAACCACTTCTTTGAAGATAATTTTTTAAAAATTACATTTAACAATGCCACAAAATTTTCACTTCATTAGGGTTGATCTAAAAATATCCTAGGGAGCTGTGTCCATTAGACATTCAATCCAACTGTTCATCACAGAAAACCCCAACAGCAGTAAGAGCCTACACTGGGGGGTTTCTTTTTTGCACAAGTTTAGAACCAACCAATGGCTGGTTGTGTGGTAGGTAGCTCCAGAGCTCTTTGATTCTCTCAGCTGTTTTCTCATGGCTGCACGGTGGCTGTGTTGACTCTAGTGCTAGTCGCCTCTTGTCCTTCCAAGCAGGGACAGTAAGAGCCATGTGTGTATCCGGAGAGCAGAACCTAGAACTCACCTGCAGACGTCCTGTAAACTATCTGTCAGAACAGTGTCACATGGCCATTCCAAGTTGCCAGAGAAGATGGGGAAGGGTTTTAGTCTTGGATTTTTTTAAAGCTGGAAATTAAAACTGGAGTCTGTTAATAAGGAAATGGAGGAGGATGGATTATGGATAGGTAATTAATGGTCGTTAAGACCAAAGATTAGTTAGCCTACTTTGTGAGCGGAAACACTTTTTTTTCTACACCTACTCAAAGGACTTAGTTACTTGTTTTCAAAGAATCTTGACTTTGGGGCATGTGTTTATCGACCTCTGTGACCCTCACAGTCTGTTGCAATGTTAAACAGACTTAAACCAAAATGAATCTTGTCCTTATGATAACACAGATTTGTTTCCTTTCAGATTGTGTCTTGTCTTGTTCCATAAAATTGGAGCATCTGCTCTGTTACATTCTCCTGTTAAAAGGCACACAGTCATGTGTTGGTTTCTGTAGTCTGTGCGCTGTAGCTTGGGGGTGAAAGAAAACCAAGAAGTAAACTGTCTAAATGATTTAATCAATCCAAGACGCAGGCCATTTTCAGATCATCTACTGTACTTGTAATTGTAAAATTCTAGATCAGCTTTGCTTGTAGTATTTTCTGAAACCTTTGAACATCCTCCCGGATTCAACTCAAAGAACCAAAGAAATGATTGGGTATGAGTGGAAGGAGGCATTAAGGAAGCACAGCAGGAACAAGCCTCGGGAACACCGCGGCTTACCTCCCCATGTCCTCATGTCTGATTTCAGTCATGTTGGTACAGTTCTGTGTGGGTTCTGGTACATTCTGTGCTGACAGTGCCCCCTAAGCACGTATTCACATATGGTAGCCGGTCTTCAGGATGGCCCCAGTTGGTCCCAATTGTCTCCACTCTCTGGTGTACTCATTCTTTATTTTTTTAAATTTACATGAGACAGAGGAACTCATTACAATTCTTATTACATATATAGAGCACAATTTTTCATATCTCTGGTTATATACATATTATATTCACATCAATTGTGTCTTCATACATGTACTTTGGATAATAATGATCATCACATTCCACCATCATTAATTACCCCATGCCCCTTCCCTTCCCCTCCCACCCCTCTGCCCTATCTAGAGTTCCTCTATTCCTCCCATGTTCCCCCTCCCTACCCCACTTTGAATCAGCCTCCTTATATCAAAGAAAACATTCAGCATTTGGTTTTTTGGGATTGGCTAACTTCACTTTGCATCATCATCTCTACTCCATCCATTTACCTGCAAATGCCATGATTTTATTCTCTTTTATTGCTGAGTAATATTCCATTGTGTATATACGCCACTTTTTTTTTAATCCTTTCATGTATTGAAGGGCATCTAGGTTGGCTCCAAGTTTAGCTATTGTGAATTGTGCTGCTATAAACATTGATGTGGCTGTGTCCCTGTAGTATGCTGTTTTTAAGTCCTTTGAGTATAGACCGAGGAGAGGGATAGCTGGGTGGTGTACTCATTCTTATGTAATCCCTTCCTCCAGTGTATCAGGGTTGATCTGTGTGACCAATAGCATAAATACTATTGGATAGTTATAAAAAACTTTGTGGCATCAGTCTTGCTCATCTCCCCTCACCCCCTCCACATGCTACATCATTTTTTTCTGGGAGAAGTTAACATCTAGAAGTGCATGCAGCAAGGATACTTTAGAAACCCTATAGAATGACCCATGTGATGGTAAATAAGGGCCACTGCCAATAGCCTGGGAGGAACCAATGTTTTCTGCATCAGCCATATGTGCAAGGACTATCTTGGAAGTCAAGATCTGCACCTTGGCTAGGTCCATCCTGAGCCAGTTTTGTAGCCGCTCCTACATTCTTTTTTTAAAAAATTTATTAATTCTAATTTGTTATCCATGACAGCATAATGCAGCTCAGTTCATAGTACATATATAGAGCGCAATTTTTCATGTCTAGAGTCACACCATTTGTGTCTTCATACATGTTCTTGAGGTAACGATGTCCATCTCATTCCACTGTCTTTCCTACCCGCCACCCGCTCCCTTCCCCTCTTCCCCTTTGTCCTATCTATCTAAAGTTCCTCCATTCCTCCCATACTCCCACCCCACCCCCACCCCCATTATGGATCAGCCTCATTTGACTCATAGCAACTCTGTGTGTTTGTCAACATTTTGTCATTGTGACAAAATACCTGAGAAAAATAACTTAAAGAGGAAAGATTTATTTTGACTCACAATTTCAAAAGTTTCATTCCATTGTTATTGTTTCTGGGTCTGCTGTGAGGTGGTACTTACTCCCTGGAAACCAAGAAGGAAAGAGAGAGAAGGAGCCACGGACAAGTTACAGTCCCCAAGGGCACACCCCTAAGGACCCTCTCCCTACAACTAGGTTCCATCTCCTATGGTTTCCACTACCTCCTAAATAGTCCAGTCAGCCATGAATCCATCTTTGGTTTAATCCATTGATGAGGCCCTCATGAATCAACCACTTCCCCAAAGCCCACCTCTGAAGATTGCTGCACTGGGGACAAACCTTCAACACCTGGATCTTTGGAGAACATTTTAGATCTAAACCATTCAGTATCAAATAATAAAATATTTATGGTTTTAAGCCATAAAATTTTGGGTGATTTATTCTATAACAAAGAAAACTGATAACATCACATGTTTTTGTTTTCTACCCTGAAGCACTACAGATTCTGAAAAGGGTTGGATTGTTCCAGGCATTTGCATGGATCAGGAAGTTAATGCTACTGAGGATGGGAAGGAGCTGATGGCCTCCTGAACCTGCTCCCTCTGTCTCAGTAGGGCAGTTCCAAAAGACATTAAATGAGCTTCTCAGGTGGCCCCAGCAGAATCAATCCCCTATCCCTACAGTAGTATTTTCCCCTTTTGCTATCTTACTCTTTTTCCTCCTCTCCAGAGTCACCTCCCAAATAATCTACCACACACACACATCCTGGTATCAGCTCTTCCTTCAGGGAATCCAAGCTAACACAATAATAGTGTGAATAAATACCACATGCTTGCAGGGAGTGTGTGAGAGCAGCGCGTGGGCCTATACGGAAGAGACAAAACAGGGTAACACTGCTTTATAACAACCTGCTCTTGGAGTAAACAGTCTAGACCTTTGAGAATGCAAGAACTCAATTGCTCCTGAGTCAGGGCATGAATCTCTACCCAAACACCTCCCACCCAACTCTGCCTCATTGAAAAACTTTCAACATGAGCTTTGATGGGGACAAATCATAGCACTGAGTTGTTTGGTTCACCTGGAAAAGTCAGCCAAAGCCTCTGCAAGGAACTGTCAGGTAAATTGGGGGTAGACACTTCTCATTCTAAATGAGAATGTAAACATTTGGCTTCCTGGTTGAGAACAACAGGCTTAGCCTAGCTTAAGTGGAATGTACAAATAAGTTTATTTTATTGGAGGACTTCTTGAATAGCCTAATGTTAAATCTTTTTTTTTTTTTCCCCTTTCTTTTAAAAGAAAATGTGAGCATTTTCCACAGTGTTGGCTTTGCAAATTTCCTAATTAGACATCCACATATCAAGGGCTCTTCTAAGCCCTTTCTCTTGGCATTAATAAAGAATAAAATAGCTACTGAGAAAAAATAAAAGGTAAATATTGCATTCTTCATTCTTCAAAAAAAGAAAGCTTATTCTCAAACAAGCCTGACAGCTAACTAAGTTCAGGTGCTTTGGTGTTAACAAAGGGAGTGTCCCCACCTGCTAGACTGCACTGGGGTCAGCTGGAATAGAGGGCTCCTTGGAAAGGCATTTTCCTAAGGATGAAGAACTCAAACTTCTTTAATTAAGTAAGGTTATCATTCTTGTGTCTCGGCCCCACCGCCCATATAATAGTTATGTATGATGTATGTTTATTTTTTTAGTTGTAGATGGACACAATACCTTTGTTTTATTTATTGATTTTTATGTGGTGCTGAGAATTGAACCCAGTGCCTCACACATGCTAGGCAAGCGCTTCACCACTGAGCTACAACCCCAGCCCCATGTGTCTATTTTTGATGAAAACAATTATTATCATGCACTAGGTTTGCTTTGTCTTATATAAAAGAGTTTTCTTGCATTAATCTAATTTTATTAACTACCAGAAAGAAATCTAAAGAGGTACTTTAAAGTAAGTTGACATAAAAAAAAATTAAGGGAAGTATAATCATGGGTTCCTTTGGCTACGACACCATTCTATGACCCCTGAGAGGTGGTCCACAGGGGAGGGCAAGAAGCTTCAGTCCAAGTCCCTTTCCAACAGACTCAAACCCAGGCTTATACAGCATCCCTTTACTTTTAGTAGCCCCCAATCCACCTTATATGTTCAGAACTGTAGTGAAGATAGAAGTTATTCTAGATAGAGAGAAAATTTTACCCTAAATCTGATTTTTGACACTAGGATTACAGGATGAGAAAAAAATCAACTGAAATGGGAACACAACAGAGCATGGTAAACAACTGGAGTTCACAGGAATTGAAAACAAATGAAGGGCTACAGGCCATTCATTCAACAGGTAGATTGGCTACTAGGTGATCAGTGCTGTTCTGGATTTGTGATGATGATGAAATCTCAGACCCTGTCCTTAAGGAGTTCAGCCCAGGGAGAAATATGACTATAACAAATAAAACAAATGATATTCCAAGTTTTTGAAATGTTACCAGGGGAAATCTGCACACAAGGACCCTTGATAAAGACAGAGATGGATACAACCATGACAGTGACCATAATTCCTATTCCAGCCCCTTCTTGATTTCTAAAATAACTTTACAAGATAATGCAGTTGAAAGATTCTCTGAATAGTGCCTGACAAGTGTTTATTCTCCACCAAGCCAAGTGTACAGAATGGCTCCAGGTCCCCAATTCTGAGTCAGTCCTTTTCCCTCATGACTCAAAAGCCTACTTTCCTAGGACTTGCCCTCATCTCCTGAGGCTTCCCTCCTTGGCTAGCAGGTGGCCACTTGTTGTGCCTTTTTTCTGTGTACCCCAAGTGGCTCTTAGTTAGCTTTTGCACTACTGTAACCAAGAGACCTGACAAGAACAATTTTAGAGGAGGAAAGTGTATTTGGGACTCACAGTTTGAGAAGTCTCAGTCCATAGATGGCTGGCTCCATTGCTCTGGGCCTGAGGTGAGGCAGAACATTAAGATAAGGGTGTACTGAGGAAAGCAGTTCAGGACATGACAATCAGGAAGAGCAGATATATATATATATATATATATATATATATATATATATATATATATATATATACACACATACACACACACATACATACACACACACACATACATACACCAAAGACATGCCTCAATGACCCATTTGCTCCAGCCATACCCTTTCTGCCCACAGGTACCACCAAGTTAATCCCTATCAGTGGATTAATGCACTGATTAAGTTAAGGCTCTTATAACCCCATAATTTTACCTCAAACCTTTTTTGCATTATCTCTCACATTGCCTCACACATGAGGTTTTAGGGAACACCTCATATCTAAGCCATAACACTTTGTATGTCCAAATTTCCTCTTCTTATAAGGATACCAGTCAATTTGGATTAGGCTTCCTGTTACCATAATCACCTTTTTGCAGGAACAATCTCCAAAGCAGTCCCATTCTGAGGCACTGGGATTAGGACTAATTTGGAGGGAACCCAGTTCAGCCCATGACAGAAGAAGTCACCACTGAGTAAGTTTATAACTTCCCAAGTGTTCTTTTCTGAAGAACAGCATCATTTTTAAATACTGGTGTGCTTACTAAAAAGCAATTGTTTTCATCAGTGGGCAAATGGATAAACAAAATGTGGTAAATATATACAATGGGATATGATTCAGCCTTTTAAAGAATTGAAATTCTAATGCATGCTGCATGTCAGTCAGCTCTCCATTGTTTTACTAAAATACCCAACACAATCAATTTATAAGGAGGACTTATTTTGGATTATTGCTTCAGAGGTTTCAGTCCATCGGCAATTGGCCGTGTTACATTTGGGCCTGTGGTGAGGCTGTATATCATGGCAGAGAATGCAAGGTGCTTACCTTATAGCAGTCAGGAAGCAAAAGAGACGCAGAAGAGGGGCGAAGTCCCAACATCCCTTCACCAATACAGACCCAATGACCTAACATCCCTCTGTTAGGGTCCCTCTCCTAAAAGTTCCACCCTCCTCCCAATAGCATCACAGGCTAGCAACCAATCTTTCAACACATGACCTTTGAAGCACATATAAGATCCAAACCATAACATTCTATGACATGGAAAAATGTCCAAGACATCATGCCCGATGAAACAAGCCACTCCCAAAATGACAAATATCGTATGATTCCACTTGTATAAGATACCTAGCAGAGTCAAATGCATTCAGAAAGAAGGTAGAACAATGGTTATCGGGGCCTGCAGGGAGGAGAGAGTTGTTTAATGGGTAGAGTTTCTGTATGGGAAGATGCAAACATTCTGGTGCTATATAGTGGTGAAGATGGGAACTGCATTTCATGCCACTGAACCATACACTTAAAATGGGTAAAATAGTAAATTTTATGATATTGTATATATTTGACCAAAATTTTTAAATTCAAGGTAATTACTCTGTAGTTGTCAAGAAATAAAAGCCTAAGTCTTCCAGTTAATGTGGCTTAAAATGGCCTCTCTATTGAAGCAAAAAATAAACAGATATACCTAGGGATATAGAGAGCCCAGGAACCCAGGAAAGTTGGATAGTTACAATTTCCAATGCAGTGTCTTAATTATTTGACAACAGTAATATCTCTATAATAACCTGCAATAGCAAGTCAGGAGTCCCTATTTCTACCTAAATAGTGCTGTTATGGTCCACAGGAGCCTTCCTACCAAGAGTATGCCATGTCCTGTGGTGAGAGTATGAGGTAGTTGCCCATTCCCAGGATTGAGTCTTAATTAAACCATAAAGCAAATTGGGTCCAATTCTAGATTCCCTTCCTGTGCTCCTTCTCCTATTAAGACTCTCTGTACAGAAATCCAGAAACATATAACCAAAATTATTCATATTTTCATCTCTTGCTCCATCTTATCAAAGCTTGCAGTGATCAAAATAGAAGTTTTCTGAGAAGTTGTGGACCAGGAAAACTGTCTATTATATAACATATGGTGATTTGTAAGAGAATAAACTGAGAAAATGTGTTGATTTCATCCACCATTTAAAAAAGAACAAAATTTGTACTAAGATGTGAATGGCTAGAGAGTTTACTGGCAGGAGGAGGCAAAGGTCAGTAGCTTTCTTCTTGTGCTTGGCCCTCTGGAGCCAGTGCATCAATTTTCTTTTGCAAGACTGAGGTCAGAGAGGAGTTTTATTAGAGCTTGGCAGTTCTCAGTTCCTAACTCTTAACCACAATCAACCAACCCTACACAAATGCCACTAGAGAGTGACAGTGCTTCTGTTGGCCTTATGCTTGTGCAAGATAAGGCTTTTCAATGGTATTATTATTCTTTCATATATGGAGAAATATAATCAGACTCTTGATTTGTCTTCCCTAGACTTGTTTTGAAATAAATGAAAAAACTGTACCAAATGGCATTCCACTGACATAATAGCTTAAACCAAAGTTGCGCTAGTAAATAAATGATTCTAACCTTGTGAAAATATTTGTGAAAGTTTCTTCCACTTACAAGGGGCTCTTTTTCTCAAATTAAATTCTCTATAAAGTGATTCTTCTTTAACTTTCCTGAAAGAAGTCTAGTTTCTAAAAGTGTCAGAAGACATTGCAAATACAACAACTCCATCTCAAAGATGTTCTCATGGCACCCGACCCTGAAGACAGCACCAGGCTTCACTTTATGGTCTATGCAAAATAATGAATGTCAAGTCATATATTCAAAAACATAAAGCTATCCTTAGGCAGTAATAAGGGCATCACCTGGTTCTCTCCCTTTTACTACCACCTCATTTTCATTAATACTAATTTACTATCTATATCTAATTGTTTGTTGCTATCAAAACTACTGAATTGTGGAGCCATATTGCATTTTTAACCTTTCCCACATCAGAAGTTTCACCCAGAATCTGAGTCTGATGAGTGAAGAATGACAGTTGGGTCTGGTCCTGGTGAGCATTTGAGTTTCTCTGATGTTGAAATCTTGAGCCTGGGAGGAAATTCCTCAGAGGTAAAATTAATGCAGGGTCCTTCTATGAGAAAGAAAATGTCTCTTCTACACACCAGATTTCTCAAACAAAAAGAAAAAATGCCTTCTTGCTGTTCTACTGCTTTTCTGTCCTCTGCTGCTCAATATTGATCGGACTCTAGCCTAGGAGTGAGGAACTCTTAACAGCATTGGAGCCAGATGGGCCAGCCACTTACAATGGTGTGGTTGGGCAGTTTCTGAACCTTCCTAAGCCTGTTTAATCATCCATAAAATAGGCTGTTGTGAGGAGTAAATAAGATAATTATAAAGCATGAAGCAAGTGGCATTACTCCTGCTTGTTATTAGCAGTACAGAGGGTCTGCAGAGACTCTCCATTTGGGTGTCAGCAAAGAATTACCTGGGCCTGCAGCCTGCAGATCCCTGGGGTCATCACCTAGGTTGAGAACTCCAGCTTTCCCACAGCAACTAGCAGCGACTCCCTTAGCCAGGAAGAAGGAGTGGTGCTGAGAGGAACAAGAACCTCAAGTCTTTCTCCACAACTCAATCCATCTCTCTCTTTCTCTCTCTCAAGAACAAGGGCCATGGTGAAGGAACCCATATATTTCAGTGGCAATTCCAAGAATCAGTGGGAAGTAGTTGGAAATTTACTAATCCCTGAACTAGGAGAAGCCATCTAAGGCCACCAAAGGCTCGCACAGATCACTGTGGTCCTGCTCAGGTAGCTTCAGATGAAATGCCTCAGGGAAAGGAGTTCCTATCTAACTGCATCGGGTGAAATTCCCCTTTGATGCACACACTAAATAAAAGGCTGACTCATAATGATCAAGGTAAACGTAGTTATCGCTTGGATCTATCTAGAAGACCATTTCACGTTCTCCTCCATAATTTCATCTTGATCAGTGTGAGTTTCAAGCTAGTTGCATCAGGGCAGGAGGCGGAGGGGGCCTCTGGTGCGGGTCGCTCGGGTGGCACAAGGGATGCCCGGGACAGGGAGGGGATGGAGACCGCGCAGAGCCCGGGGCTGTGAAAGAGCAGCGGCTGCCGGCCGCCCCGCGCCCCGGCTCGGCGGCCCCCGCCGCCCCACACACGCGGGATCACAGGGGAGCTGACGTTTCATTTACCGACTGAGCGACTCTGAAAAAGGCCCCTGTGCCCAATTACCGCGGCGCGCCGTCTGCTCGGCGGCGGGCGCGGGCGCCCTGCGCTCGGCTGGGCCGGGGAGGCTTTCAAGGGAGCCGCTGGGAGCGGGATTCTTGTGTGAAAAACAACCGCCACAATGCCCGAGTCGTCACCTCGTCACCCCTGACGACATGGGAATGCCGCGGCCGCCGGGGCAGCCCTCGGAGGGCTCGCCCCCGCTCCGCCCGCGGGCCCCAGGCCGCTGCGAAAGGACGCTTGTCTTCCCGGGACCCCAAGTTCAAGCGCCCATCATTTCTCAGGACCTTTTCCTGCCTTTATGCGCTCTCCTCTCTCTTTTTCTTTCTCTTCTTGTAGGGATGTGCCAGAGGCATTTGAGAATACAAAAAAAAAAAAAAAAAAAAATCACAAATGAGGCTTGGTTTTCTCTTTGGCGGCCCCTGGACGTGCCACTAAGCGGTCCCCAGGCGAGGTGGCGGTTTCCTCCCACACCCCCCTCAGCGACCTCACAAGAGCCCCAGCTGGCTTCCTGGCCACCGTTTGGCTTCCTGGCAGGCTGGGCTCAGACCGCCTACTCTGCCTTGGGGTCAGAGTGAGCTCTCCCCAGTTAGGGACAATATCTGAATCTCCAGCTTCATTGGTACTTAACGTTTTGGTATCGACTAGGAATACCTGCTTTCCGCCAGTCCCTGCACGTAGGTAGGCAGGAGGCACCTACCTAATCGGCAGATCGGTTAACCTGCTTGCCAGACACCTGACAGGAAGGTGGCGTGGTTGAGTGAAAGGGACAATGGCCTGTGCGTCAGGAGCCCTGGGTTATGTTTCCACCTCTACCGGAGACTTAACCACCTCTGCTGGCCCAGCCTCACTTTCTCCATTGAGAGAGCCTGGATAAAGGCTCTTTGAGAAAGCCCCATTGAGGATTAGTGAGATAGCATCTGTGTGGAGCTCTGCGGTCTTGAAGGAAAACGCTGTGTAAATACAACGTGCTGAAATCACCCTTCTCCTTGCTATTAATCTTGCCTTCCCTTCCTTGTCTGTTTTGGTGACATTATATAACCCTGTGTGTGCATGCGTGTGCCTGTGGGTATGCGTGTGCGTTTGGGGAGATGGGATGGGATTTGAGTTCAGAATAAAAGCCAAGCCCTTAAAAACTGTGAAAGCCAGGAAAATTCCAGTCTGGAAAACCCCTAAAACTTGACAGGTGAAAGCAATGTGTCCATTTCAACTCAGCTTCTCCGATCTCACTCCCCCAGCCCACCCCGCCCGTGCTGCATTAAAACCCATTATATCTAGCAGGAAACTATAAAAACATAAATTAAGCAAAAAATTGGATTCTAACTTTCAGAAGACACCACTGAATGACCAGGGCAGCAAAATGAGATTTAAAGTTGTTCTTTTTTGCTTACTTAACCATATCCATTTTTCTTTTCTTTTAGAAATTGTAAGAAACTTGAATAAGAGAGAAATAATTGCAGAAAGTGAAGTTAACAGTTCCCAGGACACTGCCTTGTTCCTTGTGGACAACAAGGGGTTTATTAGTGATATGTCCAGTGCAGAGAGAGTAGTATGGGCTGAGTACAGGGAGACCTTCTGATCCAGGTAGCTACACAGGCTAGAATCAGGTTCAGGGCTTGCAACAGTTTCCACCTTCTCCCACTCTATTACCTGGTGTCCTCACCCACCCAACTGCCTGAAGTTCCCATAGCAGAGTGGCCTGGGGCAAGGTAGAAACTTCTGGACTGATATGCTGTTATATTCCTCTTCAGGGGCCTTTTAAAACTGCTTGCATTTTTTAAAGATAGCCTAATAAATATATTAATCATAGACTCTGCTCTTCTTCTAATAAGTTGTTTTTTTTTTTTTTTTTTTTTTTTTAATAAACCTTTGTAGTTAGGCATAGTGACGCACACCTGTAATCCCAGCAACTCAGGAGGCTGAGGCAGGATTATCACAAGTGCAAAGCCAGCCTGGGCAATTTAGTGAGACCCTGTCTCAAAACAAAAAATAAAAGGGTATAGGACCAGAGGCCATGGCACACACCTGTAATCCCAGGGACTTGGGAGGTTGAAACAAGAGGATTGCACGTTAAAGACCAACTTCAGCAATTTTGAAGGCCCTAAGGACTTAGCAAGACCCTGTCTCAAAACAAAACATTTTTAAAAAAAAAAAAAAAAAGAAAAAGAAAAGAAAAAAAGGGGGAGGGGCTGGGGATACAGCTCAGTACTTAAGTGCTGTGGATTCAATCCCTGGTACCAAAACAAAAGGTAAGTATGGGGAGGTAGCTCAGTGATAGAGTGCATGTACAAGGACCCTGGGTTCAATCCCAGTACCATGAAACAAATCAGAAAAAAAAAAAAGAATAAGAAAAAAGAAATCCACAAAACATTATGTTCTAAGGATTTAGACTGCCAATTTGTAGGCAATATTTTGCTTTTCTAAAAATCAAGCCAATTTAATGCCTTTTATATATCAAGTGGAATTATAGACATTTTGAAAGGTCCACATATTTGTAGTAACTCATTTTCAAAAAGTCTAAACTGACTGGATGCAGTGGTGCACACCTGTAATCCCAGCAACTGGGGAGATTAAAGCAGGAGGATCTCAAGTTCAAGGCTAGCCTCATCAATTTAGTGAGACATTATCTCAAAGTAAATAACTAAATAAAAGTGTTGGGAATGTAGCTCAGTGGTAGGGTACCTCTGGGTTCCATCCTGAGTACCACCAATGAATAGATGGATGGATGGATGGATGGATAGATAGATAGATAGATAGATAGATAGACAGATAGATAGATAGATAAAATAAAAACAGTCATAGGGAGACTTTGCATTAGCAGACTGTCTCTTCAGCATGAAAGGTCTGGAGGTCATCAATATATTGCAGTATAGATGATAACTATAAATTTGTTAAAACAAGGTAAAATTATGCTTATTGCACTCCATTTAGAGTGGCAGGGAAATAGTAATATATTTTTTTATAAAGTTCCCATTTAAAATGGGAATTTTTAGCACTTAGGGGGATAGGCTTTAGTTGGCTGTGAAATATTTAAGTAAAATTCCTCATTCCTCAAGAATGTTAGTTAAATGAAACATTTTAATGAGGAAACACTAGTAGTTTTACACATTATTCTAATGCATGATTTCCAGTTAAACCTCAGACTACAAGGGGTGATTGATTCAGTGCTGATTACAGGAAAGATTATTATCCATGAAATAATTTAGCTCACATCCTCTTTTCCTCTGATTTCCATCCCTGAAGAGTCAAGGCCTAGTTTTTTTTTTTAAGTTTGTGAAGTTCCCATCCATAGAAGTTGGCTAAGGACCATGAGTTCTAGGCATGTCAGACTTGGGTTACCACATTGTCTGTGTATGTCATCAAGAATTGGGAGGCAGTTTGATAAAATTACCAAAAATACCTGGGAAACACAAATTAAGAACTAGCCACAAGGATTCCATGGAAAGTTATGCTGGAGTTACACAACACACACCAGACCACGATTGCAGGTCCAACAAATGTGAAAACGGATATCTGGGTTTCTCTAGAGAACACAAAAATAGGAAACAAGGCTAGAAGAATTTGCTTATTCCTAAGCCATACAACAAGGAAAAGAACTTATGTGAATGGCAATAGCTGTAGAAATGAAGCTAAATTCTGAAATTAAGATTTTATTTGGCATAGCTCAGTTGCAAGGATAACTGATGGAAGTTTCCAAAGTCCATTCTAATATTTGAATTTGCAGAAACCTGGAAAACTTTTCACCTGAGATAAATAAATTTTTAAAAAAAGTCCATACCTCCATACCTTGCCTCAGGTATAATTATCACAAGTTACATTAATAGAGTTGGTAATGCCAAGACTTTCCTTGCTTTAATAATGGGTAGCACACCTGTCATTCCAGCTGCTTGGGAGGCTGACAGGAGGATTTTTAGTCTGAAGCCAGCCTCAGCAATTTAATGAGGCCCTAAGTAATTTAGTGAGATCCTGTCTCAAAATAAAAAGGGTTGGAGATGTGACTCAGTGGCAAATTACCCCTGGGTTAAATTCCCAGTACCAAAAAGCAAACAAACACACAAAAAAAGAAAGGATAATGCAAATCACAATATGCAATATGTGATCAATTTACAAAGAATTTTGTGTTTCCTCTCTGTTTTGTGATGTCAATTTCAAAATATACTCAGAATATCTTATTCTCCCAGTAACTACCTTTAAGACTCTTTCTCTGCACTGCTAACTGGGGGTATCACATTTGTTAAACACCCACCCTCTTCTAGATGCTGACCTAAGTTAATACAGTAATCCAATTATCTTCTTTTTCTAAATGAGGAAGTTAAAAGCTTAGAGAGATAAGCTATCTTGCCCTAGGACTCATAAGTGGTAAAAAAGATGGAGTTAGCCTTCAAATCCAGGTCCATATTTTTCTAAAGTGAGTACTCATTCCACACACTATCCCAGAGGAAGGAAATTGTATTAAGATGGCTGACTCCAAGGTCTAGATGTGTATAGAAGTCTCTAGGCATCTATACATTTATGTAATATATTTTAAGATTTTGAATATAAACAGTGTTAGAAATTTAGAATTTTTTTCTTTTTAAATGAAATGTCCAAACATTTCAAAGTTTCTATCTCTGCCAATCTAGAAATTGAGTTGAGTGTCTGCATCTCACTTATTATTGTTAAGTTGCCTCAAATACAGTCAGAGCTGCCTGATGAACTTAAGTTAAGAACATGATTGTGTTCTTTCTGCAACTCAAAGAGAAGGATTCGTCCTATTATTGAACAAAGAACTGGTATTGTGTTCTGATACAGAAAAGGGATTTAAAGTCTTTTGTAGTTGTGTACTTTCTATCCTTTGTTTGGTGAGTTGAGAAATTCTGAGAGGTACAATAAGGTAATAACATAAAGTTTAGGTTTGTGAAAAAGGAAATTATGAAGCACTTAACCCTGGTATCACATTTCCCCTTTTAAAAAAGAAATCTACATTCCCCATCATTTCTTTTCGGATAGTAGTGTTTGTTCTTCAAATGACCTAACATTTTAACTATTTATACTTCAAAAATAATAAAGACTACCATTCACTTCCCAACTTTTTTTCCAGCCAGTGTGTGGTGGGGTTAGATTAGGGGGTGCAGTTAGAAAATTTCCGACTTGGCTGTGGCTCTCAGCAGAAAATTGCCTAAAATTTTTATTTAATATAATTTAATATAAATATAATAATATAAAATTTTATAGTATGAAACTTCAAGAGTGAGGCATGAACACATACACACAAAATAAATCTGAAAACTCCTCATTTGAAATAAGAGAACTTCTGATTCAACTTGCCTCTGGGCTACAGGTTTCCATGTACTTTACAAAGAATCCAGCCAAGGGTTGATGCATTGTCCTGTTTATATCTTTCTAAGTAAGAGTGAACAGTGTCTTAATTGCCAGGATAAGATAAATTGCATATTTTGATGTTCAAATCTGCATCTTGTATTTGATTATTCCAGAACTGCTTTACTTTAGGAAATACGAGTGAGGGAATCAAGTAATGGCCCCTCTTTATTCCTCCTGTTTTTCCTTCCAAGAGTAAAAGAAAGAAGATAGAATAAGAATATAGGGTCTTATGATCCCTATAGACAATTTTGTAGCCAGTCCTGATGTGCCTTTCTAGAAAAATGTAGACAAGGAACTGCCAAGTACAAATATTGCTGGCTTTAGAGCAGAAGGGTCCCTCTATGCTTGCCTGTTCAAGCGTGTGAATGTTAGGGAGTTGAAGTACATAATTTAGAAGTAGATTCTAGACATGCATGCATGTTCTCACTGCTTGATTCCCCTGCTTCTTAAAGTCAGAGTCCCCCGGACACAGTCCTTCCTTTTATTATCTTCTCTCATCTCTACTCACTGGTATGGTCTCATGACTTTAATCCCAACTTTAAATTTCTAGACAGAATCTTTCCAGAACTAGACTGAATCTTTCCAATATATATATATTTCCAAAATGCTACACAATCTGGAATTTTTTTGAACACCAGTGGGACTCCACAAATGGAAAATTTCATACCCGTTCTCATGTGACAGGTTGCAGTCAAAATGCAGGTGCACTGAAAATATTGTACAAAATTACCTTCAACTTGTGTGCATAAGGTACATATGAAACAAATAAGTTTTGTGTTCAGACTTGGATCCCATTCCCAAGATATCTCTTTAGGTTTATGCAAATATTCCAAAATCAGAGACACTTCCAGTCTCAAACATTTCAGATGAGGGATATTCAATCTATATGACCATCATCTATTCCATTGGGATGTCCAGTCAGGAATGAAGAACTTAATATCACTGAGCATGGTGGCACATACCTGTGAACCCAGCAACTCAGGAGGCCAAGGTAGGAGGATGGCAAGTTCAAGGCCAGCCTCAGCAAATTAGTGAGGCCCTAAGCAACTCACTGAGACCCTGTTTCAAAATAAAATACAAAAGGGCTAAGAATGTGGCTCAGTGGTTAAGTGTCCCTGAGTTCCATCCCTGATTAAAAAAAGAAAGAAACAAAGAAATAAACAAACAAACAAAACTAACTTATTAGCTCCTTTTGATGCCCTTTACCTCCAACTTCTCACAGCCTTCTGCCCGACTCCTTTTGGCCAGCTGTTTAAGCTAAAGAGCATGCAATCAGCATTGATCCCTCCCTTTCAAGTACACCCCTTTTCTCATCTTGCAAAAAATCCTTTTGGCTCACCTTCAAAACAGAACCAGCATCTAGCTACCTCTCCCCACCAGCACTTCATGGAAGTTATGTAATTGCTCTCAACGATCTTTCTCAAAATTATCCAGTTTACTCAAAAAGATCTCTTAGATTAAATTTGTTTAGAGATGAGATTCTTCTAGAAAAACTGATTATGACACATTTTTGCCAGAGTCTGGCACTGAAACACTCTGTAGAAACCCCTGTCAACAGCCATTCAACAGGCACTTGCTAAGTGTTTATTAGGTGCTTTGGGGCATATAGAAAAGAAAATATACCTTGCCCTTCAAGGAGCTTATTTTCAGTAGGATTATTAATATCTATAATGCTACATGAGGGAGATAAGTAACAAATAAATCGTATCAACACATAGCTCTTAGGGTAGTGTGAATTGAGAAAATACTTCCAATAGCAGTGGTCAAGAAAAACTTTATGAAAGAGCAGACATTTGTGTGGACCTTGAAGCATGGTTAGGATTTGACAGGTGGAGATAGATATTGGGATGCAGGCAAGCTATTAGCCAAATCTGTGAGAGCTTACCTTCTCTAGAGGAGCTTTCTTTGGTTGAGAAGAAAGAGTAATTTTGTTTTGTTTCAGCCATTTTTTGCTTTACCCTAAAGTTTGAAAAGGGATTATCTTTATTGAAAAGAAATCTCTTCAGTAAGAGGAATAGGGTTACTCTGCAGTAACATTAAGTATAAAATAATATTTGGGCACTCAGAAACTCAGTTTAACAGATACAGATGCCATGCCCAATTTGTTCAAGACTCTGTAGAGAGGAGAGCTAGGAAAGGTAGGAGGAGAATGAGATTGTCTCCAAAACCATAGGATCGCACTGTTTGAATTTAGCAAAGGAGACCCTTCTTAGAGTGGTCAGTGTGCTGGACAGATGGGAAGCCATTAAAGTGCAAGTGAATGGTGTGGACGGACAGGCAAGGAGGGCAGATGGATGTTCCAGGAACTGTGTTGGTGCGGGGGTGGGGGGGGGGGCGAGTTTAAGGCAAAGTGCTTGCTGAAGGAGTTAGCTTGGATCTTGGAAGCATTTTTCTGAAAGGACTTATCTAAACAATATTTTATATAATGTTATAATCTTAATTTCTCACATTATCACTTTCTCTTATTATGAAATATGAGCAAGAGAGGGGAAAAGAGACAAAGGGAGGAATGGAAAATGCAGTAACTGCTCTTATTTCCCACTTTCCTCTATAGTTAGTACAATTTGAGCTGCTGCTTGGGCCAGCAGCAGGTTGGAGCCATGACAAAATCCATCAGAAGCTTCTGGATAAGAATTTTTCATCCTTGGATTCATCATCAGAGCATTTGAAGATTGGTAAGGTTTCCAGAGTCAAATCACCAACTCACCAGGGCGGATTCCTGGTCTCTGGCCTTAGCCCACTATTTCCCCTGCACTGTTCCATAAAACCTCAAAGTCTCACTTATTTTCCAAAGGCATGCTAATGCTGCATTCTGCTTCACAAAATGTACATTTTTGTTGTGATATGGAAATTATGTGTGTATTACTTTATACAGAAAAACGATGTTCATGAAGGGTTCACCTAATTTCAACATATTCTGCAAATGGAGTTGTCCTTCCTGAGAGATCCAGGATCTTAGGCTCTCTATAAAAATAAGGAATTCTCTCTTTGTTGTGCCTTTCATTTTCATTAAGAAGAGGGCAAACTACTCTTGAGTACTTACTTGTCTAATGAACAAGTACTTACTGAGCACCTATTGTATGACAGGTACTGGTAAACAAGACAGACAGGGGCTTGCTTTTGTCAAGAAAGAATGAACTAGAGACAGACATTTCTGCCTTCTCACCTCACCTCCATGAAACTCTACACCATGAGAATACTAGCGAATCCTCTGTCTAGGCAACCCTCTGTCTGAGCAAGAGAGGGGAAAAGAGACAAAGGGAGGAATGGAAAATGCAGGAACTGCTCTTATTTCCCACTTTTAGTTGGAAAGTAAGAGATCCTTTCTAAAGGGAGACCCCCAAAGCAACATATTAGTCCTGATGTAATTTTGGCTCTGCCAAGACAAAGAAGGCTGAGTTGAACTTTGAGATGGGATATTCATTTCTGTTACATCCTATTTTTAGGGAAAAACAAATGATACAATTGAGGCCCAATAACTTCTTTGAGGCCATGTGGCTAATTAGTGTCAAAGTAGGACTAGGGTTCTCTGGTCATCAGACTCTTCACCAAATCTTCCCTTGGCATCGTAAAGTCCAGTGTTGGCCTTGCAGCACTCGGAGGACTAGGCACTGACTTCCAGCAGGCTCAGAGCAGGGGTGAGGACCTGCTGAATTCCAGGTGGAGCTGGTGAGGCGTCAGCTGTGGTTCTGATTTCTTCAAGCAGCAGGAAGATTTCCTCCTGAGGACCAGGATCTAAGCTCCTGTTCCTTTCAAATTTTGAATCCCTGCCTTGTCTTAAAGAAAAGAGAACAGAAGTCTGCTGTGTACCTGTTCCATGCCGTATTCGATGTTAAACCCATATCCTTATTTTCAAAGAGAACCTTAGAGTAAACAGCTACAGTAGGTAAAGTGGGATTAAGGGAAGCCAGGTAGACCTTGAGGGCTGGCACTTTTAATGGCCAGGGGAGCAGAAGGGAAAAACCAATTGCCAGTGCTGTATTGGCAGCTGAATGCTTTATCTATAGAGTAAATGCTTATCTTTTCATCTAAGCGTGGAAAATAAGTGTCTCAGAGTGCAGAGCACAGCCTGTGCCCAGATTGCTCAAAGACCAGTTATTGTTGAAGATTATGTAAAAAAAAAAAAAAAAAAAAAAAAGGGCTTATTGGGAGCTTAAAAAAAAAAAAGTTAAAATCACAGAGTCCCATTTGTTTCTATTGTCAGAGTGAGATACTGGCCAGGGAAGAAGGAAGGAAAGACTAAAACCCTGTCGGATAGCACACAAGTGCTCATGCGTGAATCAAAGCTGCTTGGTCTTTTAATGACCACAGGCCAAGCAACTGAGAGTTTTTGTTCCAAGGAGAGCTGGTCCGCACTGTGGCATGGGGGCTGGAGTGGCACACTGCTATGAGACTTCCTTATCCCCTGCTGGTGGCTGGAGAAGGAGGCCCTTCCTCTGTGGTTCTGCCTCAGGCAATGGTCCTGTCCGTTGGCCACTGCTTCTCTCTGCTTTTCCACATCCTGCCTGTTGTCTGGGCCCATCAGTGCTCCCTCCTAAACCTCTCCTTCTCTCCATTCCCACTGCCACACCCTGGGCCAAGCCACATTCCTCTCTAACTTCCAGAATCAAGTCTTAATGGGCCTGCCCCATCCATTCTCCACTCAGCAAGCAGGATGTCTTTCCAAAGGGTAAATCCAATCTGTTTCAAACCATCAGTGGCTTTTTCCTTGCTCTTTAGGACAAAACCAAACTCCCTAACCAGCTTACCTTGTGCTCCCTGAGTCCTCTCTCCCTGCCTGTCCATCCTCACTGATTTCTCACCTGCCCACTGCTTTAGGGCCTTCATCACGTTGTCTCTGCCTGGAAGTCTCCTGATGCCACCTGACCTGGAAGAATCCTTAATATCCTTAAATTCTTTAGAAAGGATTTCTCTAAGTCTGCTATGTGCTCTCTTAATATTCGGACTTTTTTCTTTGTAGCATTTACAAAGCTTATCATTAAATATATGGTAGTTGCTTACAATCTCTCTCTGTTCTAAAGGACAATATATACTCAGAGCAAGGGCGCACCTTGTCTGTCTACAGCATCAAGGGCAAGCCTCAGCCTGCAGCAGGCCTCAGACCACCGAATGAATGGGAAGATATCGTCCATTGGGCCACTATTAGTTTATGCACGACTTCCTTATTTATCCTTTTTTTTGCAGCGCTGGGGATCAAACCCAGTGCCTCCATGTGCCAGGCAAGCACTCTACAACTAAGCCATCCCCCTAGACTGTAGTCTATGTTCTTCTTGAGGTCAGAAGACCCCTTCCATCCCAGGTCTAGTATTGGACCTAGTATCACAAAAGGACTAGCTACATTTTCCTTACTTGAATTTGAGTCATCTAGTTATAGATTTAGAAGGACAACTTCTAAAAGCTTGTTCCAGAGACTTACTAGGACATCTGACTTAAGACATAGAAGCTCATTGTAACTTTTTCTTACTTAATTACTGGTTCAGCTGGAACCTATAGATTTTAGTTCTTAATTTTGCCTGTTTTTTCTGGTTTAGCTTTTTCTTTGAATTTATATCAGCTCATAAAGACTGAGGGAAATTTTTGAGTGAAGAAAGCTAAGAAGGGGGCATAGAATAAATTTTACAAAATTGTATGATTTATTTTTATGTAGTTGGTTTTCTTTTTTGAGATGAGGTCTTGCTCTACTGCCCAGGCTGACCTTGAACTCCTGGGCACAAGCAGTCCTCCAGTCTCAACCTCCTGAGTAGCCGGGAGTTCAGGCCTGGGCTACTACACTCCAGTCTCCTCTAGTCTATTTTTCCTCCCAGCCCCGCCCCCAGGACTTCTGAATTCAATAGTCCCAGCAGAAGCTACTTTATTCAGAATATTTATCAAGATGAAGCTCTAATTCACCTATTTTCACAAAGTTGTATTTTCACTAATACTCCCTTCTTTCCCCTCTTCATTTCTTCATCCTCTCTTTCATCCTATAATCTCAAAATGAGCAACATTTTATTCTTTTCCAAAATTTACCTTTCCTACATTCTTTTTTTTTTTTGTACTTGGGATTGATCCCAGGGCCACTTCACCTTGAACTGTACCCCTTGTCCTTTTTATTTTTTGAGACAGGATCTTGCTGAGCTCCTGAGGTTGGCCTCAAACTTGTGACCCTCCTGCCTCAGTTTCCTGAGTCGCTGGAATTACAGGTGTGCTCCACCGTACCCTACACTCTTAATCCCAGTTTTTCCTTTGATCTCTTTGTCAAGACTTCTCTCTCCCGGCTCCTCTTCATGGCCCATGTTAGTGCTCAGTTCATAAAAATCCCCAAACAAACCCTTCCTTTTATTTTGATTCCTTTTCCTGCTCCTGTTTATCTTTCTATTTCTATTTTCTTTTGTTTACCAACTGGCTCAGAAGAGTTGTCCATAATTATCACTGCCACTTTTCTTATGCCTTCTCACTCTGATACTCATTGCAGTCTTTTTTCTGAGTTTTCTATTTACTACTAATAAATCCATAGAAGGTCCATAGTCACCTTCATCCAGTTAGCTGAACCCAATGGGCCCGTGATGTGCACATAATGTGGTTGGACACCGTAAGTGAAGGATTGTGACAGGAATTCACGGAGGCAGAGACATCATGCCTGCCCACCTGGAGCCCACAGATGGAAGAGCTGATAAGTGAGTACAGCACAAGAAATAACTGCTTTATGGAAGGACACATAAAGTGTGATGAAATAACTAGAGGAGATGATAAGCTCTTCCCCAGGAAGTCAGTCCTTCAGCTGAGACTTGCAGGAACAAGAGGAGATTCATGAGGGCTAAAACTTCTGGATGCTGTAAGAGAGAGTGCAGATTCCCTTAAGGAGGAGAGCAGGAGACTTCCAGGGTGCGGAGAAGGGAGATGCTAGGGCACTCTGAACAAGGCGGTGCTTGATCTGGACCCAGAACCATGGATTGGATATGGACATCTTGGAAGTGATTTGGCTAAAAGCTCCAAGGATTCCATCTGCAGAAGACTGTAGTACGGAAGGCAAGCAGGAATTCTACCTCCTAATGGGAAGGCGGCAACAGCTCGTGTACACTGAGTGGGGTATCCAGGGGATTGTTAATTAGGCTGATTTCTACATGTATTAAGCATGTTCACTGAATTGGGGTGGGGGGGTTTAAGATTACAAGAGAACTCGAAGTGTGAGTTCTGCTCTTGCCAACTCTCTCCATCTGCTCCGTGTTCTCTAACACGACCTAAGTGAGGGGGGAAAACAATGCAAATCTGCAGAATCCTTTTCCCTCTTTAGTTTCTATGTATTTAACTCATAAAATGAGCCATTTTGTATGGCCTTTCCCTGCTCCATTTCCTAGCTCTCCCTCCCCTTTTGGATGTGTTGGCAGAGAGAAAGGAACAATATTCCATTTGTGAGTGAAAAGAGGACACAGATAGAATGGTTTGGAAATGAAACAAAGCCCCAAAATAAAGTCAGTGCTCTTGGTTTCTCCCTCCTCCTTGGGTTTTGAACTGTTGGGACACTTGCCTTCCTCTATTGTCCACAGAGCCAAGAATGGTTTCTGCTGAATGGTTTTTAAGTTTCTGCCAATGTCACTATCAATTAGAACATCACAAATTAAAAGGCACAATTGCTTTAGGATACAAATAGTAAAAAGCTCATGTAAAAGGAAAACAGAGAAGGAAAAATTAATTTGGGCTTTTGCTTTCCGATCCCAGAATTGAGTGTGGGTGCTGGGGTGGATTGCTGTTTTTTATTAGTCCCTATTGTGAGGACTCTAGGATCAGAAATGAAAACATTACCAAGTGTTGAGTGAGGCCTAATCCCTATAGGGTGTTCAAGGGGACAAGGGCCCACCTTGGGCTGACAGCCCCAGATAAACAAGCAAAAACAATAAACAGTAAAGGTGAACAAGGCCAGAGGAGGAAGATTTTAATAATCCAGGACTCTTTTGCCAGAGGAGAATGATCCCCTTCACAGCCACCTGCCAACTCCTCAGCTATTGGAGCAGTAGGGAAAGAAGGCCCAAGTAGTCCTTTGTTCCCTAAAGCCTTGCCCCGTGCACACAGCTTTCTGGCTTCTCAGGAAACATTTTGTTGTGTGTGGTATGCAACATTGCTATTTGAATGAATCAGACTCTACAAATACTTACAAGTCTAATTTAATCCCTCTAATAATCTACATGGGACAATACCTTTTGTCCTCAATTCTGGTACAGACTCTGTGAAGGCAGAGACCGAGTCGCCAGGTTGTGTGTGTGTGTGTGTAATATAATTAAGACAGATTCACATAGTCAGATCTTCCAGTGCCTGTGCTGATGTATTTTAACAATTACATATGCTCGTGTGAACACCATCCCAATTAGATATAGAATATTTTCATTCTTCTAGAAAGTTCCTTCATGCCCCTTTGCAGCCTTTCCCCATGTCCCCATCCCCAACATGTTATTCACTGCTTTCTGAATTCTGTCACCCTAGATTAGTTTTGCCTGTCCTTGGATTCCTTGTAAAGGAATCAGATGGCATGGAGTCGAGCCATTTGTACGTACCTCCTTTCCCTTCCCATGATGCACATTGTTACATATATCAGTTCTTTCCTGAGGAGTATTTCTTCATATGGGTATATTGCGATTTATCCATTCTCATTTTGATTTTCTGTGGATAGACATTTGGGTTGACTGACATTTGCCTATTATAAACAAGGCTCTTTGGGGGAATCACATGTTTTCATTTATCTTGGGTAAAAGACCTAAAAGCAAAATTTCTAAGTCCATAGGACAGATGTAAGTTTACCGTGAGAAGAAACTTGCAAACCATTCTCCAAAGTGTTTTTAACATTCTGCATCTCTGCTGGCAATCTATGAGAGTTTCATGTATTTTGCACCCTCGGCAGCAGAGTTGCCATGTTTTTTTTTTTTTTTAAACCATTCTAGTAGATGTGAAATGGGATCTCATCATGGTTTTAATTTTCATTTCCCTAGTAACTATTGATGTAATCCACTTTTAAGTGATCATTCAGTCATATTATTTTATGCAGGGTCTATTCAAGTCTTTGGTCTATTTTAAAGTAATATTTGCTGTTTTATTAATAATTTATAGTTAACTGATGTTCTAGATATAACCCTTTTTATTTATTTTTTAGTTGTAGATGGAAACAATACCTTTATTTTTATTTCGTTATTTTTATGTGGTCTGAGGATAGATCCCAGTGCTTCATATGTGCTAGGTGAATGCTCTACCATTGAGCAACGACCCCAGCCCCTAATTTTTTTAAATCAGGTTATGGATGCAATTGCTTTTCCCAATCTGTGATTTGTCTGTTCGTTTTCTTAATGGTGACTTCTAATGAGAAGAAAAATTTAAATTTCAGTGTAGAATGATTTATAATTTTTTGATTAGTGTTTTCTGCATCTAACCTAAAAAAAATTTGCCTACATCAAAGCTACAAAGATATTCTACACAAATAGAAAAGTTTTCTTCTAGGTGCTATAAGATTCTTGGTTTCAGGTTGAGGTCTATAATCTCAAATTTACTTTGTATATGGAATGAAATAGTGTCCTGCCCACCCAGGGATGCCACTTGCCTCATTCCTGTGACTAAAACACTCAGGGTCACTCCACACAAGAGACAGAAATACCTTTTTCTTTGGTGGTGCTGTGATGGCTCCTCTGACCTTAAGGGTCCACAGAAAGAGAGAGTGCGAGTGTGCACTGACCCCTTTTATTGAGGAGAAGCCATTCAAAT